>NC_143482.1:16891194-17210421 GCF_027475165.1 Benincasa hispida
ATCTTCCTTATCAAATGATATTTTCGTTCGATATGCTTTCCTCTAGGATGACTTTGAGGTTCCTTCAAATTTGCCACAGCCCTGCTATTATCACAATAAAGAGTGATCAGAAAATTCATATTTGGAACAACTTCCAAATCTATAAAGAAAATCCATATTTGGAAAAACTTCCAAATCTGTAAGGAAATTCCTCAGCCAAACAACTTCCATAGCTGCTTCACGAGCGGCTATGTATTCGGCTTCCATAGTGGAGTCAGCAATACATCTTTGTTTGATGCTTCGCCATACTACAGCCCCTCCATTCAAAGTGAACACTAACCCCGATGTCGATTTACGAGAATCTCTATCAGTCTGAAAGTCAGAGTCTGTGTATCCTGTAAGGATCAAATCCTTATCTCTATACACGAGCATATAGTCCCTCGTTCTCTGAGATACATAAGGATCATCTTGACCGTTGTTCAGTGATCTAATCCTAGATTGGATTGATAACGACTAACAATCCCTACTACATAGCAAATGTCGGGTATGGTACATAACATTGCATACATTAAGCTTCCAACAGTTGAAGCATAGGGAATCCGTCTCATCTCTTCAACCTCTTAAGGTGTCTTAGGACATTGGTCTTTAGACAAAATAATTCCATGCCTGAAGGATAATAAACCCCTCTTGGAATCCGGCATCCTATACCTAGTCAACATTTGATCGATGTATGATACCTGAGACAAGGCTAACTCTTGTTTTTACGATCCCAAATGATCTGGATCCCTAGAACATACTGCGCCTCACCCAAATCTTTCATTTGGAACTAGGCAGCTAGCCACTTCTTAATGTCAGTTAGAAACCCTACATCATTCCCAATGAGTAGGATATCATTACAGTACCAGGAAAGCTACTGAGTTGTTGATGATCTTCTTGTAAACACAAGACTCATCAACATTCTGATCGAAGCTAAAGGATTTGACTGCACTATCAAATCTAATGTTCTATGATCTAGACACTTGTTTCAGCCCATAAATAGATCTATTAAGCTTGCAAACTCTTCGCTCTTGATCTGGAACTATGAACCCCTCTGGTTGAGCCATGTAGATGGTCTCCTCAAGATTACCATTAAGAAAGGCAGTCTTGACGTCCATTTTCCATATCTCATAATCATAAAATGCGGCTATGGACAGGAGTATCCTGGTAGACTTGAGCATGACAACAGGTGAGAAAGTTTCCTCATAGTCCACTCCCTCGACCTAGGTTCCCTTTGCCACGAATCTAGCTTTAAAGGTTTGCACCTTTCATCTATACCTTGTTTTCGCTTATAGATCCATTTATACCCTATAGGTTTTACCCCATCAAGATGTTCCACAAGCTCCTAGACTTGATTGTGTACTTTATCTCCTGGTTCATGGCCTTAAACCACTCATCTTTGTCAACATCCTCTATTGATTGCTTAAAAGACAATGGATCCTTGGCACCATCATTAGAAATGAAGTTATGGGCTTCAGTCAAACCCATGTAGCGTTCCGGTGGATTCATAACTCTCCCACTATGCAAGGCAGTCTCAACTCTTGAATTGGTTGACTAGATGCACCAACCTCAACAACTTTTATTGATCTGTCAGTCTGTTCAACAACTCTTGTTGAACCTTCAGTAGTCTCAGTCTCACTAGAATTCTCACGTAAAACAAGCTTACTCCGTGGCTTATGACCCTAATGTGGTCTTCTTCCAAGAAGATAGCATTTGTAGAAACAAACACTTTGTTCTCACTCGGATCATAGAAGTATCCACCCCTCGTTTCCCTGGGGTAGCCTATAAAGAGGTAAACTTTCGAACGCGATTCAACTTCTTCGAGTTAGTCACAAGCACGTGGGTCGGACACCCCCAAATCCTGAAGTGGCATAAACTACCTTTACGGCCTCTCCACAACTCAAAAGGTGTTTTAGAAACATTTTTCGAGGGAACGTTGTTAAGAATGTAACATGCAGTTGATGCATTGTTTTATGTGATGAAATAATGGAAAGAAATGCGGTGATGAGGATGCATTGAGCAACAATTTTTCTCAGTAGAATCCAAGTATAAATCCCATTAAGTTTCCTGATAAGTTCAGGGTCGAACTCAGGGACTAGGAAAAACAATATGCGGTGATAATTTCTAAAAAGACTTTGCGGCAACCAATAAATCAAATAGTTGTTTTGGGTTGTTGTTTGTGGTATAAAAAGTATGTGGTGGATTTGAGAAAAGATCGATTATGCGGTAGATACACTGAATATGTGGAGGAACGGGTTGAGAAGGTCTTTAGCTAGCGTTTCCTAGGAATGCGTCAAACTATGCGATCATGTTACACTCATGCTATAGCAAATCATTTTCCAATGCAAATACGGTGCTCCTAGTTCTAGGACGCATGTGTTGAATGCAATAATATCTATAGAGCTTATTCCTAAGTCTCTACTTTTTTCCTATGCAATGATGCAAGATGCACACAAAGACAAGGTGACCGCACACAATCATATCCTGTCTCTAGGATGCATGCGATGCGTTAATAGCAAACAGTGCTTATTCCTAAGCTCCTATCTCTTGATTATGTGTTCTAATCTGACTCTCCCGAGCCTAAATTCTAACCTGACTTTTCCAAGCCTATATTCTGTCCTTAGACTACCCTCTCGAGTATCTCTAATGGACGAATGATGCATATATAATACAAGATAATCGCATAGAATGAAAATCCCCAGTTATGCTAGCTAAGTGCTTCTCAACCCATTCGACAGATTTAGCTACTCTTGTGTAATAAACAGAGAGTGAACAGATATAAAGAAGAAAATTTCACTTCTATAGATAAGTTTAACTACAAAATGACAATGGAAGATAAGGATAAAGAACTTGGTAGCAATCCCTTACTTCCCAAGGCTTTCACACTGTCAACTCTATTCTGTTCAAAAGATATTCCTGCTTCTGCAGAAGCTGGCCCTCTCTCTGATCTTGATGCTTCCAGCACTCTTCCAAGTTCACCGGAATGATCTCTCGGTACAATCTCGCTTCTCTCCCTTCCGCCTTAAATAAAAGAAAATCTAAGAACAAGGCTATTCTATCTAAGGGAAAATTCTCTAACTATCCGAACTTCTTTTCTGAAGGTTACCTTTGGTATTTATAGAGCTTCGAGGTGAAAGGCGTCTTCTCTCTCATGATTGCACTAATGGGATGACATTAATTCTCTGTCTGATACGCCGAATATTTGTCACCGAAAAGTTGAGTGTGCTTGCTACAGTAGTTCGTTAGCAGCTTGTCAACTTAATTCTGACTCGACCGTCATCAGCTTTCTGACCCATCGTGATTTATTATGCTTTTCACCTAGATGCGCCCACCAGGTTGCGCCGGCTCTATGCGGTAATCCTCCTTGAGCAGATGTTTATGAGCACAAATCACCACAAAGCCTTGCGGTAACGCTGTGCTCGACTGTTGATTTCTTGTGATCGCACTTTCCACCTTGCGTCAACACATATTCTGCATAAAAATACAAAAGTTAACTGTTTTTATGCGATGAACGCATGTGACCGCAATGTCATGAACTTAATGCTTTTTGGACACAATCTTATACATTTTATCAATGCAAACCCGCATTTTTTAATGACTTAGTACTGTAATAATGTGCATTTCTACCCGTTATCAGCAGTCTCCACTGCAAAACCCCAAAATGAGTCTGAAAGATAAGCATAACTCATCATTGATCGAACCATGTCTAACAAGGTTTTGTTTTTCCTTTCTGATACACCATCCTGCTAAGATGTACCTAGGGCCAAGAGTTGGGACGTAATCCGATGTTTTATCATATAGTTCTGGAATTGGAGGTCCATATACTCTCCACCACGATCAGATCGTAGTGTTTTATCTTCTTACCTAACAAGTTTTCAACTTCAGCCTTATACTCCTTTAACTTGTCAAGGACTTCAGTCTTACATTGCATTAGGTAGAAATACCCGTACCTTGAATAATCATCTATGAAAGAGATGAAATATTTATACCCACCTCGAGCCCCAATACTCATCGGACCACAGAGGTCTAAATGTACAAGTTCTAAAGCTTCCTTGGCTTTGTAACCTTTTCCAGTAAAAGGTCGTTTGGTCATCTTGCCTTCGAGGACAGATTCATATACCGGCAAGAAGTTTTCTTATAAACTCTTTAGAAGTCCACATTTCACCAACTGCTCAATCCTATTGAGGTTGATGTGACCTAACCTTAGATACCAAAGATGGGCATTTTCCTTAAGAGAAACCTTTGGTCTTTTAGCTATTGTCATTGTACTGAACATTTCTATATTAAACAAGGCTTTTATGACTAATGGCCTTAGTACATATAAGTTACTTTCCAATGAACCAAAACCAATCTCCATCCCATTCTTGAAAATAAACACTTTACTCCCAGAAAAGGAGATGGTATAACCTTGTTCAATGAGACAAGAAACCGAGATTAGTTTCCTCTTGATATGAAGAATTATGAAAACATTATCCACTAACAGATAACGTTTCTTGTTCAAAAATGAATTCAGTCTACCTATAGCAACAGCTGAAACAACCTCACTGGTACCAACTCGATTAGAGGAGCTGGCATGGTTAATAGCACCTGGATCAAGGATCTAAGTAGAATAATCATTCTCTACCAAACATGTCTCCAAGATAATAAATCACATTTACTGTCTTTAGACATCCTCTTCTTTTGGAGAGTAGTGGGATCAGTATCAGGACCTAAATAAGCTCCAAGTTCTATTTCAGAGAACACTTCTCTTTTATGGACTTTAACAGATTCAGCAACACTTGTTTTCTCTTCCTAGAGTTTAACTTGGGAACTGACACTACTAGTATTTTCATCCATCCCTTTGTGCTCAACCTTTTTGGCCAAAGCATTAAGTATGCAAGCCAATGTGTGAAGCCGGGCCAATGAATTAGCCTTCATCCACACCTCATATGCATTACGAACACTTCACGGTGCATCAAAGGTCAAGACTTGAGGATACTCCTCAACCATGAAAAACTTGAGGTCATTTACCACGAAATACGTTTTACAAGACTCTTTCCACTGTATGAAATCGATTAAACTAGAGGCAATTAACGAAAAATCAAAAATGTTGCTAAAAACAAAAACACATTGATCTACATTGGGTTTTAAGCAAATCCTCGTTGAAAAATAGACAACACCCAATACAGTTTAGCAAAAATAACATGAACCCCGTGTGACATCTAGTTTCAGAATGACGCTCTAAAGGTTTAGGACAAAAGCCGCCGAAGGGTGGTCAATTTATCCCTCCTCTGAATTGAGACATTCTCAACCAGCCATTAATACCAGAACAACTCTTGCTCCTATAAAGACTACCCATCATTTATTTGGTCAAGAAATCATTAACTTACTTAAAAATTTCCCATAAGTGTGACCCACCACTTTAGGCCCTAGAGTTCTGCCCCAAGCAGCCAATTTGAAGGGAAAAAATCCAATTGAGGCAAAAACTAAAGTGACCCTATCCATTTCTGGAGTTCACCTTGATATTGACCAACTGCACAAAACCTATCTGAAGGGGGACGCTCCCAGGGTGCCACGAGGGAGTGCAAGAATGATCTCACGGTGCAAACTAATGAAGGAGACCATAGGATGTGTTGGCACACACCCTTCACCCACTTACTATAAACACTCTCTCCTTCCACCTTGATATTGACTCATGCAAACACCATCCGAAGGGGGATGCTCCCAGGGCACCACGAGGCCAAGCATGAATCTCATAGCGTAAACATTCGGGAGAAATATGAGTGGAATCATTGACATATCATATATATCTCTTCCTCCCACTATATATTTTATAACCTAGGGTTTAGTTTACTTAGAAAAAACACGGCTAAAAATTTTAACTAAGTGACTTTTTAGGTTTTCCCAAGAGTAACATTTACCTTGGATAGTTGAACAACTTTTGATCATCATCCATTAAACTCTTTAACGGAGTCTTTGACCAACTTTTGCATGCTTGCAGAAAATTTATCTAATTCAACTTTCCAGGTTAGTTCCCAGGTACGGGTGTTCCGTTTTCATCAACTTAAGAACCCCAGCCTAAACAGAACCCGCCTTAGATAAAAAGTCTGTTATAGATAGATTTAATACAATTTCAATCTTTTATTCCAATCAATTCAATCTTATTAAACCGATTTAAAAAGATTAAAACTTAGGTTGCTAATCCCATTAAAACCGTTGAACTTAGGTCTATCTCAATCCAATTTTAAAACCCTTTTAATACATAAGTTCACCCTAAGTTCACATGCAACACTTTCTTATCGATTTTATTTCTAATTTCTATTATAACGTTTATAACATAAACAACCAAAACCATCCATAACACAAAGCAAACACATACAAGGCATTCAAAACGCTTAAAAATAGAATAAGTGTCATGTGATAACTTGTAGAAATACAAGTTATTTATGCTGCCTTATTCAGATATTGCGGCCAAAAGAGAGAAAATGTGCATCAATTGTATGAAAATTAGCTAAAGAATACAATAATTATAAATTATCGCAAATACACCCACTAAAACCATTAAGATGGTAGGAAATGATATTTCAAGTTTGTTTTGCAGGAAACCAAGTCACCGTATACGCTCATGGCTCAATAGAGAAAGATTAACGTATCTACGTCGCATTGTGCCCATTAGTCAGGAATGAATAGACGATCAACACAATGATGGCGCAATGCGACAGTCGATTCAGAGCTGAACTTCAACCGTATGCGGTAATAAAAACAACACCGCATGCGAACACACGATCGAAAGATGCAAATGAGTAGTGCAATCACGGAGGATTGTGACACGTGTACAACTAACCGTTGTGCATATTTGACGGACTGATTGCATAACAGAAAGAATATTTATTCCACCATTTTCAGACTTTCCATAATAATAAAGTGGGGACCACAAGTCAAAGAGTTAAAGCCTTCAGCCTATAAATACCCTTAAAGAATTCACTGAAAGATATACTTGATACGGGGGTATAATTGATACGAGGCTATTGAGAGAGAGCTGATCTAAGTGCTGATCGGAGGAAATCCGGAAAGAGAAGAGACAAGGCCAAGAGGTGAGTCTCAGTACAATTCTGCCAAATCCCCGCCGAGGAGCTCTGTTCTTAGATCCCTCCTACCGGTTGAGCAAGCCTAAGAGGGAAGCTCATCCTTCCATTCACTCCATCAACGTCGGCAAGCGATTCTCCATTCCAGATCTGTGCCAAGACATTGGTGCTTATTTGTATTTGTTTCTAACTCTCATTCATCAATTGTATTTCATCTTCTTAATCTTTTCATTCACAACCATCTATCAGACGCTAAATAGAATTAGTGAATGTCTTGATCATTTCCATTTCCACTTCTCTGTCTATTTCCATTCCTCCATAAACCATTTTCTCCATGATGTTTTCTTAATTCCTTGTGATTAATATGAATTAAATAAGTAACTTAATCTGTGCTAAAGAAATAAAGATGTTTAGCTAAAGCATGCTAGACGGCATCTTCACCTACGAGAGCAAAAGTGAAGATGCCATTCTAATCTATCGAGAGAAGGCTAGAAGAATGCGTTAACTAAAGCAAGAAGTACTTCCAGAGATGGAAGCAACCTTGCGTTCATTACGTTTATCCCTGTTTCACCACAGAGATGTGGGAACGCAGCCGATCACCGAGAGGTGTACGCCAAGGGAAAAGCGAAACCTTACTTATGCCTTTAACGCAATTAAGAAACTTGCGATGTTTGTATTAATTATCTTTTCTCTTTCTGTTTCACACATAAGACTTGCCACCGCATAACACGATCTTTGTATAATCTTCACATTCAGTCTCACCCTCAGTATCTTGTATCATGAAACTTGTATCTTGTATCATCATAGTTTAGGTTTATTTTATCGCAATTTACTTTATCATCGCATTTTTATCGCTTACCTTTACTTTATCGCAATTTTAAATACCTATACAAACAAACTTTTATTAATTTGAAAACCCCTGGTCGCATATATCACAAATATAACGCAATTAACCTAAAACAATCCCTGTGTTCGACCTCAGATCACACTGAGAAACTTGCGGTGAAATTATACTTGGTTTCAACACAAGGAAACTTGTGACAATGCACAGCATACTACAAGAACATTCATTAATAACGCATATCTAGAAGTAGTATCGCATATCATCGAAATCATCCATGCGTGGTCTTGAACCTTGCTTGCATCATTGTTAAGTTTATGCCATTACAGGTTTATGGCGCCGTTGCCGGGGAATTGGTAACGGGAACATGGACTTGTAGTTTATAGATTCAATTTTTGCGTGTCTTCATGCTCCATGTATTGTTCATTCATTGCTACATTTATATAACACTTACACAAAACAAGAACAAACCAAAAAAAACATGTTTTCATTCACTCTTATACTATAATGCTTATAATATAAAGATGATGCATGAATATGCTTACTGCATGCATAAATATAACTCTTATATTTCATGATGCATGCGCATGCTTTCTTGTAATTTCATCATGCCATATTATAACACTTATAATACATGATGCATGAATAATTTCACAACCTAAGGTGGGTTTCAAATCTATACGTCATACACTATGCCATATAAACCACATACATCTCATGTATATTAAGCAAAAGTTGATGAGCGGGATAATTAGCCTCAAAATCCTCAAAACTAAAGCTAACTATTACAAAAGCAAAAAGTCTCTGGTTTAAACAGGCGAACCGGGTCTTGAACCGTTCGGTCGAAGTCCGCGTCTCAACTGATCGTGTACCAAAAACCTTGCGATCATCTACATGAAAGAGTAGACACTTTACTCAATCATTTACCAACGCTTCCAGAGCTAAACGATCGTGTACGTTTTACTATGTGATGAAGCAAGAGGTAAGAAATCGTGTAGCATGTAATGCATAATGCAAACCTTAAACGATCGTCTAAACGACCATGATGTGGCGAAGCACAATCGTCTAAACGATCGCTAAGCAAACGCCAAAGTATCGTATACCGCATGATCGTGTAGTTGGTGACTATGCGATGAGGCATGCTAACTACACGATCGTTTAGTGCGTGCATCTTTTATTAAATGATGAGCATCAAATGCTCCCACTCGATTGTTTACCTCCAGCATCCACGCGATCGAGCAACCAACGCTCGGCGATAGAGCATACACTTTACCCCATCATTTAACATTAGCTAAACAATCGTTTAGTAAATACTACACGATTGCATAGAAAAATCTAAATGATCGTTTAGCCAAATCCCAATGATCGTTTACCTGAGGCTACACGATACGACCAACTCTTGGTCTTCTTCTTCATTGAGAACCGCATCTCCATGCTTCAAAACTTCATCACGAACGACTCAAAAAACTCAAACAGTTTGAATTATAGACTTGATTGCTTGTTGCCCAAAAACACAGGGGCCCTTAAAACTTTGTAATCAAAAGAAAGATTTAAACAGAGGTAATTAACCCGTAAACATTCATCAACACCATCCACAAACGCATTTAATACTTAAACGCAAATGCAGAAAACCGACTACGACTGTAAAAAAATTTCAAAATAGAAGTGAAATTTGAAATATCATAACAACTTGGCTCTGATACCAATTGAAGGAAATCAGACATGAGGATTTCTATGAGCATCGGAATGATCATTCTAAATTCCATTTGAATTTGAACACTAATAATTACAGTTAAGAAATAGAAACTTATAGGCTATGCACAATACGAAATTCCAGCATGCTTTACAAGATAATCAAAGGAAAGATTATACATATCTTTGAAGACTCACGCTTCAAATTCCCTCGATCACGAACGCTCGTTCAGTCTTCAAGATAGCAACACTCGAATGCTCGAACACTACAACTGCAACACAGCACGATCAATCAGCAAACACAAACTCAACGATCTCCAAGATCACGAACCCAACGAACGACCTCCAAAACCTCGAACTCGATCAAGTTGAGTGAGGACACCACCACAATGGCTACCTTGTTATTCTCGGTGTGAGAATCCAAAAGTGTGGGCTCTGTGTGGACTTGGTGAAAGGAAGAAACTAGAGGAATAACAATCGTGTAGATGATTGAGCAAGTGGGAGATGAGAAGAGTCTATCGGATAGACGAATGTTCAATTGTTTAGAAGAAGGCAAGCTATCGTATAGTAAATGCCCTGCGATTATTTAGCTCCGACCAACTGAGTGAACTATTGTATAGTGTCACTCCACGATCGTTTAGTCTCTTTCGGCTATCGTTTAGTGAAAACAATTCTCACTTGATAGCGATTCGTGAGTTCTTTCCGAGAATAGCAACTCCACCAATTTTAGGGAAAAAAATTCTTTTTATCTCACGATTACCATAAAACCACCAATAACCTCCCACTCAATTGGTTATTAGAGAAAAAAAGATAATTATCCAATAATTAATATTATTATAAATATATATACGATAACCAACTTACCATATTATATTTATAAACTATAGTTTTAATATTTCATCTCATGAAACATATAAACCATAGCTCTTTTTCTATTTTATGGTACTTAATGTAAATCTCATTTACATTAATCCTCCACTTGATGTATCTCATGCATCACACCGATCATATCATATATAATCAAATTTCCTCTTGTCAATTTGAACATTTCAAATCAACACCAAGAACTGATTCTCAATTTGAATCCATTGAGCTACCAAGTGGACCTTATGGACTTGTAGCTTGAAGCTCTAACGGTACGTGAATAACTGATAAATTATTTAACCACGAGATCCACCATCCGTTAATTGTCAAGAACTCCACTGAAAACCGACGGTTGCACTCTCCTTACTACAGATATATTTTGTGTCCATATCAACCAATCAACAGTGTGATAACCCTTCATAGATCGCTCGTAAGTACAGCTAAACCAATAACTGTTATGTCCATGTAGTTACATCTAACTCCTTAAGTACCACTGATCTCTCTAATGAACATAAGTCATAGTCCTACTATGACTGAGTCATCTCTTCTAAAGAGAAGTTGTGGCTACTATGTTCAAGACCCAGAATCAGCCCTTAAGAGAGCAATCTATCTACTTATCCCTACTTCAAAGAAGGAGTGAACTCTATCTTGCGTAACGAGTTCCCAGCTCCCAAATCAGACAAATCCCCAAAAAGGTAGGCATATTGAGTTGGCAATCTAACCACTCTCACCCATATCAAAGGACCACCCTCAAAGGCAGGAGTTCCCAAAACACTCAGGATTAAGGTCATATCACCTATGGTCGTTTAGGTGAGGTGTAAGTCTCAAGTATCAACTGCGTTATATAAAGAAATTAGTCATCTCATTGTCCGGTCTTATACAAACTCTTTGTATAGGACACCCTCGCTCGCATGTCTTTACATGAATGGTCAGGATCTACCATCTGTAGTAGTTCACAACACTTGCAAATCTCTACAAAGCGGGTCGTATCCGTAGTATCACCAGGATCAGGTATCCCTCCTTAATCCTTATACTACAAACTTTTTTAGGTTATCACTTAAGCCATGATCCATTGTATATCTCATATACATGCTTAAGTTTACTTACAATAACCATGAAGCTTTGTTTATTGGATATGAGTAAATGTCAAATAAAATAACTCTTATTTTATTCATAATAATGTGTACAGTTTACAAACTACGAGACTCTAGGAGAATTAGGACACCAATCCCAACAAGAAGCATATCACTTTCTATCACTGATAGAAACTGATAATATTCTATCAATGTCGTGTGTGATAGTAAATACTATATTTGTACTGCTATCACTGACAGTTAGTAATAGTCTTCTATCACTATCTATTAATGATAGAATATACCTGAAATTGGTGATAGTTTAGTATTTCTTGTCAACAGACTGATAGTTAGTGATAGTCATTTATCTTGTCTATTAGTGATAGAAAGTGATATAACTCTATCAGCGATAATCGGTGATAACTGTCTATTAGTGATAGAATATGATCGAAAATTGTAATTTTTTGTCAACTTATTTAAATCAATTTAGTTCTTTGGATGAGTCTACCACTAATAGTCAGTGATAGCCCTCTATCACAGTCTATCAATAATAGAAAGTGATATACTTCTATCGCTGATAGTCAGTTATAATCTTCTATCATTGTCGTTAGTGATAGAAAGTAATATACATACACTTTTTATCACTGATAGTTAGTGATAGTCTTCTATCATTGTCTATCAATGATACAATATACCTGAAAAATTGTATTTCTTGTCAATAGACTAATAGTTAGTGATAGTCATCTGTCATCGTCTATAAGTGATAGAAAGTGATATAACTCTATCATTGATAGTTAGTTATAGTCTTATATCACTATTTATCAGTGATAGAAGATGCTTGAAAATTGTATTTGTTGTTAACTTCTTTAAATCTGTTTACTTCTTTAGATGAGTCTACCACTGATAGCTAGTGATTGTCTTCTATCTCAGTTTATCAGAGATGGAAAGTGATATACTTTTATCACTAATAGTCAGTGATAATCTTCTATCACTATCGTCAATGATTGAAAGTAATATACTTATACTACTATCACTGATAAATTAGTGATAGTCTAGAAAGTGATATACTTCTATCACTAATAATCAATGATAGAAAACTACTATTGTATATCAGTGATAAAAGATTATCACTATCTATCAATGATAGATAATGGTGACGAAAATCTATCACTAATAGGTAGTGATAGTAGACACTATCTATCCATGATAGACAGTGATCATGGATGGGGTAGGAAGAAGGAATCAACATGGGTTTTCTTAGAGCGTGGGCTTTCTAAACTTTTTGTGTGGCTAGAACAAAATTTTGTTATATTTGTAAATTGTGTTTGAGCTTTTGCTATATTTTTAGTTAATTTGACCCATTTTGATATATATGCAACCAACCCTTTTAAAAACTAAATTAATTCTTTCAGGGTTGCCCCAAGTAAGGCCCAAAGGCCCAAAGTCCATGGATAGACCTAAGCCAAAGGAAAACTAGGAGGCAACATGGTAAATAAGCGTCCCAAAAGAAAAAAAAAAGTTAGTCTCAGTTCATGGGCCAACCAATAAGCTAGATAATATATATGAATCAGGAAATAACCAAGTCAAGCTCGGCTTTGGTGCCCCGCAACCTCAAAGAACACAACCACCCTAAAACTACCGACATTATACATATCTCCAAGTGAATGTAAGAGGAAGGACATTATTAATAGTTTCATTTGACAACATCTAAAGGGAAAGAAGTAAGTAATCTTCAAAAGAGAGTCTAACCTTAAAAAGTCTGACCTTACTTTCTATGCTTAATTGAACTATACACTTCTTTTACTAACTTAGGCATCAGATTATTGTAGACTTGACATACACTAAAGAAGCAGGTTGATAGCAAACCCATATAAAAAATATGAAAACTATTATTACAAACGAAAAAAGCGTGCAAGTTTCCCTCGCCAACAAATTCAAATGTGCTTTTTAAAAAAATATGAAAAATATTACTACAAAATTGTGAAGATGCAAGCACAAGCATATTTTTCTAAAATTGAAAACAAAAACAAAATTGTTATCAAGTAAAGTAACTTAAGATTTTCTTCATCAAAAATATGTAAGGTTGGGAAATCGAACCTCTAATCTTGAGATTTTTTTTTTTAGTACAGTGGTACAAAAAGTACAAGAAATGTTAAGAATTAGACAAATCAAAAAGTAAAACAGAATTCACCTATGGAGGATGATATTCAAGCCATATTTCTAAACATTTAGACGACGAGCATGAAAAGTTACGGCGTGAGCAATAGAGTTAGACTGACGATTGACAAAAAAGAAACCTTGAATCGAATGACCTTTATGCAAATCGTGAAGAGAGTCAACAAAAACTTGAACCTTGTTGGCATATCTAGATTTTTCCATCAAAAGGTTCTATATAATTAGGAAATTGTGTTTTAGCCTAAAGAGGAGTTATTCCAACTCCAAGAGCCTTGGTTATGCCTTCATATATGACAATAGTTTTTACAAGCTCAATGAAACAAGACAAAAGAAAATAATTCCCCATGTATTATTAACCTCTAATCTTGAGGTTAATAGTACATGTTTGATGTCAATTTAGCTATGCTCATTATATTATATTTGTGTAAGTAATTTAAAGTTTTTTTTTACGATAGTAATTTAAGGTTTAAACTATCACAAATCAAAGTGTTTATGGGGCATTTGTTTTAAAAAAATAATTTATACTAAAAAAAATTTATGTGCCTAACTTAACTGTCAATGAAAGTGAATGCGTTTTACACATTTGTTTCCAATTTGAAAAATAAGTTTGTGTAACTATACCTTGAATACAAGTAATTTTGTATTACTTTACACAATATTTGGTGGAAATGACTTTTAGGCTTAGGCTCATAAGAAAAGTTAAAGAGAGTAGGAAATTTTGTCCCACATGGATAGATTTAGAATTGCCTAGAGAGTATATAAATATCAAGGTATTCTAGATAAGAATCCAAAGAGAGTTGATGGTGGAAGTATAATCCTTTCACCACATGTGCAAATAAATTAAATGACTAGGAAGATTTGGATAATTGTGCTTGCACGAAAAGAATTAAATTTTTATTACTTATCCTTTTATTTATAAATTAATTCTAACCGTTGGAATTTATGTCTGTTGGATTTCTGACCGTCGATTTTCTTGAGAGAGGACACAACTGAATTTCATTCCTTCCTCTCCACTTGAACCTTCTTATCGATTCTAGTCTTTTTTCTCGTGTGTGTATGCCTGAAAATTTGGAGGTTGTGTTAACTTTGGGGAGCAACCGGCATAAGCGATAAGTATCGAGATCGGCCCGTATTTTCTTTCAAGACAATGATTCTTCTACGACGCAACAACTTTCGTGACATCTGTTTCAACAATATTCACCTATTTGGTAGCCTAGTTTCTCTTTTAAAAGGAATAATGTATAGTTTTCAATTAAAAGAACAATTTAAAAAATAAAAAATAAAAAAGTTAGACCTAGATGCAAATATCAAATCAACTAGAGCTCAGGCAGCGCATTATTGGTAAGTTTAAATTGAAAACGATTTGAATTTGGTGTAACATATACACTACAAAAAATATTAATTAAAAAGGGGGGAAATTAAAGCAAATGTCATTAAACTTATGAATCTAGGAAACAAGAATGAAACTTTTAAGGAAGTGCTTGATTTACAAATTAGGTTGATTAAGAGTGACAAAAATTATTTTTGCGACTTTACTTGCTAAATCCTAAATTTTTAATTAAGGTTTAGATTGGTGGAAAATCCAAAAACTTCATGTCAATGGTACAATCTCTTATAAAATTAGAAGTTAGTCTATGGTCTTTTAGAACTGTGTTTATATATATATATATTATATAATATTGAATTTTAAAAAAAAAAATCTAATAAATCATTAAATTTGTTATTTTTGCGTCCAATAAATTCTTAAGGTTTCATTTTTATATCTATTTACTTAACATATTTGAAAATATTAAAACATTATGATTTTAACTTTGTCTTTAATAGATAGTATAATTCATTTTTATAATTAATACATCGATGAACTACAACATTAAAATTTTAAGGTTCAATTCGATATAGTTTTTTTCATTTTTCTCATAAATGGTTAATTTTTTAAATGATTGAATATATCCAACACCTATTAAATATAAAATTTATAACTTATTTTGTACAAATTTTGAAAAATTTAAAAATTAAACTTTAAGTTCAAGGTCCTATTGTTTAATGTCTAACTTTAAATTTTAAGACTCCCCATATATATATATATATATATATATATATATATATATATATATATATTTTCACACAAAATCTCCAAATTTATATTTGGTCTATACCATAGCTCATTTATCCTAATCAACTAGACTTTCTAATCCAATATGTTAGAAGATAGAAACAATAAAACTACCATTGACATTTGAACCTCATCTTTCAAGCTATACACTAACTTTTGAAAGTCCCATTTCCACAAACTTAAGATCTTATTTAATAGAGAATCTAAAAATATAAATTTGAAAACAAGAGATTCGATAGAAATAGACTTATATTTCATGTTTTCATATATGTATTTGGTGGTAGATTCAAAATTTGAATTTTGATTTAAATAATTGTTTAAAATATGATCGATATTAGATTTTTAAATCATAATTTTTTTTTTATTTTTTGTAGTTACCCACTAAATATTAATTGACAATAAACTGTTATTAATTTATTTGTGAACATATTTTATGTTAAATTTTTTGACATATTATTATTTTGTAATATTATATAACTTATAATACGTTACATAATACATATTTTACTTTTCAAAAAATGAATTGAGTTTATAATATGATATACTATAGTTTTAAGTGTTTTTATCTTTATTTAATATGATTCTACACTTTTAAAATTCAAGATTCAAAATCTGGATATAATAAAAATATAAAAAAAATGTTTTTAGAATTTGCACTCTTTGAATCATAGAATTCAAAAAACAGTTTTCAAAAACAGAATATGGGTTGTCTACCAAACACATATTTATTGAACTCAATGAATCTAAAAATATAAAACAAATTCTAGATGCTCTATCTTTTTAAGTTTCTTTGATAATTTGAAATATTACACTTTTATTTTTTATTTTTTATTTTTTATTTTTTATTTTTTATTTTAAGATGTTATTTATTTATTATTATTATTATTATTATTATTTTACTTTAATAAGGAGAAGGTCAGCAGACGGATGGATGATGTCGGCCTAAGTGGCACCACAATCCAATAATGTCGTCCTCTCCTTATTTTATTTTATTTCTTTTTATTTTATTTTATTTATCGAAGTCAAAGCTTATTTTTCATTGAGGTGTTCAAAAAACCCGACGACCAGAAAAAATCGATCAACTCAACTCAACCCATACGGTTTGGGTTGAGTTATCAATTCATTTGGATTGAGTTGGATTTAAATAAATGAAAATTTTATGGGTTTGATTGATTTATGAATTCACCTAATATAACCCAAACCAACCCGAATTTATAATTAACTTAAAAAAAAAATTGTTACTTATAACACAATTATTTATACATATTTTGATTTAATTATTTAATTTCAATATTTTTTGAATAATTTATTCTTCAACAACTTTTAAAAGTAGTTTATTTATACTTTAGAAAGAAACTTTTTACTATATAAATTGAAATTGAGTAATTAATCTTAATTTAATATATAAAAATAATTAAATTATATTTTTTACATATTTACGTGTTGCTTTTTTTAGAACAAAATTTTAAATAAATAACCCGATTAACCCGAACCAACCCAACCCAAATATTTCATGGTTGGGCTGGGTTGGGTTCATTTTTTAATAAGGGTTATTTGGGGTTGAAGAAATTTACCACCCGAACAATTGAGTTGGGTCAAAAGTCTTTCAACCCAATTCAACTCAACCCATGAACACCCGTAATTCTCCATACTACAAAATTAGATAAACTTTTTTTTTTTTTTGAAATATTTCAAAAAAATTTATACTTCGTGAAGAATAATGTAGGTTAAATTATAAATGTAGTCTCTAACCTTTAAAATTTGTGTTTGTTTATTCTCTATGCTTTCAAAAGTATTTAATAGATCACTAAGATACTGTTTGGTAACCATTCATTTTTTATTTTTTAGTTTTTGAAAATTAAGTCTAAAAATACTCATTCAACCTCTAAATTTCTTGTTTTGTTATCTATTTTCTATCGTTGTTTTCAGAAACCAAACTAAATTTTTTTAATTAAAAAAGTAGTTTGGAAATACTTGTTTTTGTATTTTGAATTGGACTAAGAATTCAATTCTTTTATATGAGAAATGTGAAAACAATGATATGAAATTGAGATGAAATAGGCTTAATTTTCAAAAACCAAATAGTTACCCATAGCCTAAACTATCAATTTTGTGTCTAATAAGTCCCTCCCAATGTCAAGATTTTTAAAGATTAATTAACTATTAGATATAAATTTAAAATTTATGTTTAATAGAATACTAAAAGTTTAAATTAAAAAAAAAAAAAAAAAAAAAAAAAAAAAAAAAAAAAGAATGAAGTAATTGAAATGAATGGTTTTTCTAGTCCCACATGATCCACGATATAATTTGATCTATGGATAACATTATTGTGGTAAAGGTCGAAATGTCAGCACAATCACTACACAACGTATAGAGGGGGTGGTCATAAGTCTATATCTCAGTTGATCTTCGATTGATTACAAAAGGCATAAAAGATAAAACCATAAACCATAGTGTACGACCCTAGTAGAAATGTATATATTTATTTCATCCATTGATAGAAAAAGCACCTCGAAATAATACCAAGAACTAAGAATTCAATTATTTAAGATTCAAATGCTGAAATTTCAAATTTCACTTCAACCATCATAGATTTAGCCAAAGTATTTATAATGCAATCACACAAACGCTTACAAGTATATGAGCAGTAGCCATGTTTTTTAGTATTCAGATTCATTTTTAAATTTTCCTTCAAAAAAATTTGGCTTTTTTTTAGGTTAACTAAAAAAAAAACCCTAGAGTTGGAAGAGAAAATTGAAAAAGAGTGGAAGATGGTAGATTGAAAAAGTGGCCAAGGGAAGTAAACAGGTCAACAAAGTCACCTGAAAAGAATGCAAAAAGATGCCTCTAATTATGTTGGAAATCACGACCTTCTCTTTTCAAAATAAAACTTCTTCAATTTTTTTTCCTTTTTTTTTTAACTTCAGAAGGCAATAATAATAATAATAATAGAATAAAATAAAGGATTGTTTTTAAATATAGA
Organism: Benincasa hispida; assembly: GCF_027475165.1. Lineage (NCBI taxonomy): Eukaryota > Viridiplantae > Streptophyta > Magnoliopsida > Cucurbitales > Cucurbitaceae > Benincasa > Benincasa hispida. Next base: position 16,910,015 of record NC_143482.1, read on the forward strand.
AAAATAAACTAAAATATTTACAAAATATAGCAAATTTTAAAACTAACAATGATAGACATTGATAGACACGGATTGAATCTATCCATGTCTATCAGTGTCTATCATTAATGATTGTAAAATTTTATTATATATTGTAAATATTTTTCAACAGTTTTACCATTTAAAATAATTTTCCTAAAATAAATAAAGTTTTTACAAGACATTCTTTGTTTCCTATACTAGACATTTTGTACGAAGTAATGAAATCAAGGCTACATAAAATATGCAATTTTGTTATTTCATTCAATAATTTTATTATTAGTTTTTTGTTTTAAGTTCAACAAAATATAAATATGTGAGACTATTTTCGCTTCCTAGTGCAAGAATCTCATATATTTCATCATGGTTTTTCTAATAAAATTTAAAGTTATTTTCGTGAAAACATGGAAATTCGTGAAAACATTGAAATTTTCACCAAAAATAAGATTATTTTTAATCTAACTTATTTACAAATATAACAAAATGTCAAGACGCTAATAAAAGTCATTCAAGTCATTCAATATTTATCAATATCTACCGCTAATTGACAGTGACATTTTACCATATTTGAAAATATTTTCGATAATTTTGTCATTTAAAAGAATTACCTTAATAATAATAATTAAAATAATAAAACCAATTCATAAGTAAATTTCTTTCTTTTTTCTTTTTTTTTTTTTTGGAAATAAAAATGTCTGAACAAAGGGCCAACTGAGTGACCATTTTCTGAAATTTTCCTGTAAAAGTGATTTACATGAAAATTGAAAATGAAAATAGTCTCGCTTACCTCATCCATTTGAAAATAGGGCAACCAAAATTTGACTTATCATGTTTTCATGTTTGAATCTTAAACAGAAATGCTTAAAAGGGGGGAATAATATTGTATATGAATCAATTTTCAAATTTAAAAGAAAGGACAAGAGCTTGAATTTAAGGATTCAAATGGTCTATCTTCCAAACCTCAAGATGTGATTTTTTAACAAGAAACATTAATGAATGGATTGAAGTCCTCCTTGGGAAACCTCTTTTTTCCCTCTCAACTCTTTTTCATGTTGTTTCAAAATATTTTATATGTTTTTTTAAGGATAAAGATGAAGATTTCAAGGATAAGAGTTCTTGGATTATTATTCATCTTTTTTTTATTATTATTATTATTTTGAGAAAGAGTTATTGGGTTTGGGCTCAGTTTGAATGATTCTAGCATTTCATCTTAATCTAATATACTTTTGTGCCCAAATTGTATAAATAATAAACTTTCAATCAAAGTTAAAATTTAGTTGATATGCCGAGAGTTAGACTATTTAGAGGATTTTATTAAACCTTTGGGACCAATTCTAATTACAAACCATGCTCACTAAAATTCTAAACTTTCTTCAAATAATAGAGACCAATTTTACAATTTAACAATAATAAGATCGTAAAATGGAACTCATTCAATCGCTGCACCAATCCCTGTAAAGTTAAGGGTAATAATAATGATAATTAAAAAAAAAAAAAAAAACACCCAAAAAGGAATCCAATTAACCCTAAAGAGACTTCAATAAAGCAAAATAAGACCTAAAGATAACTAAGAAAGCTTTACACATAGAGGCCCAGAGGCATGAAATTTAACAAAGGACCACACCTAATGTCTCAAACCCTTTAATATTCTATTATTTCTTTCTCTGCAAACACTCCATAAAATAGCATAAAAGCGAGCAAACAAGTAGAACCGGCCCTTTTCACAAAAGGGGAGTCATAGCTAGGGGTTAATCGGTTCAATTCGGCTTGGTTTGAGGGCCAAACTGAAGCCAAACCGCTAATAAGTAATAAATACAAGGAAAAGTGAGAAAAACAACAGTTCCATACTAGAAAAACTTGACGTTGACAATTACAAATCCATACATCTGAATTGGGTAAAAGAAATTATCATATAATCAACTAGAAATAATCAATAATGCCTCTGTAATAAAAACTAAGGGGCTTTATAATCACAACTACTATAGAGTGAAGTGTATTTTTAAGACAATGGTGGTACCAAAATTGCACGGTAACAGACTTTATTAATCTAATCAAATCATCACTAAAATCTAATAGAAGTACCTCAGCTAAGTTTTTTGAGGGGTTGTGTCAGATGCAAGGTTTTGAGTTTGTTGATTTTTATCTGTTTGAAGGGTACTTGTAACTTTACCTGCCTCAGCTTTTTCAAACAAAGCCTGTTGCTGCATAACTTTGACCATGTCCTTCATAGTTCTCTCTTCTCCTTCAAGTTGTATTTTCATTAATGCCTCTGCTTCTTTGTCAATTGGCTTGAAGTATTCTTCAATGGCAGACTCCTGCATATATTCTCAGTTTTCTTAACCTCAAAAGAAGATTTGGATATTGTTCCTTCAGGGAGTATGTGTTCGTTAAAGTTGAAATAGTAGAAAGTTTTGTTATAGAAACTGTTGCATATTGCTGCTAAAGAAAAAGAAAGTAAGAAGAATGATAGCGCCTCTGAAGGGACCAATCTCCCTCGCCGTCTCACGTACATTCCTTTACCACTGTGACACCACTCGCATACCCATTTCCCCTTATTTATAAGGGCTTCCCATTAACAACTCTCCCATTGACAAATTCTATTCACATGACTACTGGATACTGTGAGACCTATTATGAAAGTGTATGAAAGGAAGAATGATAACAAAGGAATTGCATGAGCAGAAAGCGGGGAGAGGACCAGCTGAAGAATATTGTAAGTGTGGGGACCAGTGGAAGTTTGTAGGGTTTTGGGATTCAGTGTGAAGGTTGGAATAATTTTGGAGTGAGAACTCATTAGGAAGGAGAGGCAGCTCTCTCAAATAGCCAATCGGTTACTTTGTTTCCTTGCTATCTTCTTTATTTTGTTATTGCCTGGTTCTTGTGTTTTGTGGCTTGTTAACCGTGAACTCTTGAGTCTTGAGAACCTTGCTGATATATAATATTACACAGGGAGCCTGTTCTGGTGGTGTTTGGGTGTCCTCTTGGTAGTGTTTGTGTGGTTTTCTGTGTGCAGGAACTTGGATACAGGATACCTAACAGATACATTACTAACCTTCGTGCTCATAAAACGCTGACACATAGATCTGTGAATCAAATCTACGCATAAGTTAAACTCTAATTCAGTTGAATACATTAATCTCCATATCTCACATAAAGCAATCAATCTGCATATCTTTTATATGTATAAATTCCTAAAACTTGTTAACTGATAAGACGCAGTGACCAATCTCGACAGAACCATACGATTGATGAGAAATGACGTTACATGTTAAGCCAAATGGACAGAATTAAACAAGAGTTTAGTCTTAATTTGATCATGCAACACAGATGATGACAGATTATGGATATGGGAAGGTCTTTAACGTTTAGACGTATGCATGTCTTTGTATGCAAACGCTATTTTTGTGGTTTATTCTTATAAAATAAGAAGCATACTTTTTCTTGGGGAGTTGCAAATCAGAGGAAAAAACATCAATAATATGAAATCCACCATAGCAAAAAATCAATATTAGGGTGGCCAAAAGTGACATTTTTTATTCACAAATGGAAATATCTACGGAGTTGAACTGAAAGAATAAAACTTACTGTTTCCTCTAACTTTTTATTTAGAGTTTGCATCTCCTCAACCATACGACGAACTTCTCCCAAGATAGCCTGTTCTGGTATCTTTCTTATGGCAGCTTTTCTTTCCTCCGCCTGGCAAGGGGTAAAACACCATTATAATATATAAAATTTGTTGGCAGCAAGTTGAATATTTTGAACATCCAATATCACGAGTGCTTAATGGTTTTTTTTTTTTTTTCTTTTTTTTTGGCCCAATGCAATGAATGAGCTAACCTAAAATGACAGTGAAGAAGAAGAAAATACAGAGTTTCAAACAAAAAGGAAAAAGTATATCATCCACACATTTCTCAACATAATGCTTAAAAAACACCCATAAATATAGCCCTTATACATGAAAACTTAAATATCCACATTACGACAATGATTTTGATCAAAACGAAGGTTTTGAATAACTCAACAAAATTAAAGAAGTTGGATAGTTTATTTTGGACAACAAAGCTCATCATTTGCTCTGTGAAGATTCCAAGAATCCCATGTCAATCCATCTTATTTTTTCCTCCAAACCATACAAGTTAAGTTGTCCCTAAACCCTACCATAAGTAATCTGTCTCCTCCTCTGAACAAAAGATGCGAAAGATAACCCCTTGAAACCCATTTATCCAATTAAATAAAAGAGGGATGAAGAAAAGGAAAGATCAAGCCCAATGGAAAACCATTACTTCCAAATGTAGGACTGATTCAATAATTTGTAAATGATAATGAGTTGCATTTACAAAGAAGCTCATATTCATGACTTCACCATGAAGACGGGACAAGTTAACCTAATGACAAAGAAAGTAACCTTGAGAAAAACATTGATCGAAGTAACAAAAGTTTACCCTCATACTTTACACTTTTCAAGATAAAATGCCAAATTCTATAACAAACAGGCAACTGAACGAAATGGCACTAGAGAAATGGTTGATAAGAAATTGAGACCGGAAATGGCCTAAGTGAACAAAATCTAAACCTACGATGATACTAATAATGGTAAAGTAGATACATTTTTTTTTCATGTCAACATGAACATGGACCATAGGTATTATATTCTCGACCAAAACGTCAAAGCTTCAAATCTCCACCCCACGTGTTGAATTCAAGATACATTTGCTGTCATTTGCCCTAAACTCAGTTTTCACAGCTGAATAATTTTCCCTCCTCTCTGTTCCCCCATCATTCAAATTAAAACTTCTTCAAACAGGTAAAATTTCTCACTTCCCAGAACAAAATGGCAGAGAATTTTACATTTTCCCTCATTGGGTCCAAATTTCACTGTACTCTAACCAACTCCATCCTTAGCCAAAACCACCATGATAGAACAATAACCCAAGACATAAAAACTAAAACCCATTAATAGAAATTGCATAATCAGAATAAAATTGAACCAAAAGCAAAAGATCCAACCACAAGTACCTGTTTGAGACGCTTTTCGAGCTCCAACCTAAACGATCGAATCCGCCGCTCTTCATAGCCGGAGAGAACCCTAACGTAGAAGAGGGCTCTCCGTCCAAACTCCAAAAGCTTGTCCATCCAAATCCCTCAAGTTATTCAACACACAGTTCTCCCTGCAAAGTCAAAGTAGAATCGAGTCTGTAACTTTGTTGGGTCAAATCGAAGGAAAATTCACAATCCATTTAGAAAGTAAATTTCGCAATAACAGAAGATGGGTTTGTAAGATACCAGAAGAAGAAGCCATTAATCCATTTGGAACGAACACAGTACTGCCGAAACGCTGTGTTTTTTTTTCCCTTCTCGTGGCGGTCTGCTTCGAAGCTTATATATGGCTTCATCGAGCTGAGGTCTTAAAAAATGATTTTGCTATGCATCTCCAGAGCATTATTAATTTTTATGGGTAAGAATTTTATTGGATAAATTACAAACTAGTCCCTTCTGATGGTGTGTCTAATAGGTGTACTTAGAAAAAATTCATTTATTTTGAGAAATGTACACGGGATGGGACGGGATGATTGTCCTCATTTTATCCTTCAATCCCACAAAAATTCTTGTTTAATTTTGTGAAGATTGGGGAGAAATTCTCCATGAAAAATTCACGAGAGTCGACCTAGTTTTCCATAGTAAATTATTTTTCGTTTATTCTGGTATTGAAAATTTTCAACTAAGTAGTTAGTTTTCCACTAGTTAATTGCTTATAAAAAATAAAAAAAAAATCTTAAACCTCTTAAATGAAATAAAATAAAATTTTTGTATTAAGTTATTTAATTAACAACACATAAGAATTTAAAAATGGTTCAAAAAGTTATTCACACAATACTATTATTTATGCATAAAAGTTTAAATTGATTCAGACATGTGCATATCTTTATTGTAGCATGTGTATATAATTTTTTTTTTTTAAAGAAGTCATGATGAAAATAAATAAAGCGAGGAATAGAGAATGGGGTATTTATTTTGGTAGCACAACGAATACAACTTACTTTGTAATTGTTAGAAGTGATTTAATCCAAATTGTTCATGTGGAGATAGGTGAATGAAGTATACTATATAACCGAGTTTGTATAAGACTGGACCGTAAAATATTTAATCCCTCTTCATAAATCCGTAACATGGAAAGATTAATATTTCACAAGATAATCATATGCAACTCGATCTTAATTTTAAGTGAATTATAAATACTTGCATGTAAGGGTTGGCTCATCTTTTGAATTACATGGATGGGAGTGTTAATTATAGTTGATCCAATAAACCTACTATTTTCCAAATAAGGAGTTTAGAACATAATTACGCGAGATGAGATTTGTTATTTCTCATACATGGAGTTGTTCTCAAGTGCTAAATAATGGGACGGTCCTATGAAACTTAGTTTATGGTTGTATGATTAAAAAAAATGTTCATTGATAAAAAAAACTTAGGTTAAAGTACAATATATAATTACAAGGAAAAAACAAACTAGTTAATGGTTGACTTGAGGTTCACATTTATAGTGAATGAATAAAAATCAATTAATTTGGAAGTTTGAATAATTAATTTGGTAGAATTATTGTACACGATACATTAAATATCAAATAAAAAGGGTTAATGTGAAACTCGGATCTCCATTTTCCTACTTAAGTAAGTGATTAAGGGGTTAATTAGGAGAAAGTTAAATCATATGTTATGTCTAATAATTTTACAATTGTCATAATAACTGTAATAATTGTCACCTTCTGTGAATCAACAATTAGTAAAAGTGAATGTAAACTATAATAGTTAGGTAATATAGTTAAGATAACCATATTTGATTCTGGAGTACGAGTAGAGAGGACCCTAAAAGGATAAAAAGAAGAGAAAACCTTGAAGACTTAAATCCTGAATAGTGAAGAAAGGATTGAAGAACTGAGGAAAATATAGAAAATCATTTGGGAAAATTCGTGTGAAAGTTGCACGGAGATAAACCATATTCACAGTAGCTAACGAGATTGGAAAGAATGAGAGTGGAGAGAGCGACACCAACGAGGCAGCGAGAGAATGTGAGAGAGTGAGATTGGCTGAGCGAGAGACTGGGAGAGAGCGAAGTTGGAGAGAAAGGGTGAAGAGAAAGAAGGAGAGAGCGACACTGGCGAGATTGGAAAGAGCGATGCTGGTGAGATTGGAGAGAGCGAGATCCTTAGCAAGAAACTTGGAGAGAGCGACACTGCTGAGATCCAAGCTAGTGAGAAACCTGGAGAAAGCGAGATCCTTAGTAAGAGTGGAGAAAGCGAGAGTTTGAGCGAGAAAGTTGGAGAGAGCGAGATTGTGAGCAAGAAAGTGGGAGAGAGCGAGAGTGGAAAGAGCGAGACCAGCAAGAAAGTGGGAGAGAGCGAGAGCAGTCTGAACGCCTCATTCGAACGTCACGCCCACGCGATCGAAGGAAACCGCCTGTGCATCGAACGGCCGGGCATTTATGTGTTGAATTTGGCCACGATCTTATAGATTATGCATTGAAAACCCTAAATTGAATACAAACAAAGCTTGAAGACGTTAGGGCAAATGTCAATTAAAATTTAGGTGTCCGATTAAGAGGAATTCTTAAACCCTAAGAAATTGTGTTGGATGCGTTTGGGAAGAACACATTGAACCAAGGTGAAGTCAGCCTACGTTGATAAAGAAAGGATTAAACATTTGGCCATACAGCCAAGTAGATGATGTCAATACCATAAGAGGTTTGAACGCCTATAAATAGAGCCTTTGAGATTTCATTTTCAAACCACAAATCATAAAATTCGTAAAGAGAAAGGGATAGTAGAGTTCATTGGACAGTGAAGGTGAAGGAGAATGCATCAACTTGAGATGAGGAGATCTCCCAATCTACTCGAGTGTTTGATGTAATTCAAAAGCCATCTAAAAGATAAGAGAGTCTAGTTTTCATGGTGAGGCTGCTAGAGAAGAAGCTCTAAGGAATGGGGTCGAGCTATCAGATAAGCTGAGCCAGTCTTGATATTTGGATGATTCCGGCTAAACCATGAAGAGTTATGAGCTAAGATTTTATAGTAAGCTTCTTGAGACATTTTAGAATAGTTTTTTAAAAGGAAGTATCTCAAAATAAGGTTTTAGAACTATGAGTAGTCTAAGCTGAAAGTTGGATATGGATTCTAGGGGTAAAAAGGGAGCCTGAGGTAGAAAAGGGAACTATTAGAAAGACTCCTAAGCAATTAAGGTGAGTGTTATGTTTTGATAGTTAGCATATGTTGTGAGTGTTATAGTTTTATAGTTAACATATGTTTTGAGTGTTATAGCTTTGATAATTAACGCATAGTGTGAGTGTTATAGTTTTGATAGTTAACATATATCGTGAGTGTTATAGCTTTGATCATTAACACATAGTGTGAGTGTTATAGCTTTGATCATTAACACATAGTGTGAGTGTTATAGCGTTGATAATTAACACATAGTGTGAGTGTTATAGCGTTATAGTTTCGATATATCGTGAGTGTTATGTTGCTTTGATAAATAAAGAATATTGTGTGTTTATACAGTGTTGATAGTAAATGCATATTATGAGTATTCACTTAACTTTATACTCTGATATTAGAATATATGCATCTGTAGATACAAAATACATGCTTTTGGTGATAGGATGATTGCCATGGTATTGTTTGTGTGTGACTATGGAAACTGAGATTATGCCCGGGATATAATTAGTATGCTTAACAAAAGGTGCTTGGCAGGAAAAATTGATAGACTTCGATCGGCGAGAAAATATGGTAGGCTTCGGTCGGCGGGAAAAATTGGTCGGCTTTGGTCGGCTGGAAAATATGGTCGGCTTCGGTCGACGGGAAATAATAGTCGGTGACAACCGACGGAAAATATGGTCAAGTACCTAAGCATGACTAGCGGGATAAATAAAATGGTCGATGTGCACATAGGCGGGAATTGGGGTCATAGGAAGGTTTCCATAGATGATTGTATTGATAGATGATATGATAGGCATGCTACGTGTAGCTTTTGGGATAAAGATTACTGGTTGCATGATTATATCTTTGACTGTGCATGAGTTATAATGCGAGTGTTGGCATGTGATTAATTTCCCAAAAATGATGATTTTCAAAGTGAATTTCATCTTAAAAAGAACCACTCACTGGGCTTAGTAGATCACACTCTTCAAAATGTTTTCTTAATCCCCCAGGTAGTGAAAGATGAGGAGTTCCAGGGTGTTGCTAAGGTCAAGGTCTGCCAAGTGCCCCAATTACACTTCCGGAGGGTTTTTACGGTTGTCGTTGTAAACTTTGTTGTTATGTCTTTAAGTTGTATAAACGTTATTTCACTATCGTAATAAAAGATGGACCTACTCAATCCGTTATAATTTATCTCCTTGACTTGATCATTCTCCTATGTATAAGTTATAGTACGGTACCAGAGTTATTTTGCAAGAACCATTAGGCAGTAAGTGTCAACTCAAGGATTGATAACTGCTACAGTCGCATCCCTCTTCCAGGTAGAGAAGGTGGTCTGGAGGCGGGTGTGACATTTAATGTATTAAGATGCATTAAAGAGTACATATATACAACTTTACCCCTCAAATGTGTATATATATATAAAGTCAACTTCTAACTCAAGGATTGATAACTGCTACAGTCGCATCCCTCTTCCAGACTGAGAAGGTGGTCTGGAGGCGGGTGTGACATTTAATGTATTAAGATGCATTAAAGAGTACATATATACAACTTTACCCCTCAAATGTGTATATATATATAAAGTCAACTTCTTTTTTCTTCATAGTCAACTTGTTAAAATCCAACGTGCGTGCTTGTCAGCTCAATATCAAATGCCTTAGTCTTTCGACTCTTAAAAAATTTACTTATAACACAATTATTTAAATATATATTGATTTTAATTTTATTTAGTTACAATATGTTTTAAATAATTTATTTTTCGACTCTTAAAAATAATTTCTTTAGAAAGAATATTTTCACTATATAAATTAAAATTGAGTTGTTAATCTTAATTCAATATATACAAACAATTAAATTAAATTTTTATATATTTACATTTTGCATCTTTTTAGAACATAATTTTAAATAAATGACCCAATTAATCCAACCCAACCCAACCTAAATATTCCATGGTTAGGTTGAATTTGATTCATTTTTTAATTTAAAAATTATTTGAATTGAAGAAATTTACGACCTGATCAAATAGATTAGATCTAAAAAATCTTTCAACTCAACTCATGAACACTCTTAAAATTAGAAGCTATTTCGAAATTGAACTGACAGAGATACATATCGAAATTGAACCGACAGAAATACATATCTTAATTTAAAAAAACAAATTTTTAAAAACTACGTTCTTTAGTTTTCAAATTTTAGCTTGAATTTTTTAAAGCATTAGTAAGAGAGTAAATAACAAAGCAGGTAAAAATCGTGTTCATAAACTTAAAAACAAAATAGTTAATTAAAGGTTCTTGATTCTAAATTTTGAAAAAAAAGGAAATCTAACCTCTTTAGGAGGTTCTTCATCATCATCTTTGCAATTCTAGGAAACTAATTCTCCTAACCTCCTTCCCTAACTTTCTTTGGAATTATGCTAAATTGATTTTGAGAGTTTCAGAAGAGTTCCTAATTCTTAAATCACCCAAGCTTTGTTAAACCCAAAACCAATCAAATTAGTTTCAGCTTCCCTTGTTGTAATTACCAAACAAGTTCTATCCCCAATACTTAAAAATTAAAAACTAAGGTTAAAATCCTAAAACACCAAAATATTTCCACAGTCCAATCAGAAATACACATCAGTAGTTATCACAAGTTCATTATAAGCCAAGATCCATTGCAATCTACAAAGAGAATCTAAACATTGGGGTTAACAATGAGCGGGGGAAATGACAAAAAGAGAGAGAGAGAGAGAGAGAGAGAGAGAGAGAGAGAGAGAGAAGTTATTCACAACCATAATTCTCACTCAACATCCACTTCACCTTCACAATCCACAATCATCTATCCACCATTAGTTCAATCCCTCCTCTTCTTCTTCTTCTCGTTCTTCTCAGCTGAGTTCTTTAGCTGCAGAATAGTAAACAAATACCATCACCATTTCAGCTAATCAAGCGAAAAATTCCAACAGAAACATGGCATTTAGAAACACAACTCACCATTATAATGAGAATTCGGACAAAAACAGCAACAAAATCAGTAAACAGAGTCAATGCGTGCTTCACATAATCCATATCACCAAGATGTGCCTTCTCAATTATTTCCTGAGTATCAACTACCATGTAGCCAACAAAAACCAAGAGCCCAAAGTACAACTACAGATGAAACAAACAAACAAACATAACAAAACAATATAAGATCAGACCTACTGCTTCCTCTTCCAAACCATGAAAAAAAGTTGAAGTAGGAATATAGATACCTCAAACTTGAAAAGGGCAGTAGAACCGCCGAATATAGAGGAGGCGAAATGTAACCAGAGTAACATGGATACGCCCGAAGAAAGTAAGCCACCGAGATAAAGGAATTCTCTACGTCTTGCCAACAAGGCTGCTCCTGAGAAACAACAAAAGGCAACCGCAGTTCCCACAAAAGCGCTCACCAGAACACTGGGAACGACGGAGTTCGTGAGTCAATACAAGAATAATCAAAGCATAGATTGATTCCCAAAATTCAGAGAACATAAATAGTCAGTGCCCATTGATGATATTTCGATTTGATTTTACCTTGGGTCAATCTCAATAGCCAGATTAATCAAAGGACCAACCGAAGCCCCTTCAAGAAGAGCAGCCCCTAATAAAATAGAAGTCCTCTTTTTCTGAACCCACAAATATATGTTGACACAAAACAGAAATTAGAATGCTAACACCAAAAACAGAGAGAGAGAGAGAGAGTGCATATTCAAACAAAACAAATATACCTCTTCATAAGGAGGAGTAGCCATTAGCCATGTAATACATCCAATAGATGCAAGTGTTGTGAGAATACCACCAATATTCCAAAGTATGTGCAGATAAGCTCCAGCAGCAGATGCGACCAAAGCACAACCAAGAGTGAGATAAACCTGCAGATTTGAAGTACTTGGGCATCATTAGTCGCATATAATAATTACACATATCGATAAAGCTACATATCTAAACAAAAAAAGAGAGTCAAAAATAGGAAAAACCCCAATAAATTAATTGGTCGTAGTGGGGACATTTAAATGTTCAAAAAGAAAATGATGAAAGAAACCAGGTTCAGCCAAGAACAAGAAATTTCAAGGCTCGATTTTGAGGAATATTTATCCGTGGCCGAGAAAACTGAAAGGTAAATAACATAGGGAGATCTTTTATCAGTTCAATCAATATACGATCAAGAATTTCTTCACTAAAATAAATCAAAGCATTCAACTCAATAGGATCCTCTGTTCTGAGAATCAAACGCACAGCTGTAGTCCCAAGCTTAAAAACCATTTACAATTTTCTCTCTACCAAAAACACCATTTCTGCTAATTTAAGAAACAAGATTAAGAAAAACCCTAGAACAGCCATCAAAGACAATTCAACAAATTCTTGTCTAAACCGATTCAACAATGACCACCAGGCGCATGAAAAACATAAAGCAGGAGTTTAAAATGTTAATTAGAGAGACCGATTCCATAAAACATGATGAAATCAAGATCCACGCGGATTTAACAATATATACGAAGAAAAACAAGAAATTTTCACAGCAACTGACCCACTGAAGATGAGATTGAACGGCCGGCGAAATCTGCCGGAAGTTCTTGAGAGAATCATAGCTCCAACGGCTTCTGGATCCGGATTGAGAATCGAAGAAAGACGAGAACGCGTCCATGGCGTTGAACAAAATTTCTTAGCGAGCACGTTAAACAAACGAATTGTGTGTAAATCAATCTCCCAAGGAACGAAAGATAAATACAAATGCAAGTCAAGTTTCTAGATTGTTCGAATTCTCTATTTTGCCCCTAACATTTTAAGCTACTTACAAGAAAGGGGTGTTTTTTTTTTCTTTTTGGAAAAGTCAAGAAATGGAGTTTTTTTTTTTAAAAAAATGTAGGAAAATTCTTATAAATATCCTAAAAATATTTATCAAAAAATATTTTATACTCTCAAAACTTTTTCTACAAAGTCTAAATAATTTTAGATTTTTTTTATTTAAACAAGTTTCTTTTTTTTTTTTTTTTAATTTATCATTATTAGTTTTGATTTTAAAAAAAAAACTCTCATAATTTTTTTTTTTTTGTAAGAACTGAAATTTATGGAATCAATTTTTAAGGGAAATTGGACAGAGTTTTTTTTTTCTCTTTTAATTCCTCATATGAATAATAGTTAATATTAAAAGAATACTTTACATTTTCTTCTTAATAACCCAGAAATGTTGTGTTTTTTTAAAATAATAATTAATATTAAAAATAAAAACTCTACATTTCCTTCCTGTAAGTTTCTTACCGAAAAATTGAATTTCGTAATAAATGTTGTGCGTGTTTTTTATTTTATTTAAATAATTATTTTTTCTAAATTAATTAATTAATTATACTTAAGCTAGACCAATGCCACCTTTAGAAAAAGAAAATAACAAATTCCAATTCTTGTAAGTTTTAATTCATTTTTTTTCCAATTTCAATTCCAAATTTTTCCAGTAATTTCTGTAAGAGGATAGTTCTTTTTCTAGTTTTTAATTTTACTATTTACCATTTTCGGTTTTGAGTTTAAAAAAGGTCTCACAAATTTTTCATAAAAATTGAAATTTATGGAATTTTTCTCAAATTTTCAATTCTTTAAGGAAAATTCCACCTAAGAATTTTTATGTTTATCAGAAAATTTTCACTCCTTATCGAAATATTTTTTCTTTTTGGGTTAGAAAAGTTATAGTAGGTTGAATGGGGATAAATTGGTATTTTTACACTGTGGGACCTTTATTGTAAATATTTTTTGGATTTTTCTATTTTCCATTTATAACAATTTTTCTATTTTTTAGCTAATTATAGTATTATCATGTTTCCAACAAATATTTTCATTGATGTAAGGATGAATCATATTTTCGATTCTCTCATAAAAAAATATAAAAGAATTAATCGAGAAATTTCTATGTTTAATTTTAAAAAGTTTCCATCTTACAAAATTAACTTCTTTTTAATTTTTTTTATATTTAAAAAAGCCCCTCAAAATAACATGGTTTAGATAAAATTAGAAAAACACACAACATTTATAGCTAAATTCAATTATTCAGTAAAAAAAACTTACCAGGAAGGAAATGTAATTTTTTTAATATTAATTATTATTTGAAAAACAACATTAGTTACTTCTTGAGAAAAAAAATATAAAAGTTGCTTTTCCAATATTAATAATTATTTATATTATAATTTTAAAAAAATAAAAAAAAAACTTTATGTCGAATTTTCCGGTAAGTGAGTTACCAAGAAATTAAACTCCCCGGTAAGTCTGGAAACATATACATAGACTTTTTAATTTTAATTTTAATTTTAATAATATATATTTGTTTTTTTTTAAAAAAAAAAAAAAATTGAACTTCCCGGTAACTTACCTGGAAGCATGTATATAAGGTTTTTTTAATAGTATTTATTTATTAAAAAAAAGAACAAAAAAAAACTCTTCCCGGTAAGTTGGTAAGTGACTTACCGGAAAGTTCAATTTCCCGGTAACTCACTTACCGGAAAATTCGACATAAAGTTAGTTTTTTTAATATTGGAAAAACAACTTTTATATTTTTTTTCTCAATAAGTAACTAATGTTATGTTTTTCAAATAATAATTAATATTAAAAAAAATTACATTTCCTTCTTGGTAAGTTTTTTACTGAAAAATTGAATTCCGCTGTAAATGCTGTTTGCGTATTTTTTAATTTTATTTAAATCATGTTATTTTGAAATTAGTTAATTAAACTTAAGTTAAACCAATGCCACTTCTTTTTAAAAATAGTTTTAATTTAATTTGACAAAGGTTTAAGTTAGTTATTTTAAACTTAAATTTACGAAAATGTCGTAAAAATTGAAAATTATGAAATTTTCCCCAATTTGTAATTCTTAAGGAAAATTTCAAATAAGAATCTTTTTTATCATAAATTTTTAAGTCATTATAAGAAATCCCAATCAATTTTTTTCAAAAATTTAAGTTGGGTTTAAAAAAAATGTAATATAAAAAGGTCAAATGAAAAACACTTAAATGAAGACAAAATGGTATTATCACTATGTGAACCTTCCACTTAAAATCTCAAAAAGTAAGAAAACAGTTAGAAAAAGAAAAAAAAAGTTAAAATAATAATTTTTTGAATTAAGGAATAAAAAGTGTGGGTAAGAGAATCAAACCTCTAATTTTGAGATCGAAAGTACGAATACTATGCTAATTGAGCTACATTGATGTTGGCTATATCTATTTAATTTAACACTATTGAAAATTAGATATGTTTATTTATTAAATTTAGTGATATATGAATTTATTTTTACTTTTATTTATCAAATAAAGAATATTTGAATAACAATTTTAATTATTGAAGTTTCGTGGATTGATATTCAAAGATTTTTCTATCTGAATGGATTGTGACTGATAAATAAAATAAAACACATTTGATTAAAAATATATTAAAAAGGTAATGAATACTATTATATTGTATAACTAAAATTTATAAGTATAATTCGTGTGTGTGACGCGCATGTGTGCATGTGAGTGGTGTGCGTGCCCGCGTGCTCTCTAACATATTCTAACTCCAATTTAAATTGGAATATAATTAAATTTTATTTTGATATTTGAAACTATGACATTAAAACACCCGTTGAATAATCATATTATTTTTTATTATTGGTTTTTTAAAATTGTACTCACGATTTTTATATTTTCTAGGTAAGTATTTGATTTCTTAATCAATTTTTAAAAACAAAATACAAATTTTTGAAAAAGATTTAGCTTTAATTTAAAAACACTTCTAAAATTAGAAACTAAATAATAGAAGTGATGTTTATAGATTTAATGGTTAATAAATGTCTTTAGGTGATGAAAATGTAGCACATTTTTTTTTTATGAACTTTGAAAAGGCAGTATTTGTATTTGTTTTTAATTTAAAGATTGATTTTTTTCAAAAGAAAAATGAAATCTTTGTGCTATATATTTTAAATATTTTGACCTAAAATTTCATTTCAATCTTGCAATTATAGGCAATGTGGGAATAAGTCAATCTCAAAGCTTTTGTCATCTTGATGATTTTCAAATTGTTTAGATGATTTAGTCTACACGTAAACCTTTTATTGAATTTGAATGGTCTCATCTATTATTAGTTAAAAAAAAAAAATACATTTTTTGTTCATAAAGTTTGAATTTGATGTCTATTTGTATTTGAGTTTCAAAATAAACATTTTAGTTCTTGAGATTTGAGAAATAATTTTAAATGGTGTTGAACTCATTTGACCATTACTGAAAAATGACGTGACAATTAACTTGATATATTAACTTTAAATGAAATAAGAGGATAGATTAATTTTATATTTTTATTTTTTTATTGAGTCTTTCCATTTCCTCCCCCTCACTCTACACTTTCCTTTCTTTCTCTCCCTTTGCACATTCTCCAACTTTCAACCGGTGGTGGAAAGTACCATGTTCTTTCCTCTTAGCCCTTTCAGTCTAAAAAAACCAAAGATAATACAAAGAAAGTTTGCTTAAAATTGATTTTTTTCTCCATAAATTTGCTCAACAAATTTTGTTAGAATTCGTGCGGTTGGCAATATTTGTTTAAGCATCTCAAATGTTATGAAATGTCTTTGCATTGGTGCTTTTAGAAAAATGAATGTCTATGGCAATGTTAATCCTGCAAAATACTTTCCTTATTGGTGGTTTCCTTTATTGTCTTATTCTACAGATATCCTTTCCGTTTTATCTTGCAATTACTATGGAGGTTAGGGTTGCCCATTGTGTTTCCGCTGTCATATTTATAGGACAATTAGTCCTCTAGTTAGGGTTGGCCGTATTATTTTGTATGAAGCTCATATATGAAAAAACCAGCATATAATGTATCCAGTCAATAGTGCAGTGTATTGACAGAGTCGTGTTTCGTGAAGACGTACTTCGTGTTCCTCATATCAAGGGTAAAAAGATCCTTCTGAGAAGGAATTCTCAAGCTTATGGGGAGCCTAAGCTATTCAAACAAATGGGATATTGTTCTTAGAAGGATACAATTCAAGTGAGAAGGAGTCTCATGATTTGAGGGGATCTCAAATCTTACAGAAAGGTAGTCTCGATCTTAAGGGGAGCCTAAGATTTGCTTCACTGATAATACAACTTAAGTGAAGCCCAAGATACCGAGAGAAGGAGTCTCACACCTAGGGGGAGCCTAGGTTATTAGTTGATGATAAAGTTGTACAAGAGCCACTATAACCGTGCATCCATTACAAATAAATACTACATTGTAATTGCTTATAATTGATATTAGTGAAGTTATCTTTTCTAGGCATACTTCCCCTAGACATTGGTGATTTACACCGAACTGGATTACCAATCTCTGGTGTTATTTTGTCTATCCTATATATCTGATTATTATCTTGGGAAATGTTATAACATTGATCATAATATTGTTAACGTGCAGTAGATACCTCCTTATCGTTTTTTCAATTGGTATCAGAGCGGGTCACCATTATCTTTGGTGTTGTGATCCTGTCTTACTCTCATAGAAGAAGTAAAAGAAAGAGGTTCTACCTCTGATGAACCTCTGATCTACCTGTACTAGATGAAACCAACTATGCATATTGGAAAGTGAGGATGACTGCCTTCCTGAAGTCTTTAGACAGTAAATCTTAGAAGTCTATTATCGTCAGATAGTCATATCCTCAAGTTTCTAATGAGAAAGGTGAACTAAAGCTCAAGCTTGAAGTTGAGTGACCTGAGGAGGAAGATGAAGCTTCCCTTGGAAACTTTAGAGCCTTAAACGCCATATTCAATGGTGTTGACAAAAACATCTTTCGCTTGATCAATACTTGTGTGTCTGTGAAAGAAGCCTGGAATATTCTTGTCGTTGCTCACTATAGAACATCCAAAGTTAAGATGTCAAGGTTGCAGCTATTGGCTACAAAATTCGAAGATGATGAGGCTATTATAGAGTTCAATGCTAGACTACTTGACATTGCAAATGAATCATTTGCTCTGGGGGAGAAGATTCCTGAAGAAAAGCTTGTATGAAAAATTCTCAGATCTCTGCCAAAGAGGTTTGACATGAAGGTCACTACTGTAGAAGAAGCGCAGGATACCTCCATTATGAAAGTTGATGATCTTTATAGATCATCACTCACCTTTGAAATATCTCTTAGTGACAAGTCTGAGAAGAGAAACAAGGGAATTTCTTTGTAGTATTCAATCGACAAACATTCTCATGAATCAGGAGAGGAACCTAAAGAAAACCTTGCTGATGCAATCTCCTTATTAACAAAATAATTATCTCGTGTGTTGAAGAAATTTGAGAATAAGCCTGGCTTCTATTCTCCAAGAGTGGTTAAGAATGGCAACAGTTCTGGGTTAACTATTCAAGGATCTCAACGTCTTAAGAAGACCTTTGACAAACCAGGGGGAATGATACAAATAAAGCTAAGATGTTTCAATGTAGAGAATGTGAAGGATTTGGTCACTATCAGTAAGAATGTCCAACATTTGTGAAGAGACAAAACAAGAGTTATGTTAGGACTTTGTCAAGTGAAAAGTCTAATGACAGTAGTGATCTAGAAGAAGATATCGAAGCTTTTGTTAGTTGCATCTCATTTGACAGTTCTGGAGATAAACAATGTTGGGATTGGTGTCCTAATTCTCCCAGAGTCTCGTTATTTTGTAAAGATGCACATTGTTTAATGAATAAAATAAGTGTTATTTAATTCTGGTATTTACTCATATCCAATAAACAAAGCTCCTTGGTTATCTTATAGGATTTAAGCATGTATATGTGATATACAAGTGGATCATACCTTAAGTGATAACCTAAATAGGTCTGTAGTATAAGGATTAAGGTGGGATACCTGATCCTGATGACACTACGGATACGACCCGTTTTGTAGAAGTTTGCAAGTGTTGTAAACTACTATAAATGGTAGATCCTGACCATTCATGTAGAGATGTAGAACAGGGGTGTCCTATACAAAGAGTTTGTATAAGACCTAGACCACGAGATGACTAGACTCTGTATATAACGCCGTTGATACTAGAGACTTACATCTCACCTAAACGACCGTAGGTGACACGACCTTAATCCTGAGTGTTTTGGGAACTCTTGCCTTTGAGGGCGGTCCTTTGATTAGTATGGGTGAGAGTGGCCAGATTGCCAACTCAACATGCCTACCTTTTTGGGGACTTGTCTAATCTGGGAGCTAGGAACTCAATCCGCAAGATGGAATTCACTTCTTTCCCGAAGCAGGGATAAGTAGAGAGATTGCTCCCTTAAGGGCTGATTCCAAGGCTTGAACATAGTGGTCACAGCTTCTCTTTGGAAGAGAAGACTCAGTCATAGTAGGACTATGACTTATGTTTATTAGAGGGATCAGTGGTACTTAAGGAGACAGATGTAACTACAGGGGCATAACGGTTATTGGCTCAGCTGTACTTACGAGCGATCTGTAAAGGGTTGTTGCGCTGGTGATTGGTTAAGATGGACACATAATATATCTGTGGTACGGAGAGTTCAGCTGTCAGTCTTTAGTGGAGTGCCTAGCAGTTAACGGATAGTGGATCCCATGACTAAAGAGTTTAGTCAGTTATTCACGTACCATTGAAGCTTCGAGCTACAGGTCCATGAGGTCCCCTTGGTAGCCCAATGGATTCAGTTGAGGATCAGTTCTTGGTGTTGATTTGAAATGTTCAAATTGACAATAGGTATTTTGATTATATATGATATAATCGATATGGTGTATGAGATACATCTAGTGGAAGATTGATGTAAATGAGATTTACATCAAGTACCATAGAATAGAAAAAGAACTATGGTTTATATGTTTCATGAGATGAAATATTAAAATTATAGGTTATAAATGTCTATAATAATATTAATTATTGAATAATTAATTATTTTTCTTTTAAATAACCAAAGTAGTGGGTGATTATTGAATCATGGTAATCGTGAGTTTAAAAGGAAAATGGTTTTCCCATTTTAAAAAGAAGTTTTTACAAACGCTAACAAGTGTTTTTTTGAGTTTTCTCTTTGCGAAAAAGAAACTCACGAAGTCGTCAAGTAAATTCGGATTTACTAAACGACGGTTGGGCGAGCTAAACGATTGTGCAGAGTAGAGCTAAACGATCGTGCAATATTTACTAAACGATCGCATAGTTTTGCTAGACGATCGCTTACCCAAAGTAAACGATCGTGTAGAGTCTGTACACGACAAACCCAGCTAAACGATGAGCTAAACGATCACTTAGCTTTATTTAAACGGTTGGGCATCGACCTATACGATAGGTCTTCGCCATCTCCCACTTGCCCAGTCGTGTACACGATCGGTGTTTCCTTCTTCGTCTGCCTCATACTAAGTCCGAACAGAGACTACCCTCTGGATTCTCACACTAAGAATACCAAGGTAGCCTTGTTGGTGGTTTCAGACTAAACTCGACACCGTCGAGGTTTTCTGGAGGCCGTTCGTGGTGCTGCAGAAGAGTTCATTTGTGTTGTGGAGGAGTTCGTAACCGAGGAGTTCTTTGACGATGAGCGCGAAGTGTTCATGCTGTGTTGCAGTCGTGTAGATCGAGCGTTCAAGGTTGCTGATTGTTCGAGTAGTCACGCAATGGAGCGTAGAGACGTATCTTCATATGTGCGTAGAGTTTGCTTTCTGTGCATTGTAGTTTTTCATGCTGTAATTTCTCTATATAAATTGTATAACCACTTGTTTGAAGTCGAATGTAAATATATATTCATTCATGATTGTAATTTGGAATAGTCTTGTTCTACTGCTCATGAAAATCTTGCTTCCGATTTCCTTCAAACAACTCATAGATGATTTCACTACAATAGATGGAGATGATGAAACTCAAGACTCATCGATTGCATCTGCCTATTGTGATCTTTACAAGCAGAAATGCAAGGATGCTAAGGTTCTGATGTTCAAAAGGAAAGGATGAAATCACTTATTGCTGATAATATTCACCACATGTCTGTTATCTTTGAATTGAAGCATGAACTCAATAAAGTTAAAATTGAGAACGAGTCAATGTGTAAATCTGTAAGGATGTTAAATTCAAGAACTGATCACCTTGAACAATTCATCTCTAAAAGTAAGCTATCCAGGGATGTTCATGGCATTGAGTTCACTGATTCCAACTCTTTAGAAGGAAGACAATATTCAGACAAAGGGAAATAGAAAATTATTTTTGTCAAAGATAAAGAGCCTTAGAAAAATCAGCCTGAATGTCCTATAACAAGTCAATATCAAAACAAGAATTATCTTAATAGAATGTAGTGGATTTGTCATTTTTGTGGAAAAAGAGGTCACATAAGACCCCATTGCTACAAGTTACATGGGTATTATAAATGTGACAACCGCTCAAGATTTCCTGAGTTTGTCTACAAAAGAAGATCAACTTCTTCCACAGTGAAGATAGTTTGGAAAGCCAAATCCAACCCAAATCCCTGTAATTTTATTCTTACATCTCTTTGATCTTTAACCAGAAGTGATTGGTTTTTTTAAAGTGGGTATTTAAGGAACATGACTGTAAAAAGAGCTATGTTTTTTATATAAGGTTGCTGGATCAGGTCGGGTACATTTAGTGATGGAGCCACAGGAAAGATTGTTGGAAAAGAAAAACTAAAATATCCCAAATTACCTATTCTTGATGAGTGATGCTGGTAAAGGGCCTAACAGCAAACCTCATTAGCATAAGTCAATTGTGTGATTAGGAGTTGAATGTGAACTTTACCAAAGATGGTTGTGTTGTCACAGATATTGCTAAATCTCTTGCATGATAGGAAAGCTCTCACTAGACAACTGTTATTTGTGGACTTCTACTTATTGAAAGCAAAGTGGTCTTGTCTCTAAGCTGAATGAATCTGCCTTATGGCACAAGCGTCTTGGACATGTCAATATTAAAACTATACAAATGGTAGTTATGGAAATGTTGTGATTGGCCTTCCAAATGTCAGTAGCTATAAAGAAGTTATATGTTGAGAATGCTAAGTTGGGAACAAAACAAGAGTGCCTCATAAACAGGCCGTAGCTATTACTAATCATATTCTTGAGCTAATTCATGTTGATCTCATGAGGCCCATGCAAGTAGAAAGCCTTGGTAGGAAAAGATATGTCATGGTCTATGTTGATGATTTTTTTAGATACACATGGATTAAATTCATAAGAGAGAAGTCTGAGTCGTTCCAGGTGCTCAAGACTTCGTTTCTTCAACTTCAAAGAGAGAAAGGGCTGAACATTATTCACATTCGCACCGATCTTGGCAAGGAGTTTGAAAACAGTCAATTTGTTGAATTTTGTCATGCTGAAGGTATACACCATGAATTCTCTACTCCCATCACACCTCAGCAACATGAAGTTGTTGAACGGAAAAATCACACTCTACAAGAGATGGCTCATGTTATGCTTCATGCTTATGACCTTCCTTATCATTTTTGGGCAGAAGCTCTAAGTACTGCTCGCCATATACATAATTGAATTGAGATCCGCCCTAACACTGACTGCATAAATTATGAAATTTGGAGGAGGAGAAAACCTTATATAAAATATTTTCACGTTTTTGGCAGTTCGTTTTATATATTAATGGATCAAAATCCAAAGAAAAAATGGGATTCCAAAAGTGATGAAGGAATCTTCTTCGGGTATTCAACAAACAGTAGAGCTTAGAGAGTTTATAACAAGCATACAAAGAGTGTTATGGAATCTATCATTAGTCATTGATGATGCAAATGGACGAAAAATTGTTGCTGAGGCAAAGAAAAATGATGATGAGTCTGTTGTGATAGATGTGTGTAAATCAAAATCAATTGTTTCACTAATTGTTGATGAAAATTCCTATGAGATTATTGAAAATTCTGATCACAACACAATCTCGAATAATGAAGATGATTAGAAGCATACCAAGCTGCCTTCTAGTAGAATTTTAAAGAATCATCCTTCCAGTAATATTATAGGAGATTTTAGGTCTAGAGTTTCAACTAGAAAGAAAGAAAAGGTGGATTACCTACAAATGATTGGTAACATTTGTTACATATCTCCTACAGAGCTTAAGAATGCAACTGAAGCTTTAAAAGATGAGTGTTGGGTAAATGCTATGCAAGAAGAATTGATACAATTTAAAAGACATCAAGTATGGACGTTGATTCCTCATTCTGTTTCAGCAAATGTCATTAGCACCAAATGGAAGTATGGTGTACATGGAATGGTTACAAGCAATAAAGCTCGTTTGGTTGCTCGAGGATATTCTCAAATAGAGGGTGTTGACTTTGATGAGATGTTTGCCCCCATGGCTCGCCTGGAAGCCATTAGACTTCTGCTAAGTATTGCTTAACTGCTAAAGTTCAACCTTTATCAGATGGATGTTAAAATTGTCTTCTTTAATGGATACTTGAATGAAGAAGTTTATGTTGAACAACCTAAAGACTTTGTTGATCCAATTCACCTTGATCATGTGTACAAGCTTCAAAAAGCTCTGTATGGTTTAAAATAAGTACCTCGTGCTTGGTATGATCACATATATGAATTTCTTCTTAAGCAGAGATATGTGAGAGGAGGAATTAACAAAACGTTGTTTGTGAAGAAAGAAAAAGGGAGTCTTATGATTGCTCAAGTTTATGTGGATATTATAATGTTTAGAAGAATGTCTCAGCACCTCGTAGATCTGTTTGTCAATCAAATGCAAACTGAATTTGAAATGAGTTTGGTGGGTGAACTAACATATTTCTTAGGATTCCAAATCAAGCAGCTTAAGGATGGAATATTCAACTCCCAAAAAAAATATGCAAAAGACGGTTAAAAAATTTGGGCTTAAAAAGACTCGTTCAAAGAAAACTACTACTCCTACATATGTTAAAAGGTCTAAAGACTCTTTTGGGTCTTGTGTTGATGAGAGCTTGTACCGAAGAATTATTGGGAGTTTACTTTATCTCATTCCTAGCAGGCCAAACATTGCCTTTGGTGTAGAAGTTTGTGCCAGATATCAAGCTAAACCTAAAGCAAGTCATTTGTTGGGTGTCAAATGAATCATCAAATACATTAATCATACATGTGAGTATGGTCTTTTGTACTCTTTTGACACGGACAACTCCCTGGTAGGTTATTGCGATGCAAATTGGGCAGAAGCTCAAAAGATCGAAAAAGCACTTCTAGTGGATGTTTCTTTTTTAGAAACAATTTGGTGTCCTGGTTCAACAAGAAGTAGAACTATGTGCCTCTCTCTATTGCTGAAATTGAATATGTTGCTGCAGGAAGTAGTTGCACCCAACTTCTCTGGATAAAGTAGATGCTCAAAGATTACGATGTCAAGCAAAATGCTACATTGTACTACGACAACTTGAGTGCCATAAATATTTCTAAGAATCCAATCCAACACAGTAGAACAAAACATATTGACATCAGACACAATTTCATTCGAGAATTGGTAGAAAGTAAACAGATTGTCTTGGAACATATTTGAACTAAAAATCAGATTGCTGACATCTTCACAAAGGCGCTAGATGTTAAACAGTTTGAGGCTCTCCGTACTGTCCTTGGTCTCTATACAGTTGATTGGTAGTAACTAATCAAGTTTTGCACGTGGGTTGTGAAGGAATTAAGGCCCATTTCACCAAAGAAAGACATGTGGCATAATGTTAACACATGTCGAGGGGGAGATTAGTGCAAGTTAAGAAATATTTATTGATTGTGTTTTATAATAACTCTCGTCGGTTGTGTTTTGGTAGGAAGTTTTTTTTTTTTTTTTAATTTTTGCATACCTATGATTTTTTTAGATGTTATGAGATGTGTCTTTGCATTGATAGTTTCAGGAAAAGAAATGTTTACGATAATGTTGATCCTGTAAAATACTTTTTTTATTGGTGGTTTCCTTTAGTGTCTTATTCTGTTGATATCGCAACTCGTGATTGTTATTGAAGCTAGGGATGCCCGTTGTGTTTATGCTGTCATATTTATAGGACAATTAGTCCTCTAGTTTGGGTTGGCCATATTATTTTGTGTGAAGCTCATATCTTAAAAAGTCAACCTAATGTGTATCCAATCAATAGTGTAATGTATTGACAGAGTTGTGTTTCGTGAAGACATACTTCATGTTCCTCACATCTCTGTCAATACGCCTAGGGATATTCTTCTGAGAAGGGATTCTCAAGCTTAGGAACAGCCTAAGCCATTCGAATAATGCAGACTTTGTTCTTAGAAGGAAAGATAAAATTCAAGTAGGAAGAAGTCTCACGATTTAAGGGGAGTTTGATGCGTTATTTTATGAGGTGGAATTGTGGATGAAATGCGATGATGAAAATGCGTTGAGCACTCAAGTTTTCTCAGTGGAATCCAAGTGTAAACCCCACTACGTTTCCTGGTAAGTCCAGGGTCGAACTCAAGGACTTGGGAAAATAGGTTGCGGTGATAATTTCTAGAAGACTTTGCGGTAACCAAATAAATCAATAATTGTTTGGTGTTGATGTTTGCGGTAATAAAAATAAACAAATGCAGTCGAGTTCGAAAAGAGTTGATAAAACGGAAAATACGATGAGTATGAGGGTTTCGGCTAACACTTCCTAGGATGCGTTCATGCTTTGCGATCATGCAACACACATACAGTAGTAAACCATGTCTCGATGCGAATGCTACAACTTCTAATTTTAGAACGCATGCAATATATGCGATAAGTCTATAGGACCTACACATAAGCCTTTATTCTTATTTATGCGATGACAGAATGACACACACAAATAAGGCAAACCACATAGTATCATACCTATCTCTAGGGTGCATGCGATGCAGGTTAGCAAACAGAGCTTATCTCTAAGTCCCTATCTCTTGTTTATGCAGTTCTAATCTTGCTCTCTCTAGTCTAGATTCTAACCTAGCTCTCTCGAGTCTTTAGGTTCTTTATTTAGACTTTCTCTCGATTAGCTCTAAAGGGATGTTGGGCACAACATAAAACAAGATAATCGCAAGCAATGAACATCCTAGGTCATGTTAGCTTAGTTATTCGCAACCCATTCGACAAGTTTAGCTACTTATGCATGCTAAGAGAGCGAACAAATGTAGAATAAGAACTTCCATTGTACAAATATAAAGTTGAAGTACAAAATAACAACGCAAGAATAGAATAAAGAGTCTGGTAGCAATCTCTTGCTTCCCAGACTTTTACACTGTCTTTTCTACTCATGTTCAAAAGATAATCTCGCTCTCGCGAGAGTTGACCCGCTCTTTGCTTCTACGCCTCCGGGTTCTCTCTCGAGTTGCCCTGAGCGATCTTTTGGCGTCTTGGCTCTTCTCTTGCTTCGTCTTAAAAATAAAAGAAAACTATGGACAAGGCTAAACTATGGAGAAATTTATCTAAGGATCCAAAATCCTTTTCTGAAGGATGCCTTTGGTATTTATAGAGCTTCGAATGAAAGGCGACTTTTCTCTTATGATTGCACTGATGGGATGACTTTAATTCCCTAACTGATGCGCCAAATATTTGTCACCGAAAAGCTGAATGTACTTGTTATCGTTAGTGGCTGTCAACTTAATTTGAATTCTGCTGTCATCAGCTTACTCGATTCCGGGACATCTCATGATTTATTTCAAAAAGAAAACTTTTACACTGGGGTGTCAAATGATTTTTATCCTCGCATATTTTTTGACATTATTATTTTTTTCTAACCTTACGCTGATCCAAGTGCCTTACCTTCATTTTGGCTTGCCCCCACGTGTGTCATCCAGACATCCAACTACGAGCAATGCGCTCTTTTTCAGACTAAACTCATACCTACTTGGCAGCGGAGTTGCGGTCATTTTATTTATGCGTTGATATTGGCAACTTACTTTCATTTTGGCTTGCCCCATGTGTGTCATGCGGACATCTAAATACGGGTAAGTGCCTTTCACAACTTAACTCTTATCAACATGGGTTTCCCATTGCGTTGACAGTGGAGTTGTTATTCTCTTTTTTTTTTAAGAATAGCAAGGTCGAAAATAAATAGCTCACCCCCAAATTTAAAATGCGGCAATGTCCTCATTGCCAAAAGATTGAAAGAAGTCATGCGATGTTCTTAAAAAGCTTCATAAAGAGAGTTTGAAAGAAAGCTAGCAGACCCCTAACTTCTAGAAATATTTCATGAGGTGACTATCTTAAAATTAAGTTGACTCTAGTATTATGGAAGAAAATAGAAGCATGTTTTTCATCATTGAAATCAATATTGGCAAAGAGACGGCATGCGGTAACTTACTAAATTTATCCATGTCAAATGATTGCAGTAATCAAAGAGGATGCGGTGATAAAACTTTTAAAATGAAAATGCGATGTGATATTGCAAAATTTGAAATAAAGTTAAGGAAGAATATAACTCCCAAATTTGCATTGTCGCCCGCATTGTGTATTGATGCATCCTTCTTTACGGCGATCTATCTTCTTTGGATTGCGGTGATGAAATAATATAAGTTGCTTCTCCGTGTAGCGCCTTCGTAATCGTTCGCCTCGATCATTGGCAAGAAAAACATCGAGAGGGTCAAATATTATAAAAAAAAAATTAACAAAATCGCTTCACCGCAATCGTTTAGCACGATTGCATGTTTTTTTTTTCTTAAGAGTAAAATGTAGATGGATAGATGATAACAACAAAGTGATGAAAGTTTATGAAGTATTGATGTAGGAAAAAAGACATTCAAAAGGATTGCGTCCCTGACGAGGTTGAGACATATAGTAACTCAGGGACCACTTATTCCAAGCTAGGCTTTTCACGTCCATGGAGCCTTTCTCTTCTTTTTTTGATCTTCCGAAATTTTGACTGCCTTAATCCGGAGCTTTTTTCCTATTGATGTTCATTATGATGTCCCCCTTGTGCACATCAATTTGAGCGCGACCGATCGAGAGAAATGGTCGTCCCAATATGATGAGCGCATCTTTATCCGCTTTGCAATTCAAAATGATGAAGTCTGCCGGTAAAATGAATTTATCAATTGAGATTGCGACATCTTTCAATTCTCCCTCGGGGTGTATTCAGGATCCATCCGCAAGTAGGAGAATTTCTATCGTGGGCGTAAGTGTGCCAATATTCAATTGTTTGAAGATTGAGAGTGGCATTACGTTTATACTTGCCCCTAGATCGCATATTGCTTGGCCACTATAGATCCCTCCAATGGAGCATGGTATCGTGAAGATTCCTGGATCGCTCATTTTTTGTGGGATCATGGCATTTTGCGTTGTTGCAGCTGTCGCGATCTTTTCTTCATCACTTTGTTTTTCTTTCAATCCTTGCAGAGCTAGTGGTAGCTGGACTGTTTCATGTTTTGAAGGCTTGAGGGTGGACGCAACATCGGGGTTCATTTTCTCAGGCTTTTTCGCATTATAAATCAACGGCTCCCTGGTTGTTACCGCATTTAGGTTGGTCGCAATGGGTTCCTTCTTTACTTCCACAGTCATTTTATCGCTTATCAAGGAGACTGCTAAGCATTGTTCCTTCCCTGTACCCCCAGCGTTGCGTGGAAGCTCAGTTGAGCTCGGTAACGCTCCTTGTGGTCTATTCTTTAGTTCACTCGCAATCTGGCCCATCTTTAATTCTAGATTGCGGATGGACGTTGCCTGGCTTTGAAGCACAGTTTCATTTTTCTCTATATACTACTTTAACAAGCCTTCCAAGGAGGAAGATTGCGGCAATTGCGAGCTACTAGCTTGACTGCTCGTCTGATCGTTATTTCGCGGGAAGAATCCAGGTGGCCCTTCTCTTTGTGCCACAGATTGGAAATTCTGCTGCTAATTCTTCCATGCAAAGGTGGGCTAGTTTCTCCACTCGGGGTTGTATGTATCAGAGAATGGATTATTTTTCACAATGTAAATAGACTGTGGATTCTGCGGGCATTCTTCCATTGTGTGGCCGTCACCGCAAGTCGCACACCTTGCAGTGTTTTGATTAATTGCGTTTACTTGCCCATGTTGCGGTGTTGGGCTGATCGTTCTCTCTTCAGTCCTCGTGATTTTTAGAGATGTGGTCGAGGATATTCTTAGCCTTCTGATTTGTTTTGTCAAGCAGACCACCAGCGGCTGCCGCATTGGCAGCGGTCTGTGAAGAGGGGTCTAATCTATGATAAAAGATCTCCATTTATAGGCAGTCTGACAATCCATTGTGTGGACATTCCCTTATCAGCTTCTTAAACCTCGCTCAGGCATCGCTGAGCGATTCGTCAGATTCTTGTTCAAAATTTGTTATTAATTTCCTTCTCCTAACATTCTCAGTAGATGGAAAATATTTCTTCATAAATTTCTCTACGACCTATTCCCATGAAATGATCTCTCCCGACTCGAGGGAATACACCTATTTTCTTGCCTGATCACAGAGAGAAAATGAAAACAAAGTTAGTCGAACTTCTTTGGCAGAGATGTTCGGGAACACAAAAGTATTACAGATTTCTATAAAACTTCAAAGGTGGGCGTGTGGGTCCTCACCACGCCGTCTTCCGAATTGTCCTGCAGTCTGAATCATCTACAGCATCATCTGTTTCATTTCGAATCTGCTTTCGTCGAGGGCAGGCCTCATGATTCTCGGAGAGAAATCATAGAGGTTGGCAATGCATAGTCCCTAATGGGTCTGTTGCGATCGTTAGCCAGAAGGATTGGATTCACCATGACGTTGTTTTCATTTGGTGCTCCGTTTCCAGGCTACTTCGCCATATCTTCTTTATCTGATTGTTGTTATTGACAGTCTCTTAATCTCCTTCTGAACTTCCTCTCAATCTCCGGGTCGTAATTCACCAGAGATTCAGAGTCTACAAAGAAATCAGAAAAATTACCGTTAGCACACTATTTTGCCGAAGTCCCCGGCAACGACGCCAAAAACTTGATGCATTATTTTATGATGTGGAATTGTAGATGAAATGTGATGATGAAAATGCGTTGAGCACTCAAGTTTTCTCAGTAGAATCCAAGTGTAAACCTCACTAAGTTTCCTAGTAAGCCCAAGGTCGAACTCAAGGACTTGGGAAAACAGGTTGTGGTGATAATTTCTAGAAGACTTTGCGGTAACCAAATAAATCAATAGTTGTTTGGTGTTGATGTTTGCGGTAATAAAAATAAACAAATGCATCGGAATTCAAAAAGAGTTAATAAAACGGAAAATACAATGAGTATTCGGTGAACGGGTTGAGAAGGGTTTCGGCTAACACTTCCTAGGATGCGTTCATGCTTTGCGATCATGCAACACACATACAATAGTAAACCATCTCTCGATGCGAATGCTACGGCTTCTAATGTTAGAACGCATGCGATATATGCGATAAGTCTATAGGACCTACACATAAGCCTTTATTCTTATTTATGCGATGACATAATGATACACACAAATAAGGCGAACCACATAATATCATACCTATCTCTAGGGTGCATGCGATGCAAGTTGGCAAACAGAGCTTATCTCTAAGTCTCTATCTCTTGTTTATGCAGTTCTAATCTTGCTCTTTCGAGTCTAGATTCTAACCTAGCTCTCTTGAGTCTTTAGGTTCTTTATTTAGACTCTCTCTCGATTAGCTCTAAAGAGATGTTGGGCACAACATAAAACAAGATAATCGCAAGAAATGAACATCCTAGGTCATGTTAGCTTAGTTCTATGCAACCCATTCGACAAGTTTAGCTACTCATGCGTGCTAAGAGAGTGAACTAATGTAGAATAAGAACTTCAATTGTATAAATATAAAGATGAAGTACAAAATAACAACGCAAGAATAGAATAAAGAGCATGGTAACAATCTCTTGCTTCCCAGACTTTTACACTGTCTTTTGTACTCATGTTCAAAAGATAATTTCGCTCTCGCGAGAGTCGGCCCGTTCTCTGCTTCTACGCCTCCGGGTTCTCTCTCGAGTTGCCCTGAGCGATCTTCCAGCGTCTCGGCTCTTCTCTTACTCCGTCTTAAAAATAAAAGAAAACTATGGAGAAATTTATCTAAGGATCCGAACTCCTTTTCTGACGGATGCCTTTGGTATTTATAGAGCTTCGGGTGAAAGGTGGCTTCTCTCTTATGATTGCACTGATGGGATGACTTTAATTCCCTGATTGATGTGCCGAATGTTTGTCATCGAAAAGCTGAATGTACTTATTATCGTTAGCGGCTGTCAACTTAATTTGAATTTGACTATCATCAGCTTTCTGTCCCATCGTGATTAATTATGCCTTTCACCTAGATGTGCCTACCAAGTTGTGCCGGCTCTATGCAATAATCCTTCTTGAGCAGTTGTTTACGAATATAATTACCACAAAGCCTTGCGGTAATGTTATGATCGTCCGTTGATTTCTTGTGATCGCTCTTTCTGTCTTGCGTTAATGCATATTCTGCATAAAAATACAAAATCCAATTGTTTCTATGCAATGAACGCATACGACCGCAATGTTATAAACTTAATGCTTTTTGGACGCAATCTAACATATTTTATCAACACAAGCCAACCTTGTATAAGAACTTAGCATTATGATAATGTGCATTTCTGCCCGTTATCAGAGCTCAAATCTTATAGAAAGGGAGTCTCGATCTTAGTGGGAGTCTAAGATTTGCTTCACTGATAATACAACTTAAGGTTGTTTGAAGATAGTGAAGCTCGGCGAGGAGAATATCATCCACCTTAGGTTTATTTTCTAAATCCTAAGTGACCGATGATGAGTTATTCCATCTGATTATTTCTTTATAAATTCTCAATTTCATTTTGTTATTCTCTAATATATTTCATTTTTTATGTTCTAAAATTGCAGTTTTTTTTTTTTTTTTAATTTCCAATTTCATTCATCCTGTTGTGTTTAATTATGTGTCCCAACTCATTGTATGTTAGTTATGTTTTCATTCATCCCGTTTTGTTTAATTAGGGGGCTGTTTTAGTTCTGTTTTCATCCAATTCCAATGGAATGTTTAACTCGTTTAACTCCTCATGATTTTATTTTGCTTATTTAATGGTTGATGAACTACACCATGATTTTAATTCTGTTTTTTTCCAATTCCAATAGAATGTTTAACTTGTTTAACTTCTCATGATTTTATTTTGCTTATTTAATGGTTGCTGAACTACACCATGATTTTAGTTCTGTTTTCTTCCAATTCCAATGGAATATTTAACTTCTATTTGTTGTGTTTAACTCCTCATGAATTTATTTTGCTTATTTAATGGTTGCTGAATACACCATGATTTTAGTTATATTTTTTTTCCAAGTCCAATAGAATTTTTAACTTCTGTTTGTTGGGTTTAACTCTTCATGATTTTGTTTTACTTATTTAATAGTTGTTGAACTACACCATGATTTTAATTCTGTTTTCGTCCAATTCCAATGGATGTTTGTTGTGTTTTACTTCTCATAATTTTATTTTGCTTATTTAATGGTCTGTCCACTTCTATTTAATGCCTTTGTGCTTTTGTTTGTTGATTGAACTTCACCCACTTCTATTTAATACTTTTGTTTGTTGATTAAACTGCACTTTTTTTTTTTTTTTTTTGCATATCCATTAATGACTCAACCACACTATTAATGACTCAACTACTTCATGAAATGGATTGAGTTCATTTATTTATGATTTTTAAAATAAAACTTGAGGCCTATCAAATCTATATTTAATTTATTATAATTTTTTTTTGCTTCAATTAATGTTGAACCACCCACCTCCTCTTTTCTTCCCTATATAACCTCCTCCTCATCCACCTTCAATAATTCGAGAGTCCTCCAAAGGTTTTTTTTTTTTCCAATTTGGTGAGTTGTTTCCATCAACCATACTTTTCTTTTTACTTTTTTCTTTTCCATTTTCTAACTTTTATTTGTTTCATGAGTGGTGTCATTGTGTTCTTTCACCTGTTGAAGGTGTTAAGGTATGGAAAGTTCTATCCTCTTAATTATTATTGTTATACTAATGTGTCTTGTTTCAACTCTAATTTCAAATTTGATCTTGCAACCGTTGGACCCTCTACTCATAGATAATATACGAGTAACAAAAGTATGATCTTTCTTTTTTAAACAAGTTCATTTATTAAGTAATTCATCTCTTTTTTTTTACTGACTTGTTTCGTTATTCTTGTTATGTAGCCCAAACTAACCCAACATTTCATTAGTTTGAGGTTTGTGTTACGTTATATATCAATTTTTACAGTCCATTCCCCTTGTAGTATGTTTTTTGGATTATTATACATGTATTCGACATTTCTTCTACTGTAACAAATTGTTGTTATTTATTTCGTACATTTATTTTTTCATTGATAAGTACTATATATTATTGATAATTATATGTTTGTAATTTGATAATTTGTTGGGCATTTGTATTCATTTTGTATGCATACTATTTTATTTCTGTATGTTTATATATCTCAGTAGTTTTATTTATGTTATACAATGACCTCCATAAAACTTTCTATTTTTGTGCATTTTGAAAATTTGGGCAATAGTTAATTGTAGATTTGAAAGATCATAAAATTAATTGTAGGTTTTTGTTTTTATTGATAAATAGTTATTTATGTTTTTACAAATAAAATTGAATCATAACACATTTTTATTATTATTTTTTTTGATAAATAGTTATTCTAATTTTTACACATAAAATTGAATCATAACAGGTTTTTGTTTTTATTGATAAATAATTATTTCTGTTTTTACAAATAAAATTGAATCACAACAGATTTTGTAGAATTGACCACTTCAAATTGCAAAATATTTGCATAATAATAAGTAAAAGGATTTTTTTTAATTTAGTTATGATGTTTTCATTTACCAGCCACTTTCAAGTGCATAATTGACATTGAAAAAATATCTTCAATTTAGTTGTTCAAATTTAGTTTTGAATAAATTAGTTAAATAATATAATAGCTTATTAAGCTTTTATATATCAAAGTTTTTCTTATTATAAGCATTCACCTAGAAATGGTATGTTCAATTATTATAAGATTCTACCTACAAATAATTATAGGGAGATTAGATGCGGAGTGGCCATATGAATCTCTGAGCTAATACTTATCGGGAATAAGCATTTGCATTTTGGGTCATTCCAACAAATGAGGAATGAGTAGGACAATAAAATAATACAAAACCACTAATACGTGGGTTTATTGTTGGAGTTATCGTTATGTATATAGGAATTAGTATTAGCTCTTGATATACCTTCAAAATTTTAATCCGTATTAGCTTTCACGGTTTCAGGAACAATTTCAACATATTTCCTATTTTTGAATATGGAAAACGAAGAATTATTTATCATCACACAAATCATTACCACCTTTCAGCGAAAACTATTGGTAGCTTTATCCCTTTTCCTAAATGATCATCATAGAATAGAGAACCAATCATCGCTTATTAGACATCAAATTAGGCAACTGAACTTCTTTTGACTTATTTATGAGAATGACTTATGTTGTTGTGAGAGCACACGAATGGATAAATGGACATTTACCATCCTTTGTAATATGATTAGGATGACCGGTCGACTGACACCTACTTAGTGTGTTGATGTCGAAGAGATGGTGGCAATGTTCCTTCACATATTGGCCCACGATGTTAAGAATCAAGTAGTTCAAAGACAATTTGCACGGTCTGGTGAAATTGTTTTACGACATTTCAACTTCGTCCTTGCTGCAGTTCTACAACTTCATGAGATATTATTAAAAAAACCATAGTCCATCACAAATGATTGCACTGGTGAGAAATGGAAATGGTTTGAGGTATTAAATCAGTTTTATCAATACATGGTCAAATACTAAAGAACTCTATTTCAAGAAACCACAAATATAACTTATTTATGGCATATGAACTCAAACGGAATTGTTTGGGTATTTTGGATGGCACATACATCAAGGTCAATGTTAGTGCAACTGATCGACCATGATATTGTACTAGGAAGAATGAAATAGCCACAAACGTGTTTGGTGTATGTTCTCCAAATGGAGAGTTCATATTCGTGATGCTAGGGTGGGAAGGGTCCGCAGCCGATTCTAGGGTGCTTAGAGATGCGATTTCTTGACCTACTAGATTGAAGGTCCCAAAGGGTATATGGAACTTTCCAGGACAATATTTTTTGTGTGTAAACTCAAATAGATTTTCAACTAACTATTTATATAACATGTATAGGTTATTTCTACTCACACGATGCTGGATATTTCAATGCTGAGGTTTATTGATACTGTATAGGGGAGAACGATATCACCTTTTAGGATGGCGTGGTTGGAAATGTACTGATTAATCCAAGAGAATTTTTCGACACGAAATATTAATCCACTAGGAATTGCATAGAGAGAGCGTTTGGTGTACTGAAAGGTGAGTGGGCAATTTTTCGTGGAAAGTCATTCTACCCAGTGAAGGTCTAATGTCGAACAATAACAGCGTGTTACTTGCTTCACAACCTGATCACTAAGGAGATGGGGCTAGTTACAATGTTGGAAGCATTAAAGGATGAAAACTTTGTACCTATTGGATTGAGCGAGGACAATATACAATTTATTGAAACATTTGATGAATGGACTAACTTTAGGGATGATTTGGCGTGTTTGATGCATGGAACAAGCATCATAAAGAAATGCTTTATCATTGAAACTGCCTTCTTATGAATTTAACTTTAATTGACTTTGTTTCATATTCTTGTAAGCTCGAACATTTTTCTTGTTTTTTTTTTTATGAAATGTCTTACATAATTCGTACTACGAAATGTATTTCTCTACGTATTCCCTTTTTAATTCAATTCGATATAGAAATGCATATAGTTTAATGGTTAGTCGTGATAAGATCAAAAAACACACATAGCCTAAGTTTGAAGACGTAAAGCTGGTTGAATCGTTAATGCATTTGGTCGAAAATGGGTGGCGAGCTGATAATGGAACTTTCAAACCTGACTATTTGCAACTACTCGAACGTATGATGGAGGAGAAAGTTCCTAACTATAGCATTGGAGCATTGACTATAGAGTGCAAGGTGAGATTCTTAAAACTACAGTACACAACAATTAATGAGATGTTGAGAAATGCATGCAGTGGCTTCAGTGGAATGGGGAGTTCAAATGCGTGGATGCAGGGAAGGATGTGTTTGATTTATGGGTTCATATAAGCTAATACATTACGGTGTATTATCACGGTTAGTATACTTTTTCTAACATAATATATATTCATTTGCAATCACATCCTAACGCGAAGGGGTATGAGACACAAACCATTCCCTCATTTTGACAAACTTTTCTTTATTTTTGGGAAGAATAGAGCTACTGATGAAAACTGTCACTCTTATCGACCAGGCATTAGAAATGGCGGAAAATATTAATGCTTCCATATTGGAATCAGAGGATAATGAGTAACCAGAGGACCAAGCATTTGAGAACATACTGATTGTTGATGGCATAGACGAGCTTTTCGATACACCTACCAGTAGGTGTGTCGGACCAACAAACACCACCTCGAGAGGAAACAAGAGAAAGAGAAGTACATTCCAATATGAGTTTCTCAACATAGTCCAATCAGTGATGGACGTCCAACAAACTCAAATGGAAAAACTTGTATCTTAGCAAAAAGAGAAATATGAGCTGGAGGTTGGGATACGAAAGGACGTCGTCCAACAGATTTTCCAGGTTGAGGATTTGGAGGAAGATGATCGATTGACCCTTATGGATATCGTGTTGATTGATATTCATAAAACATACTGTTTTTTAGCCGTTTCCCTCGAGTCCAAGCATAGATATTGCATGCATTTGTTGGGCAAAACAGACTGATTTGAAGCTATGTTGTGGATGTCTTGAATTATATATATATATATTGTGTATGTAACTTGTCCTTTTGTTAATATATATATATATATATATATATATAATATATATATATATATATATATATATGTATGGGCCGGAAAATATGGCTCTTGTATAAGCTAGTATCTATTTTTTGTGCAACAAGTAAAATTGCTTTTGTTTAAAAGAATTTTTTTTCTTTATTAAATTTTTCTAAATAGTTGTCTAAACTTCCAAAGTCAATTACTAGAAATCAAACTTGTAAAATAATTGATTTTGTTTAAAAATAATTTTTTTTCTTCATCAAATGATTCTAAATAGTTGTCTAAACTTTCCAAAATAACTAATAGAAATCAAACTTGTAAAATAATTGCTTTTGTTTAAAAGGAATTTTGGAAGGAAAGATCCAAAACTAAAACCTAAACAATAATTCATGATTATAAAAAATGTCTATTTAAAAAAAATTCAATCAAAATTTTAATCAAACAAACCATTTGTAGAACTATGGTATAAAAAAGTTTCAAAACAAACAAGTAGATCATTTAAATAGATCCTTTTAGACTTAAAAAAACTACGTCAGATATCCCTTACATCCTATATGAACTCTGCACCCAAAACACAAACATATGAACTCAGATAAAACAACTCTACACCTTAAACACAGACATACGAGCTCCAAACATCTTATATCAACTCTGCACCCAAACAACCTCTATAGTGATTTTAAAAATGACAAAAGTGATTATAGTCATTTTAGAATCACTCCCAAATGTGCTTTAATTTCAAATCAAAGTCGTACTTCTCTATACAATAATAGATTCAACAATCAATAATATTTAAGATCATAAACAAAATCCAACAACATGAACAATTGAATCCTCAAAATCAAACAATAACAACGCCAAAGGAAAAGCCCCAAGTAAGTTGCTCAAACTTGAAGAAGAATCAAATCGAATATGTTATTAAAATAAAAAACGTAGAATACAGAAGCAAAAAATTGAGAGAAGCCATGACAAAAGAAAAGATAAAATTTGAGCATTTAAGTGGTGGTGCGATAGAGAAATCTTCTAGTGCTTTGACAAGCGGATTGATCCAGGCTCAAAATCAGTGGGACATGGAATGTTAATTGTTAGAGACAGTGACAGAGTGGACCAAGTCAAGAGGTCAACTGATGCCAAGTCAACACAGTCATGCCAAGTCACTAGTCCCAGTCATGGATGAGGAAGCATAAATAGTCTTTAGTTGTTATGATTTCCATAACAAACTATATTCCCTCATTATTTTCTAATTGGCTATTTCAAATATTTGTTGATTTTGTTATTACATTAGTTATAATTCACTATTCTTGGACAACCCTAATTTAGGGATCCTCTGTGTATAAATTGGCAAGTTTCTGCCTCATTAAAGATATAAAAAAATACAGTCGAGCTATACCCTCTCCTACAAAAATTCTGCTAATTAAAACTTTGATTTGGTATCAGAGCCTCAATGGAAAACGCCTTCTTCTTCGGGTACTCTGGCACAAATTTCGGGTCGACCAAATTTTAGCAGTCCTCCGCTGAATCAGGTACTAAATCAGATCACGAGTATCAAACTTGAGATTCTACGTGGATACAAATTGGAAGGTCACCTAACGGGGGTGAACCTTGTCCTCAGATGTTTCTTTCTCTATCCACTCCGCAATCTACCCCTGTAAGCTCAACTAAACCCGATGCACAACAGCTTGCGGGAGGAGAATCCAACTCTGCTGTAGCTAACATTGTCAATCCTCAGTATGAGGCCTGGATCACAGCAGATTAGCTTTTACTTGGTTGGCTATATAATTCGATGACATCAGAGGTTGCTATTCAACTTATGGGATTCAACAATGCTAAGGAACTCTGGGATGCCATTCATAGTCTATTTGGAGTCCAATCTAAAGCAGAGGAAGACTATCTTCGTCAAGTGTTTCAACAAACCCGCAAAGGTAACTCGAAAATGAGTGAATATTTAAAACTAATGAAGCTACACTTTGATAATTTGACTTAGGCTGGAAGTCCGGTAACTACAAGAGTCTTAGTGTCGCAAGTTCTACTTGGCCTGGATGAAGAATACAACCCTGTCGTGGTTGTCATTCAGAGTAAACCTGATATTTCGTGGATGGATATGCAGTCAGAACTCCTGTCTTTTGAGAAACGATTGGAACATCAGAACAGCTCTAAAACAACTATTCAATTTGGTCACAATGCATCTGTGAACGTGGCCTTTAGTAAATCTCCAAATGGTGTGAAATTGCTCAATCAAAGTAGTGTTCCAGGCAACAATCAACAAACAAATCGTCTACAGTTCAATGGTCAAAGAGGTAACTACAATAACTACAATGGAGGGGGAAGCTCAAACAATTTTCGAGGCCGAGGAAGAGGCCATGGAAATCGCCCTATGTGTCAGGTATGTAAAAAGATAGGACATCTTGCTAATGTGTGTTATCATAGGTATGATAAGGAGTTCAGTCCTCAACAACATCAAAACGGAGAAAATGGAAATGGTTCTAATCCACTAGGCAATAATCCATCTGCATTTGTAGCAGCACAAAATAGTAATCCATTCCTGGCTACATCTGAAACAGTAACCGATCCCAGTTGGTATGTGGTCAGTGGTGCCACAAATCATTTCACAGCCAATTACAACAACATTGCAAACCCTACTGAATATGGAGGTAAAGAAAGTGTTACAGTAGGTAATGGTGATAGTTTGCAAATTATTCATGTAGGAAACTCTTCGACTGATGGTGACTATAAGTTAAGTCTGGAAAATATGCTATATGTGCCTGATATAGCAAAGAACTTAGTCAGTATATCAAACCTTGCTAAAGATAATCATGTGTTTATTGAATTTCACGATGACTGTTATGTTGTTAAGGACAAGCTTATGGGTCAAATGTTGCTGAAAGGAATTCTTAGCAATGGTCTTTATAAACTAATTGGTGTGGCAATGAAACCTATGGATATTTCGAAGAGAGGTGGTGTAGCTTCAAAGCAGCCAACCAGTGTTAATATTGTTGAATCAAAGGTTGTTTGGCATAGACGGTTGGGTCATCCATCGTCCAAAGTTTTAAATTCTTTACTTAGAGAATGTAATCTGCAAGTTAAATATAATGAAGAATGTGATTTTGTGATTCCTGTCAACTGGGCAAATCCAAAGCATTACCATTTTCTGACTCTACTTCTTGTGCTGATCAAGTGTTTGATCTTATTCATACAGATGTTTGGGGTCCTGCTCCCGTTGCATCAACTAATGGTTATCGCTACTATGTGTCGTTTATAAGATGATCATAGCTGGTTTCTATGGATCTATCTATTAAACCAAAAATCAGACACGTTGGAAGCTTTTAAACATTTCCTACAATTGATTAAAAATCAATTCAACATAATAATCAAGACATTACAGTCAAATAATGGAGAGGAGTATAATCGCATTCATCAGTTGTGCAGCTCCTTAGGGATTATTTCGAGAAAATCTTGCCCCTACACTTCTCTTCAGAATAGAAGAGCGGAACGAAAGTACAGGCACATCGTTGAAATGGCTCTAACGTTACTGGCACATGTTTCCATGCCGTTGCACTTCTGGTGGGATGCATTTGTTACAGCTGCTTATCTAATAAATGGGCTACCAACATCAGTCTTACAAGGCAAATCTCCAATGCAGGTATTGTTTGATAAGAAATTGGATCTCACTAACTTAAAATTTTTTGGATGTGCCTGTTATCCATGTTTAAGATCATATCAAGCCCACAAACTGGAATTTCACTCAGAAAAATATACCTTCTTGGGCCCAAGCCCAGTTCATAAGGGACACAATGTGTAAATCTGGATGGACGAATCTTCATATCACGGCATGTGGTGTTTAATGAAAATGAGTTTCCTTTCTCCTCTGGTACCCCAAATTCCACTAATGAGCCCACAATCCATTCACACCCAGTCCTAAATAATCCACCACATATTACACTAAATCTTAACCCATTAATTAACAACCTACCTAGTCCTTTGGCTTAGCCCAATCTATCCACTACCCAAAATCAACTCTCTAATGAACCTTCACCACTTCCTAATCCATTATCTCCTTCTTCATCCGATCCATTATCTCCTCCTTCATCTGATCACAGCCCAAGCCTAATCTTAAACTTGCCTACCACTACTCC
The DNA here is from genome assembly GCF_027475165.1 of Benincasa hispida. Lineage (NCBI taxonomy): Eukaryota > Viridiplantae > Streptophyta > Magnoliopsida > Cucurbitales > Cucurbitaceae > Benincasa > Benincasa hispida. The sequence continues at coordinate 16,951,064 of NC_143482.1, forward strand.
AACACACGTGCCATCTATTCCATCTCCGGATCGATCACAAGAGTCATCTTCGACCTCACAACCTGCGTCTCCCTTAAACTCTGACCTACACCCCTCGATAGAAACCAATCAAGCAGTGTTACCATCTCACCCAATGATTACCAGAGGAAAGGCCAGAATTTTTAAGCCAAAAGTTTGGATTACTGAGACCAAGAGAGATTGGTCGTTAACTAAATCCACTAGGTTAAGGATGCTCTTGTTACTCCACAGTGGAAGGAGGCCATGGACGTTGAATATTCAACTTTAATGGCCAATCAGACCTGGCATCTTGTTCCCCCCTCTCCGCAGTACAATGTGCTGGGCAACAAATGAATTTTCAGGCTAAAAAGGAATGAAGATGGATCGATCCAACGATACAAGGCAAAGTTAGTTGCCAAAGGGTTTCTTCAACATCCTGGGGTTGATTTTTTTTGAAACTTTCAGTCCTGTTGTCAAGCCATCAACTATTCGGGTAATCCTTAGTATAGCTGTAACCAAAGGGTGGTCTCTTCGACAGTTGGATTTTAACAACGCATTTTTGAATGGCAACCTGAATGAAGATGTGTACATGAACCAACCACTAGGATATGTTGTTACCACATGACCGGATTATGTCTGTAAATTAGATAAAGCGATATATGGACTGAAACAAGCACCGAGAGCGTGAAATAACACGCTACGGTTTACACTTACCAGCTGGGGATTTCACAACTCAAGATCCGATTCCTCCTTGTTCATTTACCACTCTGGACCATTAGTTGTGCTACTTTTAGTCTATGTTGATGATGTTATTGTCACTGGGAACAATACTACTATGATCTCGCGTCTGGTTCGTGCTCTAGATTTGACATTTTCCCTCAAAGATCTTGGGGCTCTAAACTATTTTCTTGGGATTCAGGTACACTATCTTGAATCTGGCTTCTTACTTAATCAAGCAAAATATGTAGATGATTTGTTGCATAAGTTAGAACTCACATATTTCAAAACTACTGCTACGCCATGTACTCTGGGCAAAAGACTGTCTGCTAATGAAGGTACCTTACTACAAGATCCATTTACTTATCGTAGTACTATAGGAGCTCTTCAATACTTAACACACACAAGGCCTGACATAGCATATATAGTCAATCAGCTCAGCTAATTCCTCAAAGCTCCCACAGATGCTCATTGGCAGGCCACAAAGAAAGTCCTCCGTTACATCAGTGGCACTAAACATTTTGGAATACTTTTTCAACCTGGAAATGATCTTGATGTCTCTGCCTTTTTCGATGTTGATTGGGCATCAAATATCGATGACAGAAAGTCCGTAGCTGCTTATTATGTGTTTATTGGAAACAATCTTATCTCTTGGTCGTCAAAGAAACAAATGGCGGTAGCTCGATCAAGCACTGAGTCAGAATACAGAGCTCTTGCACATGCATCTTCAGAAGTCATATGGTTATAGCAGCTTCTTGATGAAATGCAAATGAAGTCTTCTAACAGGCCGATTTTATGGTGTGACAATATAAGTGCAGGAGCCCTCGTAGCAAATCCAGTCTTTCATGCCCGAACAAAACATATAAAGATAGATGTACACTTTGTGAGAGATCAAGTACTCAAGGGTAATCTTGAGGTTCGATATGTGCCAACCACTGATCAGTTAGCCTATTGCTTAACAAAGTCTTTGTCCCATTCACAATTCTTTTGTTTACGATCCAAACTCGAAGTTATTGAACTTCCCTTGAGTTTGAGGGGGGATGTTAGAGACAGTGATAGAGTGGACCAAGTCAAGAGGTCAACTGATGCCACGTCAACATAGTCATGCCAAGTCACCAGTCCCGGTCATGGATAAGGAAGTACAAATAGTCTTTAGTTGTTATGATTTCCATAACAAACTATATTCCCTCATTATTTTCTAATTGGCCATTTCAAATATTTGTTGATTTTGTTATTATATTAGTTATAATTCACTATTCTTGGACAACCCTAATTTAGGGATCCTCTGTGTATAAATTGGCAAGTTTCTGCCTCATTAATGATATAGAAAAATACAGTCGAGCTATACCCGAGCTATACCCGAGCTATACCCTCTCCTACAAAAATTTTGCTAATTAAAACTTTGATTTTAATGGCACTGCTGAGAAAAGCAACGACTTAAAACTCAGCAACGACTTAAAACAGCTAAAGCATGGAGCTTCCTCAAATTAGGAATAAGAGAACATGAAGAATTTAACGAAATTGAAAATGAAGGACTGCAAATGAAGATTCAAGATAAAGGACACTTGAGAGAAGGGAAAGGAACATTTTGGAAGTTGATGCCTACCAGCCATTAGAGGATGCTTAACAGAGATTGAGGAAGGTGGAAATGGAAGGAGGAGATGGAAAAACACATAATTTTTGTACAAATGAAAATTACTACTTTGACTCAAGAATTCTCTCTTCTCGTTTCTCACTACTCGCTCCTTCTATCCTTCCGGTTATCTGTCTTAAAAAATCTTTTTGCTTCTCACTTCTCACACTCTTGTTTCCAAAAAAAAATGAAGATTTAGTCAAAGAAGAATCAAGGAATCGATTGAGAAAGAAAATTCGAAGAATTGATTCAAGAAAAAGTTGCAAATTAAAGAAGAATCGAAGAAAAATTGCATATTAAAGAAGAATCGAAGGATCGATTGAAGGAAAAGCTACTAATTGAAGAAGAAGAATCAAAAAATTAATTAAATTAAAACAAGAGCAAATTAGATTCTTTTTTTAAAAAAAGGAAAAAAAAGTTATAAATTGAAGAAGGAAGAAGGCTACACTTGGAGTTAAAGTGATAATTTCACATGGTATTGACATAAGATTACTTTTCAAATTTGAGGCTAATTTTCATTTGGACTCACAATTTTCTCAGAGAAAAACCCTATCCTCAAATAATAATATAAAAACAATATATTTTGCCAACTCATTAAAATTTTCTCGTCGCCATAGTCCAATCGATAAGTTAACTGTCACACCATTTTTTTCTTAAATCAACTAAGGACAAAATGAGTACAGAACCCATTTAAAATTATTTCTCAAATGTCAAAGACTAAAGTTTTTTGTTTTGTTTTTTTTGAACTTTATGGACTAAATAGGCATTAAACTTAAAGCTCAAAAACAAAAAATGTATATTATTATTGAGAGTTGTCAAGCCCAAAGGGTACATGAGAGAGTATAGGAAAGAATGCATACTAACAAGAAAATATTAGTTCTTTGGGTTTTAGATAGACCAGCCAAACTAGTAAATACATATGTAATTGAAAAATAAATAAATTGAGGTCGAACTGACACCCTACAACCTCAAGTGTCATGAACATCCTTGACATCACTTGCAATCACACACGACTATAGATATGTTTAAAAAAATAAATAAATTTATATATAGTTCCATTCAACTCATCCCATAGGAGGGTAAATGATCTCAAAAGAAGAGATCTGACGTTATCTTTTTTAGTGTTTAGCCCAATTTATTCACTCTTTATACTAGCTTAGACATCAAAATATAGTAAGCTTAACACCAGACCCTTATGCAGGACAATACCCACAATACAAACCCAAGATGAACAAAATCCAAATGCCAATATATATTTTTAAACAAATTACAATATTAATTGCAATTACACCCTTATAACAATTAAACCCTCAAGTCTCCACAAGTGTTAAAATTAAACCATCAATTTACCGTATATAAACTTTTAAACCCCAAATGATAAAATTTGATTCCTCAAATTGATCGTATAAAACCATATAAGTTTGAAGATCTAATTTTAACCCTATAAAAATTTTGATGGCTAAATATTTATCATTAAAAGTTTGGAGAGATAATTACTATTAATATAGTATATTGAAAAATATTCTTACAATTTGTTTTTTTATATTTAAAGAGTATTCAATTTAACCTTTTCGAGTGATCAATTTTAAAAATAAATCTTTTTTTAAAAGATAAAATATTCAACCACTCCAAATAAATATAGAAACACATTCAGTGTAATTTGGATTATGGTGATTGTAACCTATTTTTTCAGTGGACCTTATTATTCTTTGAAATAGAAAAAAAAGACCAAAAAGTAAAACCAACCCATGCCACTTGTCACACAACCATTCTTTCAAGAATGGCTTCTATTTATAGAAAGAAAGACCAACAAGAGAATGTTAAAGTTCCATGTAGTTCTATCTACATACCTTTTGGTATGTTTTTAACTTTTACCCTGTCCCATTACAATCTAATTGAACTAAATTTAGGTCTAAAATGTTGTTTGTTTGACCCATATTCGAACAGAGTTGATAAATAATCTTTTGCTCATATCACAAACCATTTGTCAATACTTTTCTTAGGAGTAACAAATACGAGTAAGAGCAAGAACAAGAAGAATAGATGCTCATATTGAATTAGTTAAACACGAGTGCGAGAGTGGAGGAGGAGTGCAAAGCAAGTAAAAAGTTCTACAACTCTATTTTCAAAACCCGAGTCATTCATGATCATCCAAATAAAAATTGCAAGAAACAAAGAATCCGCTCGGAGGAAAAGTCTTACTAGGTTACACGAGGAAAATTATAAAAACAAACAGAAAGACCGCATTTTATTTCTGCTCAGCCCCAAACAAGCTAGCAGTCTTTTACGAGTACTAGGAAAATTACAACACATTACACAACTCTACTACAATTTACAAAATATACAGGACAATGAAGGTTTGAAGTTTGCTTGTTTTGGATCGCTGCATTCGAGATAAGAGGAAAATCAAACGTTAATTCCACCGCATTTAGTCCCTCCTCTTCTTTTTCTTCTCATTCTTCTCTACGGAGTTCCTTACCTGCACAATTATAAAACAATCATCATTTAGTACTGGAATCTCAATTGACTTGAACTAAGTAGGAAACAGCCACTAGAAACAACGAAGACCAACTTTGATTCTCAGTTGTCGGACAACTCACCATTATAACGAGGAGTCGGACAAAAACACCAATGAAATCAGTGAAAAGAGTCAGCGCATGCTTCACATAGTCCATATCACCAAGATGTGCCCTCTCAATTATTTCTTGAGTATCAACCACCATGTAGCCCACAAAGAGCAAAAGCCCAAAGTACAACTACAAAAGCAACAAAAGAAACAAATAAATAAATTGAAGTCGAGCTGCACAAGGTGGGTATCTACTTTCCAATTCATGACAAAGTTGAATCATTTAATTTATATACATACCTCAAACTTGAAGAGGGCAGTAGAACCACCGAATATAGAGGAAGCGAAATGCAACCAGAGTAACATGGATAATCCAGAAGAAAGTAAGCCACCCAAGTAAAGGTATTCTCTGCGTCTTGCCAACATGGCTGCTATTGAGAAACAACCAAATGCTACTGCAGTTCCCACAAAGGCACTGACCAGAACACTGCAAACAACAGCATTTATAAATCTCAATGTAATAGAAAGAATCAACAATCATCATTCCTTGAGCACAACTTTCAAACACCATACAAAATAGTATGGATAAAATAGTATCATATCAATCCTTTAACACTCTCCCTCACTTATGGACTTACAAAGGACCTCCTACATTGGTACCATCCTAAAAACAATTCAAGCCAATTACAGGAACCAAGAGCTAGATGATCATATTACAAAGCTACTACCGCTTGATAAAAGACAGAATAACAACTATTAATTTTTTTAAAAAGAAAAAAAAAATCATAGCGACACGACTTACCTGGGGTCAATATCAATAGCTAAACCAATCAAAGGACCAATTGAAGCTCCTTCAAGAAGAGAAGCCATCATTAAAATAGGAACCCTCTTTTTCTGAAGACAAATCACAAGCCATAAAACAAAAATATCAACTTTAAGAACGAAAAATAAACAAACAGAGAAAGCATAGACATATGATTCATAAACATACATCAGGAAAAAAGAGAGAGAGAGAGAGAGAAGTTAAAGAAACGTACCTCTTCATAAGGAGGAGTGGCCATTAGCCATGCGATGCATCCAATACCTGCAAGTGTCGTGAGAATCCCACCAATGTTCCAAAGGATATGCAGATAAGCTCCAGCAGCAGATGCAACTAAAGCACAACCCAAAGTAAGGTAAACCTGCAGATTCGCAAAAAACGAAATACAGAAAGAAAATTCACATATCAATATAAGAATCGAAGAGACAACACTGCGAATCATCAACATCCGATGAAGAGAACATAATATTACAGAATTTTTCAACGCTAAATTGCAAATTCATCAAGTTCATTTTGTTTAAACTCATTTGCACAATAACAATAACTACCAAGTCCACGAGAAGCGTAAATAGAGGAATTCAAAACCCTAGTTTAGAACCATCGCTTCTATGGGAATAGATTGGATGAAAGAGAGAAAGGATAGAGGAACCGACCTGGTGGAGATGAGACTGAACGGCCGGCGAAATCTGCCGGAAATTCTTGAGAGAATCATAACTCCAACGGTTTCTGGAACTTGGTTGAGAATCGAAGAAAGATGAAAATGCATCCATTTTGATTGCTTTGAAGACTTACAGAGCAAGTACAGACGATGAGGACGAACCGAATGAACAAAATTCGAATTTCGTTGAAGAAATTTATAGCAATGCAAATAAGTTTCCAGATCATTCGTAATCACCATTTTGCCCCTGTTCTTTCAACTAATTTACAATAAATGGGTATTCTATTATTGGTATTTAATTCTAAATTTTACATAAATTGAATATTGTTTTCAGAACCTTGTGGATTCATCTAGATTAGTCAAGGATATATATATTCGATAAATTCACTCTAATTTTAGGACGAAATATGAGCACCCTAAGAAACTGTTCGTATAATTAATTTCTTTAAATTTTTATCCATTTAATATTATTGTTTTTTTTTTTTTTTTTTTTAAAAAAAAAAAAATTTGAACCGTTACTATGGTGAAATAACAAACCAATCTTTATAATGATAATTAAATAGAAAAAAAAACTTTTTTTATCCATAAAAACTTCGGTTTAATTTTTATTTGACTTTTAGGTTTTAAAATTATTTTTATCTTTGAGTTTTAACTTTAATTTTTATTTGGTTCCTAAATTTCAATATTTTCCATTTTTAGAGATTTTATTGTCATTGTATTTGACATTAAAATTTATTTAATTAATCTAAAATAATTATGATGTGAATATTTTAATTTAATTATAATAGTAATTAATTTTCATATTTTAAATTAGTTAATAGACGATAACACAAATGAATAAAAATGAGTATTTAGTGAAAAATCAAGGTTAAAAGTGTAAATCTTAAAACTCTATGAATTAAATTGAAAAAAAAATTCAAAACTCAAGTGTTAATTATGACATTTTGAAACCTAGCTAGGTACCGAATAAAAAATAAACTCAAAATTCAGGAATAAAAGTATAATATTTTTAAATTTAAGGACTAATGGAAAAATAGACACAAAATCTAGGGACTAAAAATATATCTTATCTACTTAAATTATATGCTCGAATAGACTTTTATCTATTAATTGTATTTATGTCACATTATGAAATTTATTTATATTTTAAAAAAACAACAAAGTTGATTTATTTTAAGTACATGAATATTAAATGATGGGTTGAAAATTCTCAATGAATATATTGGCCAATTATAATGAGTGAAAAAGTTAATGATTTTTTAGTATGATAATGGTGAGGATTAAGGGTGCACACAGGTTAAGTTGGGTCGAGTTAGAGGTTTTTTTGGACCAATTCGTCGATTCTATATAAGGGGCCAACCCATCTCAACCGAAATATTTTTAGGTTGGGTCGGGTTAGGTCATCAGGTATGTAGAAAGAGGCTGAAATGTGTGATGATGAACGATGGATGAAGTCTAATGAACGGTGGATGTCGAAATCGAATGAAGCTTGACATGTGTGAGTTGTGACCATGAAATGTGAAATGAGATTGTTAGAATAAGGGATTGTCAAAATGAAGCTTGGAATCCTTGATAGCAGTATCCATAATGAATCCTACATCGATGAAGTTGTGGACGAAGCCACGACCTAGGTTTATCGTTTAAGGAAGCTGTGATCGCGAGAATGTGAGATGAATCCATGGACCGTCATGAAGATGAAGTTAAAGACTGAAACATCGAAGTGGAGGACTAAAGGCTATCAACCGTGAGATAAAAGATTGCGTGAGGCGAATTTGAGAGATTCCAGTAGCTAGGCGAGAGCTGAAGAAACAAAAACGTAGGTTAAATGGTTATCATTTTCAAGACTTTTTGGGTCGGGTCTGGTCACCCCGATGAGGAAAAAAAACTAAACCTAAAAAATATTTTTAGAAAAATTCCAACCCAACCCAACTAAAAAAAAAAAAAAAAAACTTTACAATTGATATACAATTGATTTATTATTTTTATAGTATATCACCAATATTTTACAAGTATAGACATCTTAACTAGTGATATACATATATTAATGATATAATAGAAAATTTATGTTTACTGGACGTTTTTTATTCTTCAAGTTTTTTTTTTTAAAAAAACACACTCTTCAAGCTTTTTATGACTAATAATGAACTCATGCCATGCACGTGAAAATGTCAAAGTTTTAATTTAAAGTTTTAAAATGGTACTTAATTATTTTTTTTTAAAAAAAACTTCAATTTAAAAGAAAAGTGAATTTAGAAAAACAAATTAATAAAAAGAAAAACATTAGTAGAGGGAAGAATGTGTATTGGAAAGTTGTTGAAATAAAATATCCATTTTGCATGTTGTCCCATATTATATAAAGGGGATGCATCAAATTATCTGAACAAAACAAATGTACACAAAGTTGGACGATTACTTTTTCTTTTATTAATTTCATTTGGCAAACAAAACTAACAAATATTAATATAACATTTTAGAAAAGTTGTATAAATTCCCCTTTGTCTGTCTTCTTTATCACCTACTCCTTCCTTTCTCCAATTTTCATATGTTGTTATTCTTCTTCAATTGGTTAGTTCTATATTAATTTCTTCAACATATTTGCTTTATTTAGTAGGCTGGTAACTTTTATAAAACTTACTCTCCATTTAAAAATTTTGTCAGAGGTGAATATTAATTTGTTGTTTTCTATCTTATCAACAAAATAAGAATGATAGGGAGTCTTATCTTATCTTATCAACAAAAGATAAAAATTCTTGTTGAAAGAGAGTCTCACACTTAGGGGAGCCTAAGTAAGGGTTATTTGGGTTGAAAAAATTTACAACCCGAACAATTAGGTTGGGTCTAAAAATTCTTTCAACCCAAGCCAAGCCAAGCCAACCCATGAACACCCCTAGTTGAAGCAATATTAATAACTTTATTAACCTCAGAAACACAAAAGATGCCAACATAAGCATTATCAACAACAGACATGACATTCCATATAACATTCTCAAAAAAGCAAGATCAACAGTTTCTTGGGAATCAAAGATAGTAGCAACAAAAGCAGTAAATTTATTTTCATCAACAATCAGAGACATATCATTGACAATATTTTCAGAGGAGACAACAGGCATATGGTTAACATTTTTAATGCTTCTAGTTGGAATAACAGATTCAACAATAATATTAAGAGACACAATGACTTTACCCAGAGATTCAGCAAGAGAGCCATTATCAATAACCCATCATACAACATACAAGGCTCAACAAATGTCTCAACAACCACAATATTATCCATCATAGTTTCAATAGAAGTAACATGGTCAATATATTCACATAATTAATCTCAATACTTCCAATGACAAGCTTTGTGTGGCAACAATATGAATAATACAAGTTAACACAAAAATTTTGGCAGGAACAATTTTATCAATAATAGAGGAAATAAGCAGATTGACATTCTCAACAATGGGTTCAATAGGTGTAATAATCAAAACATCAGACAACTCAGCATGATCAATAATAGACAGATTCTATCATAGTGTCATCAATATTAGTAATAATTCGATCACCATTCTTAACTTTAGTTTCCAGTAAACACAAGCAAGTAAAGAGAAGTCAAATTTCTAGATATATCAATAGAAAAATCAGATTTAGCAGTAGATATGTATCTTCAAAATTCTTAGTGCAAGCAGATGCATATGACATCCATAGACACATATTTGTGAACTCAATGACATGACTTATGAGGTATTTCATTGTTAGGACAACCCATTTTACATCATGCCTTTCCTTCTTAGTTTTATCATGTACAATAGGCTCATCATTGAAAGAGAAATAAAGACCTTGCACTTGAACACCATAGGTATTGACTCTTGATGAAAAACGACCTTCTTGAAACCCTTTTTCTTCTTTACTGATCTATTAACCATTTTACTTTCAGAAGTCTGAGTATCTTGACAAGAATTCACCCTGACAATAAAAAGTAGAATATGCACAATTAGGGGCAAACCAAACACAAAATTGACAATCTCAGTATATTTTAGAATAACAATTGAGATTTTCCTACTTAAAAAAGCTAACTTGACCCACTCTTTGACTTTCTTTGATCAAATATATATATCTTTAGTTGCTATAAGAAAGTTATGCAAAAATATAAGGTTCTTCTGAGAAATTCAAATTGAATAACCTCCACAAATTCCATCTGTTTATTCCGAGATCTCAAAAAGTAAGTAAGTTGTTTGACCAAACTCATTTCAAGCTCAGTTTGCATGTGTTGAACAGAATACTCCACCATCTTCTAAGGTATCCTTCTGAAAGCTATGTCATCACCGTAAATTTGAAAAACAACCAACTTTCCTTCTGACTTCTTGAAAAACAGAACATGCTGCTTCAGTTCGTACTCATGATGCACTCGACTGTTAGTGGAATATCCCAGAAATATATTGTAATCACTACTTGGAACCCATTTTTGTCTCAAGGCACAATTAGCCAGAATATAACTCGTGCCACCAAAAGGATGAAAATATTTAACATTATTAGAATTATTAGAATTCTTTTCCCTCTATATTTCAACAGTTGGGCACACACACCTTGACTCAAGAGAAAGGCGATTTGAAACATGACAACTAGTACATTGCATCATATCAAGAGTTGTCTCTTTAAGAGTACTAGTTTTGAACTTGACTATTCCACTTTTCTAGGGAGAGACCACAACTTCATTGTGCTTAGAATTGTTAAAAACTTGATTAACAGCATCAGAAGTCCACAAGTAACAATTATTAGATGAGTGCGTACCTGACATAACTATCACATTGTCTTTATTGGTCATCAAATATTTATCTTTTGAGAAGCTTACAGCAAGAACCTGATCACATGGCTGACTTATGCTGATTAAGTTTTCTATTAACCCTTCTACAAGAATGACATCCTCCAGTGCTGGAAGACTAGTGTGCAATAGTTGTCCTTTTTCCAGTACTTTTCCTTTTGCTCCATCTCCAAAAATAACATGATCAAAATTGCATGGCTGCATGTTAATGACAAATAAATTTCCACCAGTCATTTGATGAGACCATTTGTTCTCAAAGTATCGGTCTTCTTTTGTTGAGGAATGAAGAGAGGTGAACGACATTTGACATCGAGACTCAGAGAAAAAGATCTAAACTTCTTAACTCTCCATTCAAAATTATTTCTATGTACTGCTTTGACAAGATTGACAACCATTCAGGTCTTTCTAGAGTAATTCCAGGAAAGTAAATGACTCATTCTTTCAACAAATGAAATCATTGAGAATGAATGTGTCCTGTCTTTTAACAATAATGACAAATCCATCTTTGTTTCTCATTGCAACTTCGAGTGGATGTTGACACATCCTTTATTAAAGACAAAGGAACTGATATCGAAGAGTCTTGGGCTGGAACAAAATGATTTAACAAAGATGATTCACCTTTATAGAATCGCTTACCCTGTTGCTTGAACCTAATGCCATGTATATCATAAACACTCTTGCTAGAGGACAAAATCATGTTAAGAACATTAATGCTTGAGTTCATCATACAAACAAACTTTGACATCGATTCAAGTTCAACTCTTTCTTCAGCTTGAAAATAGTGCTTAACAGATGGTGATTATTTTCAATTAATTTTTCTATTATCTTATTTTGATTTTTTAAGACTTTAGAACCCGCCATCCATAGTTGATAAACTTCTTCAAAAGATAAGTTTTCAGAGGTAATTGCATTTTGTTCTGTTTCTTTTCCTGCCATAGAAATACATTCATTAGAATGATCAATCACATTAGAACATTAAAGAGAAAGATTTCCCATAAGAGCTCAAACTTCCTCATCATAGTTACTGCTTGACTCAGTTTCATCAACTGATAGGGTAGCAAAATATTCTTTATTCTGTCTTCACAGAAAGTTTGGACATTCACTTTGAAATTCTCGAAACCCCTCACATTCTTGACATCTAAAATTTTTCTCTTTGACACCTTAACTATTGTTGGTTCCTTTTTCACTTTCTATCCTATTTGTAGGAACTTTCAAGAGCTTTAGATCAAGGTTGTTGATGTTACTAATTGAAGGAACTCTTATACAAGTGTACCTATGAGCGGAAGCGGATCTTTCCAATTTCATTGTGACAGAATTTCCACACATACATTCTAACAAACAGATATGCATTATAAACACTAATTACCGACATGCTTTAAAAGATAAATACAAAAAACCAAAAGAACGTACCAATTGAAGACTTTCTTCACAAGAACTCAGTCCAACCATGAATGAACTCCTCTCGTTCCTACTCGTCCAGTAAGCAATCGTCTAGTAGCACCATGGTCGTCTACATGATTAGCAGTGCACGAACAACAAGCAACCGAGGATGACACCACCAATCGAAGCCCTCAGTATTCTCGGAGTGAGAATCCAAAGGGTGGACTTTGATGGAATTAGTAGAGGGGAGGAGGAAAAACAATCGTGTACTACGAACAAGCAAGTGGGAGAATGAGAAGACTATCATATAGTCGGGTGCTTGGTCGTTTAGGTCGGGGTAGACGATCGTGTAGGTATAGCTAAGCGATCGTCTATCAAAAGGTAAGCGATCATTTAGTTACGCTCGGTGCGCTAAGTGATCGTCTAGTAAACGTAAGCGATCGTTTAGATAATCGCAGGTGATCGTTTAGTTACGCGGGTGTTCTATCATTTAGTTACGTGGGTGCTATTGTATGGGCTCTCGATACTAAGCGATAGAAGCTTTTCACACTGTGAGTGAATTTTCGGATCTCTTGTAAAATGAAAACTATTTTCATTTTTATTCTTCAGTTACGAGAACTGAATTAAACTTCCCACCTTCACATGAATTCGGAGAAAAACTCGGCCAATTATCTTATAACCGCCTAATTAATAAAATAATGAATATAATCATATTATATTCTTAATCTATAGTTTGATATCATATATCAACTATAGTGTTTTCTCTTCCACTTGGTATAAATTATATTTATATCCAATTTCCTCCAATACAATGTGTCTCATACATTTAGTCAATCATATCATATATAATTAACCAGTTCAATTATATCATATATAATCAAACTCCCTCTTGTCAATTTGAACATTTCAAACTGACCCAAAAACTGATTCTCAACTTTTATCCAAGCTACCAAGGAGACCTTATGAACCTATGGCTCGAAGCTCCAACGGTACGTGAATAGCTAACTAAACTCCTTAGCCACGAGATCCACCATCCGTTAACTGCCAGACATTCCAATAAAGACCGGCAGCTGAACTCTTCTTACCACAGATATATTTCTGTGTCCATCGGATATAACCAATCATGAGTACGATAACCCTTCACAGATGCTCGTAAGTACAACTGGGCTAATTTATCATTTTGTCCCTATAGTTACATCTCACTCCTTAAGTACCACTGATCCCTCTAATGAACAATACAACATAGTCCAACTATGTGTGATCACCTCTCGGGTCATGAGAAGGCGTGTGGCGCCACATCGTTTAAGCCCTTAAGGGAGCTATCTATCTACTTACCCCTACTTTGGGGAAGGAGTGAATTCCATCTTGTGTAGCTGAGTTCCCAGCTCCCAAATCAGACAAATCCTCAAAGTGGTAGGTTTTAGTCGGTGGCTTGGGCACTTGCACCCATGCAAATCAAAGAACCGTCCTTAATGACAGGAGATCCCAACTCACTCAGGATTGAGGTCATGTAACTTATGGTCATCCTAGTGAAGTGAAGTCTCTGTCATGAACGGTGTTATATAACGAGCCGTTAACACTTCGTGGTCAGGTATTATACAAATTCTTTGTATAGGACGCCCCTACTTACATGTCCCCTACACGAATGATCAGGATCAGACCATCTATGACAAATCACAGCACTTGTAACTATTCCACAAAGCAGGTCGCATCCGTAGCGTTACTAGGATAAGCTGTAACGACCCGACCCCCTAGGACTTAAGTTAGGCCATTACTAAATACATGCATTCATGGAACTCAAAACAACACTCGGTTATGGCGAAATAAATGCTAATTAAATAAGGTAAGTTCAAAAGACTTTCATTAAATTCAAATACTAAAACAATAGTAGGGTACCCATAAATCATAAAGGATAGTAAATGAGTCTTAAAAACAATTCTTAAAGTAAGTTTTAAACATCAAAACTAAAAGTTAAGAGAAACATGAAAAGAACTCTAAATTTCATGATGCGGAAGCGTAAAAACTAGTCCCAGTGGCTCGATCACGAATTCCGCTTGTCCATCGCCAGTGCATCTCTACCCTTACCTGAAACAACAACATGAGAAAGAATGAGTATAAAATACTCAGTAAGTAACCCCACTACTAGGGTCAGGCTGGGCATCTATGTCCTCTAGATACCCACCTCTGGTTAAACATATAAATTGCTCTAGTCCTCATGGGACACATATGCACATGAAACAAGAAGAAGACTAAGTCCTATCCTAATGTAGTTAAGTATGCCCACTACCTCTGGTGAATCCCGAAGGAGACACAAACTGGTGAATCCCGAAGGAGACACAAACTGGTGAATCCCGAAGGAGACACAAACTGGTGAATCCCGAAGGAAACACAAAATCTAATGGGCATTTAACTAATCAGTAAGGACATTTGCACAGTTTCAACATCATAATCATCACTGTACGAATCTATGACATACATATAAACCTCAACATCATGGCTCTACAACATACACATATCCCTCAACATCATGGTTCTACAACATACATGTGTATCTCAACATCATCAGATCAAATACAACCATATAGAAGCACATACCATCTCATACTAGCATTCAAGTGTCTATGTGCATAAATAATTCAGATCTCATACCAGAACATACTTTGATCATATAATACTATCAGTCTATCATGCTAACATTCTACCATAACGTACATTTATCATGCTAGTATACATCTAATGCCTGGCCCGTGAGCAGTTCCAGTAGTAAGATTACTTACCTTGATATTAGGTCAAACCAAAAAGCAATTGAATCTTTGTGAAATTCTTGAATCCTTAATCAAGCTTAAACATAAACCAAGCTTTAAAATTAATAGTTAAGGCCAAATTCCAAACACCTAAATATTACAAAATATTTCCAGATAACCTTACCTAAGGTGTGGTCCAATTTGAATTCACCTTCCAAACCTCCAATTTTAAGCCCAAATAATTAGCAAACCAAGCTCTTCTTCATCTTGAATGAAATTCTTGAATCAACCCCCTAATCATAATTTGAAATTAGGCTTACATGATTAAAACTTGAATCAAATACATACTTCACTACCAATGTCTCAAATAAATTCATATGTAGCTTCGTCAAAAAATCACTTCCAAATGACTTTAACAAAATTTCTCAACAACCAAAATTAATCCACAAGAGGGTAATCAAAGCATAAAACTTACCAAAACTCGCTAAAACAAACTTCCAACTTCATTGAACAACACCTCAATATCTTCACAAACTTGAATCCAAAGTTGAAACATAATGGGTATCAACCAATTGATGCCAAAAGTAAATGAGTATTCAAGAATCAACTGAAAACAAACCCAAATGGCAGAAATCTTACCCAAATCGATGGATCCAGTGATGGCAAAGGCGAACGACGCTTGAGCAGTGGTGGACGGAGGTCATGAAGAAGAAACTGACGCGGCGGCTTTGGGCGGCGTCAGACGGGCTCACGAATGTGAGGAAGAAAAGAGGGGTGGGGTTTGAAATTTTATAAAAAAATACAACAACAACAACAATAATAATAAAATAAAAAAAGGAAATAAATATAATTACATTTAATTCCTTTCCGTTTTATACTATTAAATTCTTTCCGTTTCAAAAGAAAATTAATTCTTGCCATTAATTTCCAATTTGAATAATTTTACGCCAACAATTAAATTCTCGCACTTACATTTGAAGTCCAAAATTCCAAAAATGCCCTCCAACTAATAACAATTACTGAAATTCCAAATAATAAAGTTACTGAAATTACATTATTACTAAAAAAAAATGTATGGGGTGTTACATAAGGTTTCCCTTTTATATCTATATACTATAGACCATTTTGGTTATCCCTTAAGATATGATCCACTTGTATGTCACCACATACATGCTTAAGTTACATAAAGACAACCAAGGATTTTAGTTTATTGGTTTGTGGTAAAGCAAATAAAACATTCAGATGAGCAAAATCAAGAAGTGAAGTAAATATCATATATTATACATCACAAGCGTTTGTACAAATTGTTTACAAACTACAGGACACGAGACTTTAGAGTATTAACCCCAACACTAATGTCCTTAACATGGGAGGACACATAGTTTCCACATGATACTAAATGTCTGTCCTATCGTCTAAAAGCTTTGCCAAACTGCTTTTCCATAAAGGGAAATTGATTCAACTAGATTTTCATAAGTTTCTTTGTTCTTGCTCTTAGAATGTCCATTGCTCACTGAGGATTGTAGTGCAATTCCCTTGGACTTCTTCTCAGTTTGACCTTCAAGGGACATTTCAAATGTTCGACGGGACCCAAATAGTTCATCAACTTATGTTGGCAATATCATGGGCATCATTAATAGTTGTGATCTTCATATCAAATTTTTTAGGTAAGGAGCGCAAAACTTTTCGAACAAGCTTCTCCTCTGAAATTTTCTCTTGGAGGGCAAAAGATTCATTGGCAATGTCTAGGAGACGCACGTTAAACTCTGCAATAGTTTCATCATTAAGCATCTTCAGAGATTCAAATTTGGAAGTCAGGAGTTGCAACCTTGACATCTGCACCTTAGATGTTCGTTCACGAGCAACAATAAGTATACCCCAAACCTCCTTTACTAAAACACAAGTATTGATCAATTTGAATATGTTCTTATCCATTCCATTGAAGATTGCATCCAGGGCATGAGAGTTTCCTAATGATGCTTTATCTTCAGTCCAATCTCTTTCAGGTTTTCGACTAACAACTCCATTCTTATCAACAATTTGAGGAGGAGACCATCCAGTCACAACAACCTTCCACGACTTGCTTCAATAGATTTGAGAAAAGAAATCATCCGAGCTTTTCAGTATGAGTAGTTCATTCCATCTAAAACATGAGGATGAGTAGTTGAACCACCTTCCTTGATCGACTCTATTGAATACTCAATGAACTAGTAGTCAACCTGCTCTGATACCAACTGAAAAATTAGGTGGATCTGACATAGAACACAATGTTAAACACGACATCACAAAGAATATGTATGACAACTGAGCAACATGAAAGCAAACAGAAAATTAACAACACAAAGATTGGTTATCTAGTTTGGTACAAGAACACCTACGTTTTGGGGGTAGTGTACCCAGTGGAACGAAACTTCATTATAATTACAAAGAAAGTACTTATTGATAGACTTTCTTTTTAGTGACTCACGTAGCTTTCTCTTCAGTTTCAATTTAGGCTCCCCCTAAGTTTGAGTTCCTCCACTTCCACAATCATACTTCTTCAAGCTTTGTATGAGATCCCCTCAATACAACATACTTAGGCTTCCTCTAAGAGTGAGATCCCGTTGCATTCATCATATTTTGGCTCCCCATAAATATGAGTTTTCATCATTTTCAACGTACTTTGATACCCCTAAATACAAGATCAATTCAAACTCCTCCTGAATTCTGCAATCACCGCCAAACCAAAATTCTCAATGGCAAATACAAAGATTTTCATTAACAATACATGGTGGTTAAGACTTAGACAAACACTAAGCTTAAAACTCTCAATACATGTTTTTCTCATAAGGCAACTAACCCTAAAAAATGAATAAGAGTACAAGATAAATAAGGCTATAGGAATATATTTCTGGAGTGAATAAATATTCTCTGTAGGAAAATAAGGAAGACAAATATGCAAATATGCAAATCACACATACAAACATGGAAAGATATTCTGCAGAATCTGCTGTCAGATATATAACAATGTTTATGACAATATCTTCGACATGTTATACAACATGTTGCTTAAGTTTTGCCTGTAATAAAATCAGCCAAACACATTATAGTCATGTAATAAAATTAGCCGATCACACTACAATAACAATAACATTTTAGAAAAGTTGTATAAAATCCCTTTTGCACTCTTCTGCTTGACCTGCCTTCTCTATCACATACTTCTACTTCCTGTCTCCATTTTCCTTCTGATGCTCTTCTTCTTCAATCGGTTAGTAATATTAATTTCTTCAACAAGTTTGGTTTATTTAGTAGGTTAATTGGTAAATTTTGTAAAACCTTCTCTCCATTTAAAAGTTTTATAAGATGTCAGCATTCATTTGTTGTTGTCTATCTTATCAAGAAAATAGGAATAACATCAAAAACTGTTTATACAACATCAAAATATGTAGATTTCAAAAGCGAAAAAGTTTTGGATTATGTGATCCATTTTTAACAAAGTCATGTGATTTCAAACTCTCACATTTGTTGCATTGTAAATAGGCATCCAACCCTTTTTCATGCCAAGTCAACCAAAACATTGCTGCATAAAATTTCTTCTCTTTAAGAAGTAGGTTTTTCATCCGTCCATCTAACAAATCTAGTTTGTTTGTTTCCTTTTATTTTACATTAATTGTTCCATCACAATTATTCATTCTTTTGAAGTTGTGAAAAACTTTATTGATTCTCAAAAGAGTTATATTTCAGTCCCAACGAGATGTGGAGATAATTTTGTTTTAAACAATGAAACCACTTTACAAGCCAACATCAACTATCTTCATAAATCTGATGTGTCTTTTGAAAGCATCCAAATACTTTTAAAACGTCATCCATGTAGACTATAAATTTGGCCGATCTTTTATTTATTCATCATAATTTTTGTTAGTTTTGTGACATTTTCATAATTAAGAACTTGTTATCTTTATAAGAGAAAATAAACAAACAAACCAAAAAAAAAAAAAAAAAACTTTTGGGTAATTAATATTCAAATAATTTAAAAACAAAATAAACATTTTTTTTAGGAAAATAAAATTTTTAATGTTCAAATATTTTATTCATTAAAAGCTTAAATGAAAATCATTTTGGAAAGAATTAATCAATCATATAAAATCTTTCAAATCAATCGCATAAAAATTTTTCAAATCAATCACAGAGTTTCCATCGAATTTAATTTGATTGATTTTTTCTTATTTGAGAGAGGTTTCAGTCTTTTATAAACTGGGTGAGCATGAATCATTTGGGAGACACACAACATCATACTAAAAACCCTAAGTTTTTCTCTCCAAACTTTTTTTTCCTCTCATTTTGTTATTCTCTTTTGTTTTTTTTTTTCTCTCTTTCTCTCTTTTACTCGACTAATCTCTCTACTTTCTTTTCCTCATTTGTATAACAAAAAAATCCATATTCTCTAAGAGACTCTTAGTTAGATGAGTTTGGAATGTGCTTGGAATGGGATAGGCTTGAAAGCCCATGTTTAGTTTGCTTAAATTTAAAGGCCCCTTTGTAATTCATCCCACTATACCCCATTTCGCATTCCATCATTTCACTTCCCCCAATTTTCACCGACTAGTATTAATCTCATTTTACTTCTCCCACCATTTCATGGCTCATCTCTCTCTTTCTTTGTTTGGTCTTCTCCTCTCATATGCTTTCTCCTTCTTCTGTCTTCTCCTCTCTGAAACCATTATTGCTCTAATTTTACCCTTCAATGCTCCTTTGATCTTCGTCTTCCTCCCTGACTCATGTCTTTTCTGTCTCGAAACCCTAATCTATGGAACCTTTAACGCAAAGGGAACGCCAAAGCTCTCCTTTGAACTACGGATTTGATAGTCCCACTTGTGAACCATTTGCTACAACTTATCTTCTTTTGTATGGAGTATTTGTTGTCTTCAACATTTTTTTTAATGAACCTTTTGTTGGAACCCCTTTTTTATGAATGATTTGAAAAACTTTGTATGAGTACTAAGGAAATGTATGGTATGTGAATTTTAAATTACATGTGTGATAATTTTTTTTAAAGTACTTATATCTAATTTAAGAAATTATGATTTGTCTGTGATAATTGTTTATTTAGAAAGTACTTTAAAATTTAGGAAATTATGATTTATATGTGACAATTTTTTATTTAGAAAGTACTTTAAAATTTAGGAAATTATGTTTTATATGTGATAATTTTTTTTATTTATAAAGTACTTTAAAATTTAGGAAATTATGATTTATATGTGATAATTTTTTTTATCTAAAAAGTACTTTGAAATTTAGAATATTATGATTTATATGATATAAATTTTTAGTATGATGTAGAAAAAGATTTAGAAAATAGTAAAAATAATAATTAAAGAAAAAAAAATAGTCAAACCCAGCCCAATTTCAAATATACAATCTATGAAAAGTAATCAATAACACAACAATTAATCCAACCTGCACTCCAAACACGGTAATGATTCCTAGTAATCCTGATTACATCCCAACAAACCCCATCGTAATCTGATTTCTAGTAATTTTGATTACATTCCAATCTCCCAAACGACCCCTAAAAGTTTATCACCTTTTTCCATTTGTTTTCATCTCTCTCATTTTGTTTTCATTCTTTTTTTAATTCTACATTTTTTTTTAATGATATTCAAGCTTCATAGCAACTTTATTATTTGAAAAATTGAGTTTGCCTTGCTGGTGAAAATGAGGGAAAATCATGGCATTGTCTCTCATGTTGTAAGTCTCCTTTGGTTTCATTAAATATGATTTCATATGTATATTTGTAAGGACCCGACTCCCTAGGACTTAAACTCGGCTATTACTATAGTCATGTATGCATACAATTCAAATTGACACTTTTTTATGAATTAGGAAAGCCAAATAAATAACATAAATAATTAACTTAATTGAAATTCATTTAGCAGGGTACCCTTAAGACCATAAAACAAAACTAGGAAATGCTCTTAAAAGTCTAAAACACAAACACCAAAACTTTGAGTTCAAATATCAAGACTAGAAATTTTAAAACATAAAATCCTGAAAACATGAGTAGAAGCATATGATTGGTCTCAATGACTCGATCACGGACTCCACTTGTCATTTTTCGATGTGTTCTCATCCTTACCTGAAAAATAAACATGAGAAAGAATGAGTATAAAATACTCAATAAGTAACCCTACTACCGGGGTCAGGCTAAGCATCTATCTTCTCTAGATACTACTCTATAGTGGGACATGCATAATCCTCTACTTTCCATGGGATGACTAATTAGTGGTTAGTTGAACCTGCCCTACCGTAAGTGGGATGTACCCACAAATCTTTGGTGAATCCCCAAGGAAACACAAACCTCTGGTGAAGTCTCAAAGAAGATCACCATCTCTAGTGAATCCCGAAGGAAACAAAAACCTCTGGTGAATCTCGAAGGAAACACATACCTAGGGTGAAATCCCGAAGAAGATCACCACCTCTAGTGAATCCAGAAGGAAACACATACCTCTAGTGAATCCCAAAGAAAACACAAACCTCTGGTGAAATCCCGAAGGAGATCACCACCTCTGATGGGTATCTAATTACGAACGGGGGTAACTATCACTATCATAAACATAATGTGCATCATAAAACATAGTCCCTCATGTTGGGTTTGATGCTCTAAATCCCTGTAGTTTGTAATTTTAATATACAAACAATTTTATTTATTTAATAAAATATGAAATATTTTATTCGATATTCAGTAGTATTAACCCATAAACCAATAACCTAACATCCAAGGTTATCTTTGTAGCTTAAACATGTATGTAGAGACATACAGGTGGATCATGTTTAAGTGATAACCTAAATGGTCTATAGTAGATGGATAAGGCTGGGTACCTTATTCTTATGACACTACGAAAACGACCCACTTTGTAGATGTTACGATTGTTGTAAGGTGCTACAAATGATCTGATCATAATTATTCATGTAGAGACATGTGAGTGGAGGTATTCTATACAAAGAGTTTGTATAAGACCGAACCACGAAATGAATAGTCTCATTATATAACACCATTAATAATAGAGACTTACATTTCACCAAGATAACCGTAGGTGACATGACCTGAATTCTGAGTGAGTTGTAAACTCCTGCCTATGAAGGTGGTTCTTTGATTTATATGGGTGAGAATGGCCAGATCATCGACTCAATAAGCCTACCATTTTGGGGATTCGTCTGATTGGGGAGCTAGGAACATAGCTACACAAGACGGAATTCATTTTTTCCCCAATGTCGGGGTAAGTAGATAAATTACTCCCTTAAGGGCTGATTTTGGAGCTTGAACAATGTGTCACCGCACTCTTTCTTGGCCCAAGAGAGGTTTGGTCATAGTTGGACTATGACTTATTGTTCATTAGAGGGATCAGTAATACTTAAAGAGTTAAATGTAACTACAGGGGCAAAAATGGTAATTTTGGCTCAATTGTACTTACGAGCAATTTGTGAAGGGTCGTTGCACTATCGATTAGTTATATCTAATAGACTCAGAAATATATCTGTGATGCGAAGAGTGCAACTGTCGGTCTTTAGTGGAGTGACCGATAGTTAATGGATGTTGAATAATTTAATTATTCAAGTACCATTGAAGCTTCAATCTATAGGTCCATAAGATCCCATCTGTAGCTCAACAAGGATTATTGAGAATCAATTTTGAATTGTTCAAATTAATTGAGGAAATTAATTATATGTGATATAATTATTTTAAATGAATTATATGTGATATAATTACTATAACGTATTTGATACATTATAATATAAAGTTTATTTTGAGAGGAATTATATATTTGAATATGATTCAAATAATAATTATGTGAATTGGATTTGTGTAAGTGATTTAGTATAAATGTGATTTATATTAAATGTTATGCATTATTGAGAGAAATACAAACTATGAGTTATATTGTATTTGATACAATATTAGAACTATAGGTTATGTGTTATGTTTGATATAACATATAGGTATATATGCATATAATAAGTGATTGTGTGTATATATATATAATTATTATTTAAATTAAATTTATTTTATTTAAATTTCAAATTTCAAAATTAAAGGGAGGGAGTTATAACTCACTTCCCTTAATTTTCTCTCATCAGACGTGCGTTGTGGGTTGATTCAGTTTTTTGGAGTTTTTTCATCATCTTCTTCATAGAAGATTGAGAGAGAGCTCTCCCCAACGTGTGCTTATTTCTCATTGAGAAAACTCCCTCTCCCAAAAAGATCACAGAGCCCACGTACTCTTGAGGATTCTCTTCCCCTATAGAGAATACAAAGGAAACGTTTGTGGTGGTGTCTTCATTCACAACCTCTTGGTTCATGGTAGATCAATTTGGAAAGGAGGATTTCATGAAGAAGGTTTTGATTTCTTCAAGGGTAAGCATGATCCAAACTTTTCTTCTGTTAATTAGCATGCTGTAAATTTCACTGCTAATGCATAATTTTTCTGTACGGTAAATTTCTGATTCCGAGATAAATCTAAAATTGGGACGATCCTGCTTTCGCATGGATTTTGGGGTTCCTTCAATTGGTATCAAAGCCAAGTTCATGATCTCAATTTTATTTTTTCCATAATTTAATTTACTGTTTTAGTGGGTGTGCATTCTATAATTTTTCATATGATGAATGATTTGTTGAATGTGTTACAATTTCAGATGTTTTGGGATTGGACTGTATAGTTTTATTGCTTTTTTTTACAAATTGGTTTGAAAGGACCTAGTGTTTTGGGCATATAATTGCAATAGAGTCTGCATTTTCACTGTCTTGTGTCGTTCGTGATTTTTCCAATGAAGTTTTGGTGAAAACGAGGCCCAAATCGAAGCAAAACTGGAGCAATTCATGTCTGTACAGTAGGCGACTATACAACAACGTTGCGAACACTGTGAAGAGATGAATGGAAAGTTCTTTCCATAGCATTGCAACGCTAGGTCACAGCGTTGCAATGTTCCGAGATAGAAAGAATGAATTGGTTCGCACGTGGTTTGATTTGTGGCTCAGCTGGTTCGCATTCGGTTGGCTTGGTTCGAGTGATTCGTGGGTGATTCCGATGTTGGGTGGTTCAGTTTGTGGTTCAAGACCTGGTTTACTTGTATTGAACCAGTTTAAGTTTCTTAATGTAATAATTAGTTTTAATTAATTAAATTAATATAAATGTTATATTAATTTAATTAATTCCTTAGGAGTCCAATCTCGGTCCAATAATTGTTAAATTATGCATTTGATGTATGGTTTATTATTATTTATATATGTCATAATATATGCCATATAGGGGCTGTTTGGGGCACTGAGATAATATAGGATGTGGGGAGTTCAGATGTCTGTGTTTGGGTGTGCAGAGTTGTTATGTCTGAGTTGATATGTTTGTGTTTGGGTGTGCAAAAGTAAATGTGAAACCCGGATTTTCATTTTCTTTACTTAAGTAGGTAATTAAGGGAATTAAGTAAGCATAAATTAAATCCTATGTTGAAGAGAAGGAAAATTATAAAGTATTGGAATAGATTTTCTTTGAGTAGCTTGAAGTTAAGCCTTAACTAGTGAAATTTGGTTAAGTGTAAAGTCAAAAGAAAAACCATGCGTGTGGTGTTAGGAAACATTAAACGTATGAGATGAGGCTAAGTGTAGTATGAAGTCAAAGGCAACCATGCATGAGCTTGTGAGGTTGAACGCATGATTGGCCGAGGCGTTGGTAAGAGGCATTCCCCAAGTTGCTCACGCGTTAAGACGGCGTGAGCAAGGATGGAGAGAGCGAGAAAAGCTTGAGTGCAAGGCGCTATGAAGACGATCATATCGTGTAGTTACGCGCGACGTTAAGCGATGTGAAGAGATGTGCTACACGATCGAGCTATACGATAGGCATTAAGCACTACATGATCAGTGTAAGCGCTAGACGATAAGTGTGAAAGCTAAACGATAACACTACATGATAGCATTAAGCGTTGAGGGGGTGCTGGGCGATAGACTGTACGATGAGCATGAGCGCTACATGATAGTCCAAGCGCTAAACGATGGGTGTTGCGCGATAGACGCAGACACTGGGTGATGACACTATACGATGAGCGGATGTGTTAGACGATAAGGCGTCAACACTACATGATGTAGCTAAATGATAGGCGCAGTAGCTATGCGATAGGCTATGCACGAGATCGTTGAGAGCGATATCGTTTACTAAACGATTGAGCTACACGATCGGGCGTTAGTGCTAGCGATGGATGCAGGCACTAGACGATTACAACGAGAGACAGCGAGATGGCTGAATGTTAAGCGACAGCGAGAGATTCATTAGACGATGGAGCTAAGCGATGAATTGCAAGAGTTGCACGGTAGACTAAATGATGGAGCAATGCTGAGGCTTGCGTTACACAAGGTTGATGAGTTCATCCGGACAAATGGCTATACCGAGAGGTGGTTAGACTTGAGTTAGTCGGAGCTGGACGAATTAAGTTTCATGCAAAGGAAGTCTTACGTATGAGGAAGACAACTTAAGTAGGTGTGTGGCATGAGAGTAGGTGAATGACAAGGAAGTAGGTGGTGGCAAAACATGGTGCAAACAATTTAAGAGTAGGAGATGTCTTGCATTAGAGGCATTAAAAGATGAGAAAGACCATTTCTTTTAGCCTATAAATACCTCCATAAGATGTCTCTTCAATTCATAAGCCAAATACTCTTCAAAGAGCGTAAGGAAGAGTGTTAGAAAGTAGATTTGAAGGAGACCATACGTTGATCATGAAGGGCATACATCGGTCACAAAGTTCCAAGAGAAGGAGATTCTATCGGACAGTGAATTCTGGAAGTAACATTAACTTGGGATGAGAAATTCTCCCAGAATACTCGTGTGTTTTGAGTGATTCTAAAGCCACCTAAAAGCTCTAAGAGTCTAGTATTCATGGTTGGGCTTTCGGAGAATAAACTCCAAGGAACCAGGCTGGATAATGAGGAAAAGACAGAAGGATCGAGCTGTTAGCTAAGCTTGGGCTAGTCTTTATTTTTTTATGATTCCAGCTAAACCACAAAGATTTCTGAGATAAGATTTTAAGGTAACATTCCTGAGAAATTTTAGAGCATGTTTGTAGAAGGAAGTATCTCGAAATAAGGCTTATAACTATAAGTAATTTGAGCTTTAATTTGAATCTAGATTCTAGGGTCCAATAGGGAGCCCGAGAAGATCAAGGAACTTCTAAAGAGGAAGGTTCCTATCCTTACCAAGGTGAGTGGTACATTCCTTTAAGTCTTAAGCATATCTTTTAGAGTATGTTATGAATGAGTAATTTAGCTTGAGAATGAGATTATATGAATGGGATGGTCAGGGGGTCAATAGAACTAGTTCCTGAGCCCAAATGGCTCATGGGATGGTCAAGGGACCGAGAGGTCTAGTTCTTGAGCCTGTGGGAGGAACCTCGTATGGGATGGTCAGAGGGCCGATGAGTCTAACTTCTGAGCCCATGAGTGGGGAGCTATGTGCACATAGGGAACAAAGGGAACGCAAAAGAGTAAGCGTTTATAATTAGTAATAGTTAACTATCTACCGTGTGTGTAGATAGGAGTTGAGACCAGACTCATTCAAAGCTGAAATTTGAGTATTAACCTCGTATTTATGATATGCTTGTTATTTATGAGTTGAAATAGACTCTAGAAGTTGCTTACCACTCACTGAGCTTATGAAGCTCATCCTTTTCTTTCATATTTTTCTTCACAGGTAGCGAAAGGTGAGGAGTTCTAGGGTGCTGCTAAGGTCAAGGTTTGCCACAAGCCATAGTCACACTTCCGGGGTTTTAAGAGTCGTTGTTGTAAACTTTGTAGTTAAGTCTTGGAGTATAAACATTACAGTAGGCATCACAAAAGGGTGGTATCTGCGGTCCGTGTACCTTCTCTTGGGCTCAGGAGGCGGGCTCAGGGCAGGGTGTGACAGCAGAGTTGTATATCTGAGGTCATATGTTTGTATTTGGGTGTGTAGAATTGTTATGTCTGAGTTCATATGTTTGTGTTTGGGTGTGCAAAGTTGTTATGTCTGAGTTCATA
Organism: Benincasa hispida; assembly: GCF_027475165.1. Lineage (NCBI taxonomy): Eukaryota > Viridiplantae > Streptophyta > Magnoliopsida > Cucurbitales > Cucurbitaceae > Benincasa > Benincasa hispida. The sequence continues at coordinate 16,978,414 of NC_143482.1, forward strand.
TGTCTGTGTTTGAGTGTGCAGAGTTGTTATGTCAGTGCTATCTGGTTCAGTTTTTGTACTCTATAATAATTTACTTGTATGAACACTATTTTTTTTTAGATCTTATAATATAATTATTGTATCCATCCTATTTGGAATAAGACAATGATTGCATTTTTTTTTTAATTCTTTCCAATCTCAAGATATGGTATATAGTTCAACTTTATATTATTCATTCCAAACTTCTCATCACCAAAATCCAATTTTTTTTTTACAAAATAGTGTTAATTTAGACTGGACATGAAATTTATTAAACTCATTCCACTGATAAAAAAAAATTAGTCTGGATATGAAATTTATTAAATTCATTCCCCTAAAAAGATTTTACATAATTTGATGGCCTTATACATGATCATTTTACGACTTGCTTAGAAAAATTTGCATCCATATCTAAGGGCCACATGCCACATGCCATTTATACATGTGACAAAAATCAACAAATATATGATACCTCTGGAATAAGAGACTAGGGAAGTCGCAAAAAATAATAACAAACCAACTTGCAAACACCGAGAACATAATTAGTTAGTCTTGCCCAACAAACGCATTGAATACTTTTTCCTTAATTGTGGTGGAATGACTAGAAAACCGTATGTTTGCTGAATATCATTCACCAACAGATTTATGAGGCTCAACTGATCGTCCTCCTCTAAACCCTCAACTTGGTAGATTTGTTCGATGACCTCCTGACACCTCTTGAGCGCAAATTCATATTTCTCTTTCTGCCATTGTACAAGTTTCTCCATTTTACTTTCCTGCACGTCCATTGCTGTGCGTACAATGTCAAGCATTTCAGATTGGAAAGGAGTCCTCTTGCATTTCGTTCCTCTCGTATCGTTACTTGATCTAGTACGCCTACTAATGGATGTATCTAGAAAAACCTCATCCATCCCATCAATGGTCGGTAAGTTCATGTCAGGTATACTTTCTTCTTGCTCATTAACTTGTGATTCCAACTGAATATCCTCCAAATGTTCATCTGTTGCAGATGCTTGGTCGTACGGGGTGTCATTGCTTTCACCAGTGGCCCTATCTTTCCCAAATATGATTGAAAGCTTATCGTAGTGAGGGAATGGTTTGTGTCTCAAACCCTTTGCATTGGGATGAGACTAGAAACAAGAACGTATATTATGTTTGAACATAATATTATATTAGAAAGAGTTCACCATTGTAAGATGATAATACCATGATGTGTTCTCTTACCTGAACTCATACATCGAGAACCTCTTTCTCTACTTCCACATATTTGAACTCGTCGTTCCAACCAAATCCACTGCATGCATTACTCAGCATCTCAGTGATTGCACAATATTGTCGTTTTAAAAATCTAACCTTGCACTCTATTGTCCAACTCGATGGAACAACTAGGAATTTTTTTCCGCAAGTAGATGTTGTAGCTGTTGTAGATAGCTAGACTTGAATGTTCAATTATCAGCTTGCCAACCTGTTTCTACCAAGTGCAATAGTGAATCCACTAATCATGCATCTTCAACTTTTGTCCAAATGTGTTTTGTCATTTTCTCATGTCCTGCCATTTAGCTACATACATACGTATAACTTAATAAAATAAATTGGACAGTTAGATAAACAAATGTTTCATCATTCACATGAACCAATTAACACAACATAAATTAAGATAATTCAATATAGTAGATTGTTTGAACCGAAAGATAACATAGTCTAAAAATAGGAGGAAGCTATTTATAGTAAAGCTAATTGAACAAGAAACTTTGTGCTCATGATGCCTGTTCCCATTCATCGAACATTCGCGTCGCTAACTCATCCCTGAAATTGGTCCATTCGTCGGATATTTCAATAAATTGTATATTTTCATTGTCGAGCTCGTTAGATGCAGAATCTTCATCATCCGTTGTTCCAGACATTGTAGTCTAGCCCATCTCCCTCGTTATCAGGTTGTGTAGCAAGCAACATGCCATTATTATTCTACATTGGATCTTAACTGGGTAGTAGCACTTCCTATGTAGTATCGGCCAACGACTTCTTCATTTTCCATATTTTGAGATCGAAACCTAAATCTCTAGGATACAAAAGGAACAATATTTTTATCAGGGATGGGGCTGAATTGAAATACATTACTATAACTTCATGAGTTATTTGATAGTTTAACTAGTAGATTGGTAAATTAATTATCTCATCCTTAAATCCATATAAAAAAAGATAAGAATTTACATTTGAATTATATTAAAAATCTATAATTTACATTTTTATTATTCTTTTCATAAGTTGGTAAAAAATATGTGAGAGTTGTTGCATTAGCCATAGTTGGTCAAAAGCCTGTATTAGTTTCAAAACTTTATTGGGAAGGAAATGTTTCAAAGATTGTTTTTAATTCAATAATTTACATGGTGCAACTAAAATGAATAGTTACTTAATTAAAGACATGATTATATTAATTAAATATTTCAAAGTTATATTAATCATTTCAAAGTTATATTAATTACTACAAATAAATTAATTAATTAAAGACATCATTATATGGATAATTAATTAATTGAAGACATGATTATATTAAGAGAATAGTTTAAAAAATGTTTAGAATTTTTTTTAATTAAACATGATTATAATAATTACTAAAATTGAATAAATAAATTGATCATATTAATTTTTTAATTATGGAATAAATTGATTAGAAAAAGATAATTGACCATAATTTGTATATTGATAATTACTAAAAAAAATAAAAATTATTAGTTAATTTGTATATTGATAATTTATACTAAAATAATTAAAAATGATTAAATAATATAAAAATCATATTAAAGAGTATAAACAATTACTATATCAAAGATATGATTCAATTTAGATTAATAATAATAATAATTAATGTGATTTTAACGATTGGATAACTTCCATTAAAAAATAAGTCATATCGTTAATTTGAATTTATAAAATCAAATTATCCAAGGTCAATTTAGGTATTACAATTATGGGTAGAATCGAAAGCATCTAAAATTTAAAAATTAATAAATAGTCTATTACACCAAAATTGATAATAAAAAAAATGTGAAACAGTGAAAATTAATAAACAGTCAATAACACAAAAAAATATCAAACAGTTAGTGTACACAATGAGGCACACCAACCTCAATGAGGCATACCAAAAAAATGCAACTAAAGTCACAATGAGGCAAAAAAAAAAAAAAAAAATACAACTAAAATGGAATATAGGGGAATACAAAAAAAAATGTAACACGCTAACCGAAAACTAATTGAATGTTTATTAGTTTGGGCTACATAACAAAACAGAAAATAGAAGTTAGAAAAAATCTATAAATACTTAAAATGTAGGAAGAGAACTAGTTGGAATAGAGAAGTACCTATGTAACTTTTATGAAGTAGTATTTGGATGGAGAGTCTACAGGTTGTTGGATCAAAACACAATGAGGCACCCCACCTACCAAAGAACCAAAAGAAAGGAAGTTAATAATATGAAAATAACAAAACCAAAGAATAGAAAGTAGAGAAGGAGAAACCAAATTAAACAACCCACCAGATTGACAACTAAATCTCGGATAATGGAGGCTCTCAGCAAATAGAAAAAGAACCAATATTGTTATAAAGAAAGAGGGGTGGCTGGAGAGGAGTGGTTGTTGAACATTAATAATAGCCCTAACAAATATTAAAAAAAACAGTGTGACCGGCCTCAGAATTAAATTCACATAATGTAAATAAACTCAAATCCAATTAATAGGTTGGTTGAGTCATTAATGAAGTGGTTGAATAGGTAGTGGAAATATGCAAGTGGAATAAAATCAGCAAAGAATCAGACGATCATTAATCGAATTAGCAAACAATCAAAACAGTCATTAATAAAGTTGGTGGACAGTTTAATAAATGAAGTAATTAATAATGCATAATATTGAAAACGTGCAAAGAAATTAATAACTAAGACTAACACAATTCAGGATTCAATGAGGCATTAGGATTAGAACAACAACATACAGAATAGAGAATTAGTAGGTAAATTAAACATGGCTGAAAAATCAAATACACAGAACAATAGAGAAAGAAGGCATGAAAATGAAAATTTGAAGGGAAAGAGAGAGAAGAAGACACAATATTAAAAACGAAACAAATCGTAGAATAGAGAATACACATCATAGAGGATCGAGGATCAAATAAACAGAATATGTTTAGAACATGAAATACATGAAATACACAGAACATGTTTAGAAAAATTAATCATGACATGAAAATCAATACACAGAATAGAGGATCGAGGCATGAAATTGAAAATTTCAGGAGAAATAGAATAGAGACTCATCATTGGTCGATCTAGGGTTTAGAAAACGAACCTGAAGTGGACAATGTTCTCCCCCACCAAGCTGCAATCCCTTAAACCAGTCCATGCCATGCATTCAATGATCGATGATCGAAGCAACACCGAGGACCAAAAGCAAGTCGTACAATGGGTTGTGGGTGAACGGAGGACCGTCAAAGAGGCAAGGACATGGTTGAGCTCGAGGTTGAAGCAGCGAACGGAAAAAGGGAAAACACTAGATCTGTGAGAAAACAATAGATCTGTGACATACGAAAGCGGGAAGATGAAATGGTGACACACGAAAGTGGGTTAAGGACGAGATTGAGGAGAAGATTGAAGCGGCTAGGTTTTCAAACAATGGTTGAGAGAGACGTAAGAGGGAAAGGGGAGGAGATCTGAGGGAAGCCATATAGGCTATAATCTCATAGGTTCAACCAACTGTCGTTTCAGAAAGGAGATGGAAAGAGGTTATACCTTACATGCAAAGACTTATTAGAGTTCGTCTTTGATGCGAGGTGATCTTCAGATTATATGTAATCTAAGCATCGCAATCTTAATCTCTACATTTCATACTTATAATTTCTTCACTAGTAGTTTTGAAGATTCTGGAGTTTTCGTTACCTGTGGTTTTAATTACTGATGTTGTGAGTATTACAGCTAAGGTTTGGGTTTCTTCATGAAAAATTAATCTAGATAGTGTTCACAAGGTTTCTCTTTGTTGAAGCAGTATTATAGGAAGCAGTCTTGTGATTCAACGTTTCAACAGTTCCCCACCAATGGCTTCTATGTAACTGACTCGATTCAATAAATTATAGCGATTTTGACCATATAATTTTTCATTTTCCCCTTTTGGGTTATGATAATTACTTGATGTTTTTCAGTTATTTGAACAATGGATGGGAAATTTGATTGTGGTTACCTTGTGACTGTGAAATTGGGATCTGAGGTTCTTAGAGGAGTTCTTGACCATCCAGAGTAGCCACCTCCTTTAGATCTCCAGCCTCTGTCTACCAATGCCATTGTTCCATACACCGGTGGCAGATATCGACATTCCAGTAGGCTACATCCAGAAGGAGCCGGAGAAAGGGAGATCTGAATCACTCAAAACCAAACAGATATGGGTATAATTTCTTCCTTGCAGAGAAGCATTACAAGCTCAAATCTTTGTACCCAAATAGAGAAGGGTAGTTCATAAGATGATTGAAGAGTCTTGGAATAGACTTACCCCTGTAGAAAGGATGATATGTCTTTTCAAGCATTTTTGTTCTCTTAGTTTCAAGAGTTGTTATAAACTTTTGTGGTTTGATTCTATAATAGGTTTATCAAAACATTGGGCTGAAAGACAAGGAAAGATACAAGAGAGAGTTGAAAGAGTATAAGGAGAAAATGAGGCACGCAAGTGATGTTGATGGAGTTTATTCAAAACATGGAGAGTAGCAATATAAGAGGAAGATAATTCAGCAGTTTTTAAGTCTTTTTTTTCTTTTGTGGGATCTGCTAAAGTTATATGATATATAGATTGTGTATCATATCATATCATATCCTTCTAACTTTACATGTAAAACCATAGGTTTTCATATCCATGGCCACAAGTTTTTACAGCCACTTACAAAAGTTACTCTTGGAACTGGCATTTTATGGTTGCTTAAACCACCATTTACATTAACATATTTCAAGAATGTTGAAACTTTTTGTTTCTTTATTCTTTTGACGAGAATGTCCATTTTAGACCCTTAAATCTAGAACATAAGATGTTCAATGAAGACCCTCCCATCCGAGGACAAGGAAGCCAATTATTGAGCTTGTGCTTTTGTTCATCCCAGTTTGTGCTTTTGTTCAATACTTTCAAGTGCTAGAAGGTTTAATTTTATGCATTCTTATGAGTTGAGGCTATTTGAAAACTACCATCCATCTAAGTGGAACCTAATTCATAGTCTTCAAATTAAGTGTTAAGGTTGTTTTGAGGTAAAACTTATCTAAACATTCTTTCAATTTTGATTTAGGATTTTGAATTGATATATTTATCTTATGTATGAAAGCTCTAAGGAGTTATATGATGTGTATCTTTTATTATAGGACCTAGCTCTATTGCCATATCTTTTCGAAAAAAGGCATACAAGAATTATGAAATCTCATTGGAGGTACTAGTAGATATCATTAGATACATTAGACTCCCCACTGCTTGATTGTAAGGAATTAATTGCATTTGAGTCTAATGTCCTATGTCTGTTTCTTTTGGTGAGTTTTATGAGGAAAGTTTAAAATGACTAGCAATAGGTATAGTGACAGGTTTTGCATTAGACATATTAAATCTATTAATAACTTTTTCGCAATAGCTTAATTGACTAATGGTTAGAATAGAGGAAGCCCTGTCTTTTTTAATTTCAATCCCAAGGATCTTTTTAGACTGACCCAAATCCTTCATGTCAAACTCTCTCTTAAGGAGATCTTTGACATGAATTAAATCCTCCTTAGATTTCCTTGCTAGTAGTATATCATTAACATAGAGTAGTAGATAGACTTTGTCCTTATAGATAGTTGAATTAATATAAGAACTTCTTTGAAATCCAATACTCTCTATGTAATCATTAAATCTTCTGTACTAGCATCTAGGGGATTGTTTAAGACCATATATAGACTTGTTTAGGAGACAGTATAGGTCTTCCTTCCCTCTTTCTTCGAACCCTTTAGGTTGAACCATATAGATAACCTCTTCTGGATTTCCATGAAGAAAAGCTATTTTAACATCTAGTTGATCAAGTTTAAGGTTGTACTGAGCAACTAGAGATAAAAGAAGTCTAATAGAGGTTTGTTTTACTACTGGTGAAAAAAATTCAGAATAGTCTATGCCTTCCCTTTGGGTAAACACCTTAGCCATTAGCCTTGCCTTGTACCTAGGCTTTTCTTTGTTGGTAGAACCCTCTTTTAGTTTATGTATCCATTTAGAGGCTATAGGTTTGCATCCTTTAGGAAGAGGGGCTAGGGTCCAAGTATTATTGACAGTGAGTGATTCCATTTTTTCACACATAACTTGAATCCAAGACCTAGCATTAGGGCAGTTTACTACCTTTTCAAAAGTAGCTGGTTCTTGGTCATTAGGAGCTATTGTGGCATTTAGGACTAGGTTCATGTAATTAGTTTCAGTATACCTAGCTGGAGGAACTATCACTCTTCTTTGTCTATCCCTAGCCAAAGAATACTGACTTAAATCAGGTACAACTTCAGTATTCACAGTATGCTCATTTGAGTTTTCCTCTTCTTCTTCTTTAGTTTCATTAGGAGGGTTATGACTAGTGGAAGAATCTTAGGTGTCTCCACCTCAATCCTATTAGTACTAGGGCTTTTAGAAACTTCATAAGTTGTCTTTTCTTTTTGCATAAACATCTATTTTTCTCTAAAAGTGACATCCGTGCTTATGAAAAACCTTTTCTCAATAGGATTCCACATCTTAAAGCCTTTAACACCTTCTGAGAACCCAACAAACATACACTTTACTGCCCCTAGACTTTAGTTTCCCCTGATTTTGGTGAATATAGCCAACACACCCAAATACCCTTAGATTTTCTAGGTTAGGTGGATGTATTGTCCATTTTTCTTCAGGAGTTAGAAAGTATAGGGAGGAATGAAGACACCTATTTAAGGTGTACACAGTGTAGCTTGCTGCCTCAACCCAATACTTTTCACTAAGGATTGCATCTGAGAGAAGACATCTAACCCTTTCCATGACTGTTTTATTTAGTCTTTCAGCAACACCATTCTGTTGAGGAGTGAATCTAACAGTCCTATGCCTAGTTATTCCTGTTTCTTTATGGAACTTGTTAAACTCTTCACTAAAAAATTTCAGTCCGTTGTCCATTATTAGGTATTTAATTTCTTTAGAAGTTTTGCTTCTCTATCATGAGTTTCCATTCCTTAAACCTATCAAACACTTGGTCTTTAGTTTTAAGGAAGTAGACCCAACATTTTCTAGAGAAGTCATCAGTAAAATAAAGTAAATACTTTGAGCCACTTAGGCTAGGTGTAGAAGCTGGACCCCATAGGTCAAAGTGAATATAATCTAGGATAGCTTTGGTGGTGTGTTATGCTTTAGTGAAACTTTGCCTTGTGGCTTTTCCTAAAACACAGTGTTCACAAAAGGTTAGATTTTCTGAGAGACCTTTAGGTAGAATCCCTTGTTTAGATAGGACTTCTAGGCCTTTAGCACTAATGTGAGGCAATCTCTTGTGCTAAACATCAGCCTCTGTGATCTCATTTGTGGTGGCAACATATGCCCCTGTCATCATTTCAACTCCTTTGACCACAAATAAGTCATTTATCTTTTTCTCAACTAGTATCACCTTAGAATATTTTAGCACCTCAAGGGTTCCTCCTTTACCCCTGTACTCACACCCAATTGCATCAAGCATACCTAAGGAGAATAGATTTCTCTTAAAAAGTAGAATATATCTCACATTCCTAAAAAGTTTAATAGTTCCATCCTTAAGTTTCATAGAAACAGAGCCAATGTCGTCTATCTTACAACCTTGATTGTTTCCCATATAAACCATTTCTCCTTCAATTTCTTTAAAGGTGTTGAACCATGGTCTCATTAAGGTCATGTGGTAGGTGCATCTAGAATCTAGGACCCAATCATGTTTTCCTAGAGGATTTACATGGTTGGATTGATCTAGAGTTGAGGCTAAATCATCTGAATAGATAAAAGAACCTTCTACAACAGATGCTTCGGGCTGTTTGCCTTTGGAGTCCTTTTCTTTCTCTTATTTCTTCCTCTTTAGGATAAAACAGTCCTTGCTTACATGTCCTTTCATTTTACAATACTTACATTTTATTTTCTATTTAGACTTATGAACTTCTGAATTATGTGGTTTTCTATCCTTTGAATGATTTTGTTTAAAGTTTCCTTTAGCAAATAACCTTTCACCACTAGGATGATCCTTTTTATCAATCTGTAACTCTAGCTCTCTAGTTCTTAGGCCTGAAATTATAGTATTAGTACTTATACTATCCCTTCCATATTTTAGAGCATTTTTAATTTCCTTATAGGGTTCAGGCAAAGAGTTTAGAAGCACATAGGCCTCATTCTCATCACCAAGTTTTTCTCCTAAGGCTTTGAATTCAGCAACAATATTCTTGAACTTATCTAAATTATCAGTTAAAGTTTTTTATGAATCCATTTTAAATGTAAAGAATTTCTCCCTAAGGTACATTTTACTAGAAAGATCTTTGGTAGCATATAATTCTTTCAGTTTACTCCATATCCTATAGGCAGTTTCTTGATCTACAACTTGTCTTAGAACACTATCACTAAGGTTTAGAACCAACGTACCATAAGCTGCCAGCTTCCAGTCTTCTTTTTCTTGAGTTGTCACTATGGCACGGAGAGTTGATGGGTCAAGGAGGGCTCTGCGGCCGAGAATTGCCTTGATTTTGGCCTTCCACAGGCCAAAATCTCCTTTGCCATCAAATTTCTCTACTTTGAATCTTGCTACTAACTTCTTGGAGTGAAAAACTTGAATCTTGAATCTTCAAGAATTGCAATCTTGTAAGTCTTTTGCTCTAATACCACTTTGTTGGACCTGCTTTCTTGTGATTATGAACTGTAAAGCCCAAATTGTCACACCCCGCCCCGAGCCCGCGCTCCTAAGCCTGAGGTGAGGCATGATATTAACTGATAATACTTTGGCTAATCTACTAGTTTCTTTCATTATGTCTGCAGCAGAAAATATTACATGCTTTTATTAGAAGCTAGTTTACAAATTCTAGTTACAATTACATGGAAACCCTATCCCGATAATCAATCTCATTTACAACTATTTCTAAACTTGTGGCAGACCTTAACCAATACCGCAACTTGGACACATAGCAAGATAAACATAGAGAAAAATCATGAGCTTTTACAAAGCTCAGTGAGTGGTAACACAAACACAAATCTTCCACAAATACAATCATGAGGTCCCCAAGCGAACCTCCACCATAACATGAAGCTTTCACGAATCCACCTACATACACAGTAGATGTTTAATATATCATAACTATAATATCAGCCTATGTGCACATAACTCTTCCTATCATGGGATCAGAAACTAGGCCCATCGGCCCTCCGACCATCCCAATTCAAGGATTTTCTATCCCCTAGGCACAGGCACTAGACTCCTCGGTCCCCTGACCATCTGGTAAGGATTCATTCTGGGCTCAGGTTCTAGGTCTTTAAACCCCCTGACTATCCCAACATCATACATATCTCATAGCATAACCTACAACATATTATTTCACAATATTCTCAAAAGAACAAAGGAAGAAACCACTTATAGTGAGTTGTTGAGAACTTTCTTCGCAGTTCACCCGGTTTCCCTTGTTCCACCGTTGAACCCTATTTCAGTTTTAAGCTTAGATTACTAACGCTTTCGGGCCTTATCTCAAGACATTTCCTTCTTAAATACCTTAAAGTTTCACCTTCAAATTCCTTGGCGAAAGTTCTGAGTCCCAAATTTATTCCTCCTGGCCCGACTGTCTCCTCACTGGTGAGCACCTCTCAGTTTTCCTTGATTTTGATAGCCTTAGGGTTAGAATTTTATTGAGGTAGCCCTCACACTGAAACTACACTTAGTTTAGAAGCTTTTGGTCTAAGAATCACCCGATTTGCACAAGTAGTTTAGAAAACTTATTGTTTGAAGTTAGCTTATGCTTCTGTCTGCACAGTCCTGCCTCCTTTGCGTCTTTGCTTGTACCTCCGACCCAAAATCTACTTTCCTTCCTCTTATTTTCCCCTCTCTTTGTGATCTTTAAGTATTAAATTGTTGTGCAGGTTGAAGTGGGGCGTTCTCTCCTTTTATAGGCATCCAACACTCCTCTTTGTTCGACACCTCCTCATCCAAGTGTTTTCCTTAGCGTTTGCCAACTTCCAGCCCTCTCCACCTCCTGCTTGAGGTGTCTTTACCTCGCACCATCAACGGAACTTTGGGTGTCCTTCTCCTACATAGCCAACGCATGGGGCTTAATTTTGCATGTCTCCTCATGCACCCACCTCAATTCCTTAAGGCTTAAGACTCCTTCCTAGCAAGCCACATGTCTGATGACATCCTCCATATGTGCTCATCCTTCATATGTGTCAATCCTACTCAATATGCGTTCAACTAGGGTGTGACTAACACCCCTTTTTCAATGCATACTGCTAGCCTCGGATATCAACGCATAGTGTACCATCAACGCGTAGTAGGTCATCAACGCATAGTATACAATCAACGCATAGCAACCCTTGATGCCACTTGGTGTTCAACTCAGCACCATCGCATCTTCTACAACGCAACCCAACTCACTTAGTCATCGTAAGCCTTAACAACTGCAAAAGCCAACCACCATATGTCTATCCTAGCTCATCGCATGGCCTATGTCCAACGTATCCATCGTGCATGCCATCGTCAACTTCCAAGCATAGCACGGTCACTCAGCATCGACGCATAGCTCGCTAGGCATCAATGCATGGGTTGCTTGGCATCGACGCATAGGTCGCTCGGCATCGACGCATGGGTCGCTCGGCATCGACGTATAGGTCGCTTGCATGGCGTCGACGCATAGCTCGCTCTGCCTTGACGCATAGCTTGCTCGCATGGCATCGACACATAGCTCGTTCGACATCGACGCATGGATTGCTCGGCATCGACACATAGATCGCTTGGCATCAACGCATGGGTCGCTCGGTCCAACACATCCATCGCGTCCAATGTGACCCTCGCGTCCGCCGCATGCCACCCTCCAGCGCATGCCTTGCCCCGCGCCCTCGCATACCCTTTGCATCACCTGCCCTCGTGCCACCCTAACACATCACCTTCAGCTGTCTTCCTTTAGTCGTATGGATGCATTCCACCGCATCCGTCGAACTATGCGTTGGTCTAACTTCCAAGAGCAGCGCATGCGTCACTCTTGACTCTACTTCAACTTCTCCCTTTGCCCAAGTAATCTCTCCAAGATTTTATGGCAAACGCATGGTAATGCCTAGTCCAACACTTAATCAATTTCACAGTAGGGCTATACTTAGCCACATCTTCACCAATTAGGGTTCATTTCCAAAGTACTTAAATTCTTTTCATCACTTAGGGGTTTTCCTATCCATTATCCTAGAATTTAACTCTTAGTTAATTCCTTTTATTTTATGATATAAAGGAAAATGAGTTCTGGGTTTCACACAAATGATGAATTGTAGGCCTTGTTTGCTGATCCAAAATTGTGAACCCAAGTTATTTTGCCCCAATTAAATTGGTCTGGTAGAAAAATTGGACCTCCTTTGTCCACGATCTTCCAGCTGATGTGCTCCACGTGGAAAACCCCATTGACTTTTGCCTGATGGAAGTGAATGACTATCTTTATTCTAATGGGATTTCAACAAAATTAATTTCTTTCTCTCTCTCATTCTCTCTATCAGTTTGCAGAACTTTTGTAACCTTAATCTTTCTTTCTGTTTGTTTCGAGTGATTTCTTGTGTAAATGTAGACGATGAAGAACATGCAATCTTGTAGAAGAAAAGAGAAGGAAGAGATCTGCATGATGATAACGTAGTTCGGCAAATGATGCCTACATCCACGAGAAGGAGAGGAGATTTTATTCAAGAGCCAAGTCACACCTTTTTCTTTTTACAGATTTCAAGCTTTCTTGAAGCTTTTTTATGTTGTTGCTACGAATTTGTAAATGATGAGTTTATACAATTTTTCTGATACAAGTAATTACAATAATTGTAAAAGATAAAGAAATGTGAACGACTGTTGAATATATGTTGAATGTTTGAGCTTATTTACTTCAATTCTCATTAATCATTGATATTTTATAATATTAGATCTTTCAAGTCTTATTCTACTTGTATTATAATTTATAAAAGTTCAACATCTCTTAACTTGTATTTAGGTACTATAGTGAGCAATGACTTAAGCAAGATCCTAATTGTGTACCTCCACATTAGGGCATGGAAGTAACTCATGAGGGAATGAAGTGCCTCAAGAAATAATTTCCTATAATAGAAGATCGAGCCAAAGTGAGCTTAGAGTTTGCTCGATTTTCAATTATATGAAAATATTTTAATGATGTTGATTCTACAACGACAATGTACAATGAGGACGTAAAGGATTGGTTGGCTATGCATGGTGTCTATGCACCAATGCTCCAATCAATTGCTTTTAAGATATTAGGTTATCATTCCTCATCATCATGTTATGAGAGGAATTGGATCACGTACTCATTTATTATTTAAATTAGATGAAACAAGTTGATGCCACAACGTACAAACGATCTAGTATATATCCATAGTAATTTTCATATTTTGTCAAGAAGTCTAGAATATTCACATGGAGAGACAAAAATATGGGATATTGCTGGAGATGCTTTTGATTCTTTTGAAGAAGTTGGGATGCTTGAAGTGGCTAATTTATCGTTAGATGAACTAGATTTAGAGGTGATGGTAGTGGTAATGGGGTTCACAATTATCATGCTGAAGATGAAAATGTCATGGAAGTTTGAGATAGTGTTTTAAGCTTCTAGTTTTTGTCTTGCATGACAGATGTAATGTCTATTTAGGATTTTGTATTTGTACTGTAACTTTTTATTGAACTTAGACATTGTACTTGTTATCTATGTATCAAAGAAATATTGTTATGTCGTATATATATGATTACTTTACCTAGAAAAATTATCACATATATTATTTATATATATATATATATATATATATATATATATATATATTTATATTTAATGTATCCCCAACTTATCGTGTCATATATTTTTAGAAATTGGTATGTCATCGTGTTATGTTGTGTAGGTCATGTATTTGTGCTTCTTAGCTTACAGAAATTGAGTTTAGGTGAGGAAGAAATATTTGGAGTTGAGTTTTAAATAAGATGTAGTAAAAATAGTTATAAATTAGTGACGAATGTCTAGAAAAATTAAAATATTTGGGATAAGTGGAGGAATTATAAAATTGTAAATTGTAAAAGAAAAGTGAATTAGAAAAATGAATTTATAAAATTTAAAACTTTAGTGGAGAGAAAAATGTGTATTAGAAAGTTGTAGAAACAAAAATATTTGTTTTGCATGTAATTCCATATTGTATAAAGGGGATGCATGTTATATTCTGCTTTCCCTCTCCAATTTCTTGTTCTTTTTCTTCAATTGGTTAGTTCTATTATTAATTTCTTTAACATATTTACTTCACTTAGTAGGTTAATCGGTAATTTATATTAAATATACTATCTATTTAAATGTTTTATAGGAGATGTGCATTTCTTTGTTGTTTCCTATCTTATCATCAAAATAGGAATGACACCAAAAGTTGCTTATTCAAAATCAAAATATGTAGATTTCGAAAGAGAAAAAAATTGGAATTCGATTGTTTGTTTTTTCAAAGCCGTGGGTTTTCAAATTCATACATTTATTGCATTGTAAAGAGGCGTCCAATCCTTCTTCACGCCAATCTACCAAACATTGTTACTTAAAATTTCGTTTCTCCAAGAAGTAGATTTTTCATCCATCCAACTGATGAATCTAGTTTGTTTGTTTCCTCTACATCATGGTTTGTCCCGTCGCATTATTGCTTCCTACAAATTGTGAAAAAAAATTATTGATCTTGGAAGAGTAACATTTTAGTCCTCATAAGATGTGCAAAATATATTTTTTTTAAATATTGAAACCACTTTACAATCCAACATCCATTATCTTCACAATTCTGATGTGCCTTTGAAAAACATGTAGAAACTTTAAAGACGTCATTCACATACAGTTAGGATAAATTCTGAAAGATTTAAAGCAATTATACATGAGGTAAAGTGTATAAAGATCAATCCTCGTATGATGACGTTTGTGGCTGGAGTGGGGTGAAGAGAGTGAAGAAGGATCTATGCAGAGAAATGAGTGAAGCTTATAAAAAAAAATGGGGTATCGGTGAGAAAGAAATATTTAGAGCTAAAATTCAAATACGATGTAGTGAAAATAGGTATAAATTAATAATTGATGTATAGAAAAATTATAATATTTGGGATAAGAGGGGAAAACATAAAATTATAAATTGTAAAAGAAAAGTAAATTTAGAAAAATGCATTAATAAAAAAACTTTAGTGGAGAGAAGAATGAGTATTGGAAAGTTGTAGAAACAAAATATTTGTTTTACATGTCATGTCTTATTGTATAAAGAGGATGCATGTTATATTCTACTTTCTCTCTCCAATTTTCTTCAATTGCTCTCCAACTTCAATCTAGTCATAATAATAACTTTTTCATGATATTTGCTTTATTGAATAGTTTAATCAGAAATTTATAGTAAATTTACTCTCTATTGAAGAGTTTTTTTTAAAGAGATATGCATTCTTTTGTTGTTTCCTATCTTATCATCAAAATAAGATTAATACCAAAACTACTTATTCAACATCAAAATATGTAGATTTCGAAAGTTAAAAAGCTTCGAATTCTGTGGATCATTTTATTTCAAATCCATGGTTTTCAAACACTCACATTTGTTTCCTGTGAAGAGGCGTCCAAACCTTCTTCAAGTTAGTCCAACAAAAATGGTACGTTTTTCATCCATCTAACTGATAAATCTAGTTTGTTTTCTCTAATTTTACATAAAAAAAATTGTCCACTCCCACTATTGCTTCTTTCAAATTTGTGAAAAAAATTATTGGTTCTCAGAAGAGTGTCGGTTTAGTCCTCACAAAATGTAGAAATATTTTTGTTTTAGATATTGAAACCTCTTTACAAGCCAATAGCCACTATCTTCACAAACTTTAATGGAGGGAAGAATGTGTATTGGAAGGTTGTATAAACAAAATATCTGTTTTACATGTCATTCCATATGATATAAAGGGGATGCATATTATATTCTGCTTTCACTCTCCAATTTCCTTTTGTTGCATTTCTTCTTCAAATGATTAGTTTTATCAATAGTTTCTCCAACATGTTTGATTTACTTAGTAGGTCAATCGGTAGTTTTTATTAAATTTATGTGAAGAGGTTTCCAATCATTTTTTGCAGCAAAGCAACCAAAATGTTACTACCTAATTTTTTTTTCCTCTAAGAAGTAGGTTTTTCATCCATCTAACTAAAAAATATAGTCTATTTGGGTTTTCTTATTTTACATCAAAGTTTGTATCGTTGCATTATTCATTCCTTCGAATTTGTGGAAAAAAATTTATTTACTTTTAAAAGAGTGACATTTCAATCCTCACAAGATTTGGAAGTAATTTTGTGTTGTTCCAGATGACTAGATCTTCACGTTAATAATCACAATACGCTCAGTTATAACGGTTGAGAACAATTCAAGAGTCAGGAGAGATAGAATGTAGATGCTCGAAAATCCTTCTGTCGTTTACCAAAAGTCTGCATGATTGTGTAGACGATGCACCAATAACTAAACGATGGGCCAATTAAGTAAATGATGGGAGGAAACGTTAAACGATTGTGTAGACGACAGTTGACTGAAGCTAGACGATCGTGTAGATGACAACTAAAGAGCTAAATGATCGTATAGACGATTAAGCACGACGCCAAACGATCGTGTACATTATAAATTGGAACTACACGATCGTGTAAATGATACTTTAGCAAAATCTAAACGATCATAGAGGAAGAAGAAAAGACACAGGAGTTTAAGTGGTTCGGCCAAAGGCCTATGTCCACTGTGCAAATTGGGAGGTTCTCTTTTATTACTCTTCAAAGTATTACAGAACGAAATACCTTGCTCTCTCGATTACAATTCACTCTTACATTAATCTCTCGATTGATTTTGTTTATATATGTTCAGGTGATTCAGTCAACGATGGTGAGCTCTGGTGGTTACAACATTTAACAAAAAGAAGTCGAAAATCGTTCAACTACACTGTTCTTTCTTGATTTCGAGTCTTTATGTAACAATCTCCACCTTTGTAAGCATCTAGAGTTCCTTCCCTTTTTGCTTCACTGAGTTGATTTGAGCTAACCTTTTTTAAGTAACTCGAACCTGAGAAGGTCCATGCATCTGCCAAGCTTATTCAATGGAACAGTTTTGGTTAGCATATCAGCTGCATTATCCGAGATATGAATCTTCACTACCTCGACTTCCCATTTCTCAATCTCTTGTCTGATGAAATGATATTTGATATCAATATGCTTGGTTCTACTGTGAAACTGTTGATTCTTAGATAGGTATATTGTGCTCTGATTATCACAATAGATTATGACTTTAGTTTGTGTTATGTCGATACGTTTTGTAAACCTTTCAGCCATAAACCTTCCTTTACTGCCTCAGACAAGCGATGAACTCAGCCTCTGTTGTAGAAAGAGCCACAACAGGCTGCAATGTAGCTTTCCAACTGATCAAATTATTTCCTCATAGGAAAACATAACTTGATAGGGAATGTCTTCTGTCCAAGTCTCTTGCATAGTCTGCATCTACATAGCCATAAACCTCATCATTGGATGACTCATTCTGTCTATATAAGACTTTTGCTCCTTGGATCAACATAGATACCTTAGTATCCACTTGACTACCTCCCAATGTCTTCTACCAGGATTTGCCATGTACCTGCTCACCATACTTGTTGCATAGGACAGGTCTAGTCATGTAGAAGTCATAAGATACATAAGAGATCCCGCTATTTGGGAATAAGGGACAACCTTCATATAGTTCAGATGCTCTTCATCAGTGCTCTTTGGAATATTAGTAGCTGAAAGCTTGAAGTGAAGGGCAAGAGGAGTACCTATTGGTTTAGCTTTCTCCATCTTGAACATCTGTAAAATCTTTGAACAATATTCAGATTGGCTAACAAGCAATCTGCCCTATTTTCTTCTCTTTCTATTTCAATGCCTAGTGTCACAATCGCTCTTTTGGAAGCTTCTCTTAGCGATTGTGCGGCACTTGTTCCCGCTCACGAACAAGCCAGCCAACTCGAATACGGACTGTCGATGGCACACCGAGTGCCTCTTGCAACCTCCACCCCCGTTTTAGGGAAAACAGTTTTTAGAAAACGGGTTTAGAGAAAAGGTTTTCGTAAGAAGTTTTGTGAGTGTGAATAAAGAAAGAAAGATTGTAGTAGACTAGAAAGCAATAAGCAACAACAACGGCTTTATAGAGTACTACTCCGGGTATGAGGAAGTGATGGTTAGTCTTATCCCCATATAGTGCATTCTGAACAAAAAGCCAACTGGCGCCCTTGCATATGCAAAAGGGCGAGTGGTCACTTACAATGAAAATGTAAAGAAAGCAAGCTAACTAAACTAATACAATACAGGATATGAAAGTATGCTAAAAGGGGGTTGGATTGGGCATGCGGCCATGGGCAACAGGCCCTGGACAAGCATGACCGTTACACCTAGGATCCTCCTTGACTCTCTTAGGTCTTTCATGTCAAATTCTCTCGTAAAAATCATTTTCACTTGCTTCAATTCATCTTTGGATCTCCTGGCCAGTAGCATGTCATCTACATAGAGAAGTAGTTAGAACGGTTCCTTGAAACTACTAGTATATGTGTATATTCACCAATCAAATGAGCTTCTGTTGAACCCTATCTTGGAGATCACCTCATCAAACCTTTCATACCAGCATCTTGATGACTGTTTTAGGCCATAGATGGACTTGTTCAACAAACACACATGGTCTTCTTCTCAACTTTTAACATAGCATTGAGGTTTTTTCATGTATATTGTCTCATTCAACAGCCCATGTAAGAATGCTATTTTTACATCTAGCTTGTCTAATTCCAAATTTTTCTGTACAACAAGGGAAAGAAGCAGTCGAATGGAAGTATGCTTCACAACTGGAGAGAACACCTCATTATAGTCAATGCCTTCCTTTTGAGTGAAGCCCTTAGCAACAAGAAAAGCTTTGAACCTAGACTTTTGGACACCTAGAATTTCTTCTTTAAATTTGTAGATCCATTTGCATGAAATGTTTATACCCTTTAGGCAAAGGTACTAATCTCCAAGTGTCATTTTGATTGAGGGACTTCATCTCATCATTCATAGCCTCAATCCATTGCCTGGCATCTGGGCTATTTGTTGCTTCGTCAAAGCTGGAAGGTTCATTATTAATCAAAGAAATGGCAGCACTCAATGCTACACTTGCAAAGCCAGACTCTTGGGACCTTTCTAGTGGTACTATAATTCTTCTCGGCCCATCTCTTGCCAATGAGTAGTTATGCAAGTCCTCATGTGTCTCAACTTGATCACTTGACACAGGATCACTGGATTCAGCTGCCTTATCACCTTCTAACTCTTGGTTTTGTGAGGAAGTAGAAGCTCCATTGTCATTTTGAGGCTCCACCTCAAATCTAGTGCTACTAGTCTTAGTTACTGTTGAAGATGGTTGTTCTGACATCATGAACATTTCATTTTCTCTAAAGATCACATCTCTGTTGTTCACACACCTCTTTTCAATTGGATGACACAACCTAAAGCCTTTTACTCTCGGTGTAAAGCCGAAGAACATACACTTTACAGCCCTTGGTTTCAATTTCCCTTGGCTTTGGTGCACATAGCCAACACAACCAAACACTTTTAGGTGTTCCAGCTTAGGGGGCCGCCCTGTCCACCTCTTTTCAGGAGTATTCAGCTCTATAGATTGACGAGGGCATCTATTAAGTGTGTATATGGTGTAGGAGACAGCTTCAGCCCAATATTTTTCAGGTAACAAGGTATTGGACAACTGACATCTTACTCTTTCCAGCACTGTATTGTTTATCTTTCAGCCACTCCATTTTGTTAAGGTGTATACCTCACAGTTCTATGCCTTACTATGCCTTGCTCCCCGCAATACAAATTAAACTCCTCTCCACAAAACTCTAACTGTTATCAGTTCTTAGATGTTTAATTTTTTTAGAGGTATGCTTCTCAATCAAGGTATTCCATTCTTTAAATCTACTCAATACTTCATCTTTGGATTTTAAGGAATAAACCCAACTCTTTCTTGAATAGTCATCTACAAATGAAAGAAAGTACCTTACTCCACTAAAAGATGGACAGTGAGCTGGTTGTTGGGGTTGATGCCTAAACTCTCGTGTCCTGTAGTTTGTAAACAATTTGTACGAACGCTTGTGTTGTTAATATATGATATTTACTTCACATCTTGTATTTTTGCTCAGTTGCTTGTTTTATTTGCTTTACCACAAACCAATAAACATAAAATCCCTGGTTATCTGTATGTGACTCAAGCATGTATGTGGTGATATACAAGTGGATCATGTCTTGAGTGATAACCAAAATGGTTGTAATATATGGATATAAGAGGGAAACCTTATCCTGGTAACGTTATGGATGCGGCCCGCTTTGTGGAATGGTCATAAGTGTTGTGACTTGTCAAAGATGGTCTGATCCTGATCATTCGTGTTGGGGACATGCGAGCGGGGGCGTCCTATACAAAGAGTTTGTATAAGACCTGACTACGAAGTATTGATGTCTCATTATATGCACCGTTCATGACAGAGACTTCACTTCACTAGGATGACCATAGATAACATGACCTCAATCCTGAGTGAGTTGGGAACTCTTGCCATAGAGGGCGGTCCTTTGATTTGTATGGGTGCGAGTGGCCAGGTCGCCGATTTAAACCTACCATTTTGGGGATTCGTCTAATTTGGGAGCTGGGAACTCAGCTACACAAGATGGAATTCATTCCTTCCCCGA
The DNA here is from genome assembly GCF_027475165.1 of Benincasa hispida. NCBI lineage: Eukaryota > Viridiplantae > Streptophyta > Magnoliopsida > Cucurbitales > Cucurbitaceae > Benincasa > Benincasa hispida. The sequence goes on from NC_143482.1 coordinate 16,999,367, forward strand.
GGCAGGGGTAAGTAGATAGATAGCTCCCTTAAGGGCTGATTCCGGGGCTTGAACGATGTGACGTAACACATCTTCTCTTGGCCTGAGAGGTGTTCACACATAGTTGGATTATGTTGTATTGTTCATTAGAGTAATTATTGGTACTTAAGGAGTGAGATGTAACTACAGGGGCAAAACGGTAATTTGGCCCAACTGAACTTACGAGCATCTGTGAAGGGTCATCGTACTCATGATAATATATCTGTGGTAAGAAGAGTTCAGCTGTTACTCTTTAGTGGAATGTCTGACAGTTAATGGATGGTGGATCTCGTGGCTAAATAGTTTAGTCAACTATTCACGAACCATTGGAGCTTAGAGCCACAGGTCCATTAGGTGTCCTGGGTAGCTTGGATAAAGTCGAGAACCAGTATTTTGGTTAATTTGAAATGTTCAAATTGACAAGAGGAAATTCGATTATATATGATATAATTGGACTGGTTAATTATATGTGATATAATTGGCTAAATGTATGAGATACATTATTTTGGAGGAAATTAGATATAAATATGATTTATATCAAGTAGAGGAGAAAATACTATAGTAGATATGTTATATCAAACTATATGTTAACAATATAATATGATTATATTTATTAATTAATTATTTGGTTAATTATATGATAATTCAAAATTCACGTTTGATGTGGGTTAGTGGGGCAACGTCGATTATTGTAACCGATGAGTTAAAATGAAAATAGTTTTCATTTTGATAAATCGCTCGAAGAGAAAAAGAATTTTGCAAGCGCGCTGGTGTGTCCTAAACGATCGCTTAAGAAAATCGAGAGCCTACACGATAGTTGCCTCGCGCCTAAACGATCGTCCACCTCGCGCCTAAATTATCGCACACTATCGCCTACACGATCCCATAGCTTCTCTAAACGATCGTATAGTGTGTTTATTTTGCTAAACGATCGTATACCTTTTCCTAAATGATCGTTCAATAAAATCTACATGATCATGTAGCTTCTCTTAAACGATAAGCATTTCGCTATGCGATAGTGTCTTCTTCCCTCCCACTTACTTATCGCCTACACGATCTAGTTTTCCTCCTTCCTCTACCAAATTCACCAAAGACCATCCTTTGGGTTTTCACTCCAAGAATACCCGGGGCTCTTTACTGATGGTGTCATCCCTACGATGTTCGTGTTCGTGCTGCTGCTGGGCGTTGGTAGATCGCGTGGAGGTTTTTCGCTACTTGGAGTGTTGAAGTTTGAAGAATGTCTTCAACTGGTATGGAACTCTTTCCCTTATTATTTTGTTGTTCATATCATGCCGATAATTAGTGTTGTTTGCATAACTGTATGTATTGAATGTATAATATGTATTTCGATCACGGTGAGATCGGAGTGATCCGAACGCGCTCATGGAACTCTTCGGTAAGAGGTCCTTCAATTGGTATTAGAGCCAGGTTCTGATACTCTGATTACATCTATTGCAACGAAATGAGATTTATATTCATGGTGGGTGCATTTCTACACAGTTTAAAGGTTAAATTTGCTGTGGATGTGCGGGATTAATGAATGTTTTCGAGATGATTAGCCTCAGTTTGATTTAGATCCTTATACATTTGCGATTATTTGTAAAGACCCTTGTGTTTTTGGGCATTAATAATCGTTATCGAGTCTGTATTCAAAGTTTGTTTGAAGTTTTGAGTTGTTCGTCGAATTCTGGCAAGCATTGCAGTTCTTCGAGGAAGGAGGCGATCTAGGGTTGATCGCATTGTGTAGAAGATGTTCTACGCGATCGCTGTTGATCGCATCGTAAAGATGAAGGAGTACACGATCGCTATTGAATACATTGGTTAAACGATGGGGTATGTGATCAAGATTTGATTGTATCGTTTTGACGATCGGGTACGCAATCGATGAGTATCACGTCATGTAGACAATGTGATGCTCGCGGATCGCTTAACGCACCCGTGCTAGACGATCGTTTAGGTCAACAAGCTTCATCAGTTAGTAACTAACTAAACGATCGCTTAGTAACACATGGTAAATCGTTTACCTGTCATCGCGCTACACAGATCGGTTAACGCGTGCGCTCACTAGACAATCGTTTAGGTCAGCAAGCTTCATCGCTTAGTAACTGACTAAACGATCGCTTAGTAACGCGAGGTAAATCGTTTACCTGTCGTCGCGCTACACGATCGCATAGACGATCAGGCATCACAGACTCGTCGTCGTCTACGCGATCGTTTAATTTATGCTCCTATCTAGTGCGGCTGAACGATCGTCTACCTGCGGCGTTTGCTACACGATGAAGCCCTCCTGGCAGTTCAAGATCGAGTTCGCCTGTGAATCGGTTTGCTCGATTAAAAATATAATAGATAGGGTTTTTTCATTCTAACTTTTTGTAAAGGCTCATCCCGGTCCATTAATCCTTTATTTATTACATGTGATATCTAGTTTTTATATGTCATATGGTATGCACATATAGTAAATCCCACCATAGGTTATGTAATGGTCATGCATCATCTCTTTATTGTAATTGTTATAATTTAGAGAAGCATTATTTTAATTATGTAAGAGCATGCTTATACATTATATAATATAAGAGTTATATTTATGCATGCATAAAAAGCATTGACATGCATCATCTTTATATTATAATTGTTATAGTATAAGGGTGAATGATAGCATGTTTGCTTGATATTTATGCATTATATAAAAGTTATATATAGTAATGACCGGAAATTGCATGAAGCATGACACATAGGTTACTTTATAAATGTTATAAACGCTTCATTGTGCGCAATGGTTTTAGTTTTTTCTTTTTAAAAGTTAAAGAGAAATTAGAACTAAAAGGAATAAGAAAGACATGCATGCTCACTTAGGTTTAGTTCATGGTTTTAAAGTGTTTAAAACATGGAGCACATAGACCTAAGATCATGGTTCTAATATGATTAGCAACCCTAAGGCTTTAATCTTTTAATCAGTTTAATAGGATTAAATTGGCTAATAAAAGGTTAAAGTGTAGCAAATCTATCTATAAGGGACCTTTTGTCTAAGGTGGGTTTTGTCTAGGCTGGGGTATTTAAGTTGATGGAAACATAACACCCCTACCTGAGAACTTACTTGGAAAGGTGAATTAGATAGATTTGATGCATGCAAGCAAGTTAAGGACAATCCATTAAAGTGTTTAAATGTGATTACTTGAACTTGTTCATATTTCATAGACAAACATTGTTTATGAGCAGAGTTTAAAAAAAATGACACAAACTAAAATCAGTAGCCAGATTGTCTAGGTTAATGAATCCCTAGGTAGAACATTTAGTAGGAGGTACTTGGGGCATAAGATGCTTCACTTAAACCTTTCACGTTTCTCCTAAATAGTCCACACCATGAGATCTACTCTCGGCCTCGCGGCACCTTTGGCGTGTCCCCCCCAATGGATGGTGTTTGGGTAGGTCAATATCAAGGTGGATGGAAAGAGTGTTCATAGTAAGTGGGAGCAGGAAGTGCGACAACATATCCCTCGGTCTCCCTCATTAGGTTGAATAAAGTTACTGCGCATCGCCTCGAGGCACCCTGGGAGTGTCCCCCTAAAGGATGGCAGTTTTGCGCGTTTCTTTATTTGATCTCTTGTAAGAGGATAAGGGAACTTAGTCTCTTGTTCTAATCTGTCTTTTCCCTATGGTAAGCGCATTAGGGCAGGACTCTGGCACTGAAAGCGACGGGGTTACACTTACGCGGAATAGTTAAGGGTTAACGATTTTGGATCGAAAAATGGTGGTTGTTAGGTTTAGTTCCAAGAGTTGGTTCTACCTAATGGTTGAAAATGTCTCATCCCAACGAAGGGGCAACTGATCACCCCATTGGTGACGTTTGTCCTGCCTCACTGGGGCATCATTGCAAAATAGAAGTCTAAAAATTTTGTTCGTATTTTCAACAACTTTTCAAAATGGCAACAGCCACGTTAACATTGCTTAGTGCCAAAAAACTTACTGGCGATAATTTTGCAACATGGAAACACATGATCACGACGATCCTGATCATCGAGGATCTCATGTTCGCTTTCACGGAGGCTTGTCCTCCTATTCCAGCTTCAAATGCCGCTCGAAATGTTCGGGTGGCATACGAGCGATGGACAAGGGCAAATGAGAAGGCCCGAGCCTTTATCTTGGCAAGTCTTTCTGAAGTCTTGGCCAAGAAACATGAGCCTACGGTCTCAGCTCATGAGATCTTGGAGTCTCTACGGGGGATGTTTGGACAACGGTCTGAACAGCTTATGCATGAGGCTCTTAAATACATATTTAACTCAAAAATGGAAGAAGGCACCTCTGTTCGTGAACATGTGCTAAACATGATGGTCCACTTTAATGTGGCGAAGTTGAATGGGTCTACCATCTATGAGGGCAACTAGGTTAGCATAATCCTGCATTCTTTGCTGGAGAGCTGCACTTTGTTAGTAATGTGATTCTTAACAAAGTGAAATACAACCTTGCAACTCTCCTCAACGAGTTGCAGACACATCAATCTTTATTGAAAAGTAAGGAGAGGCAGAAGGGTGAGGCAAATGTTGCTTCATCCTCCAGGACATTCCATAGAGGTTCAACCTCAGGAACGAAGTCTGCATCTTTCGTTTCTAACTTTGAAAAGGGGAAGAAGAAGAAGGGTGGTAAGGGAAAAGGGAAGGCACTTTCTAACCCACCGCTTGTTGCCCCAAGTAGGCGTTCATAAGTTGTTAAGGGAAAGTGTTTCCACTGCAACCAAGATAGACACTGAAATAGGAACTGTCCTCAATTTCTAAAAGAGAAGAAAGCAGCCAAAGCTAAGGCCAAGGCTGATAAAGGTAAATATGATTTACTTGTGTTTGAAACTTGTTTAGTGGAGAATGATGATTCTGCCTGGATAATTGAGTCGGGCACCACTAACCATGTTTATTCTTCTTTTCAAGGGATTAGATATTGGCGATAGCTAGAGGTAGGTGAGATGACGATGCGAGTAGGCACTGGGCACGTCGTCTCAGCTGTGGCTGTGGGAGGACTCCAGTCAGCTTTACAGAATAGATTTCTTATTTTAAATGATGTATATATTGTTCCTGAACTAAAAAGGAACCTTATTTCTGTAAAGTGTTTATTGCAATGTAAATATATTATCTCTTTTAATGTGGATTTATTCATAAAGATGGTGTTTTTATTAGCACAACAAATATGGAATCAAATTTATATGTGCTAAGGCCGTTAGCCATTAATTTCCTCCATAATTTTGAATTTTTCAGAGCTGTCATAACTCAATCAAAACGTCGACGAATTTCTCCAAAAGAAATTGTCCAACTTTGGCATCTTCGTTTAGGCACATCAATCTCAATAGGATTGAGAGATTGGTGAAGAATGGACTTCTAAGTGAGTTAGAAGAAAATTCTTTACCAATGTGCGAGTCTTGCCTTGAGGGTAAGATGACTAAACGACCTTTTATTGGAAAAGGTTATAGAGCCAAGGAGCCACTTGAGATAGTACATTCTGACCTTTGTGGTCCTATGAATGTGCGAGCTCGAGGTGGCTATGAGTATTTTATCAGTTCCATTGATGATTACTCAAGGTACGGGTATGTTTATCTTCTACAACGGAAGTCTGAATCCTTTGAAAAGTTCAAAGAGTTCAAGGCTGAAATTGAAAACGCATTAGATAGACAGATTAAAACACTTCGATTGGATCGAGGTGGAAAGTTTTTGGACTCGGCATTCCAGGACTATTTGATAGAACATGAAATCATTTCCCAACTCTCAGTGCTGGCTACACCTCAGCAGAATGGTGTAGCGGGAAGGAGAAATAAGACCTTGTTAGACATGGTTCGCTCAATGATGAGTTATGCTTCCTTACTAGACTCGTTTTGGGGTTTTGTAGTGGAGACTGCGGTATATATACTCAACTGTGTTCCCTCCAAAAATGTTGCAAGAATACCTCTGGAGTTGTGGAACGGGTGTAAAGCTAGTTTACGTCACTTCCGCATTTGGGGTTGCCCTGCATATGTGCTTGAGGCTAATCCCAAGAAGTTGGAACCACAGTCGAGGTTATGCGTCTTTGTAGACTACCCCAAAGGTACACGAGGGGGTTATATTTATGATCCAATGGGAAATAGGGTTTTTGTTTAAACAAACGTTACTTTTCAAAAAGAGGATCATATAAGGGAGCACAGTCCATGAAGCATAGTCGTGTTGCATAAGCTTTCCAATGAAACTACTGAAACTTCAACAAGAGTTGTTAAAGAGCCTGCTACATCAACAAGAGTTGTTGATGGGAGTTCATCTAGTAGGTCAGTTCCACCTTAAGAGTTGAGGGAACCTCGATGTAGTGGGAGGGTTGAAAACCCACTTGTTCGCTATCTGGGTTTCACAGAAATCCTTGCTATCATAGTAGAAGGCGACATTGAGGATCCTTTGTCTTATAAGAAGGCAATGGAGGATGTTGATCGGGATGAATGGGTCAAGTCCATGGATCTCGAGATGGAGTCGATATACTTCAATTCAGTATAGGATCTTGTAGATTAGCCAACTAAATCAATTCATTTATGAACCGAAACAGGCGTCTCGATCTTGGAACATACGGTTTGATATTGCGACCGTTGTAGGGCTTTGACCAAAATGTTGATGAACCTTGTGTCTACAAGAAGATCATCAATGCTTCAGTAGTCTTCTTAGTGTTGTACGTAGATGTTTTCCTACTCATTGGGAATGATGTAGGTCTACTGACTGCGGTTAAGAACTGGCTAGCAACCCAATTCCAAATGAAAGATTTGGGAGAGGTTCAGTTTGTTCTAGGTATACAGATCTTAAAGGATCGTAAGAACAAAGTGCTAGCACTATCTCAGGCATCGTACTTTGACAAGATGTTTCTCAAGTACTCAATGCATGACACCAGGAGGGGCCTATTATTGTTCAGGCATGGAGTCACGTTGTCTAAGGACATATGTTCTAAGACGCCTCAAGAGGTTGAGGAGATGAGACGAATCAATCTAACCTAGGCCATTTTAATGTTGCTAAATCGTTTACGAAGGCTCTCATGGCTATAGTGTTTGAGGGTCACCTATGGAGCATAGGTCTATAGATCGCCCGCGGTTGGACTAGGGCAAGTGGGAGATTTTCTTATACTGGGCTTTTATGCCCTAGTTTATTGTTTTGTACTAGTTTTTTGTACACCCCACTTTGCTTTAGGACAAGTGGGAGATTGTTGGAGTTGATGCCCTAAAGTCTTGTGTCCTGTAGTTTGTAAATATTTTGTACAAACGCTTGTGTTGATAATATATGATATTTACTCACATATTGTATTTTTGCTCAGTTGCTTGTTTTATTTGCTTTATGATAACTTGTAGAAATACAAGTTATTTATACTGTTTTATTTAGATATATCGTCTAAAAGGAAGAAAAGTTGTGTCGAAAGTATAGAAATTGGCTAAGATATGCAAGAATTATAAATTGTCGTCAATACATCCACTAACACCATTGCGATGATAAAAAAGAATGTTTTAGTTCTATTTTGCAGGAAATCAAGTCACCGGTTGCGTTCATGGCTCAAAGATAAATTGAACAACACATCTACGTCACATTACGCCCGTCAATCAATGACGGCGCATGCGATAATTGATCAAGAGCTTTGCGATCAATGCACTCTCAACCGCATGCAGTAATCAGAAAAAACACCGCATGCGGGAGATAGATCAAAGATGTAAAGAGCAACGCATTTGCAGAGGATTCTGACGCATGTACAGCTGTCAGTTGTGCATTTCTGGTGGGATTGATTGTGTAACAGAAGGAATATTCACTCCACCATTTCAGGAACTACCTTAACAATAAAGTGGGGATCACAATGCAAAGAGTCAAAGCTTCGCCTATAAATAGCTTCTGCAATTCCATTGAAAGATATACTTGAATACGGGAATACATAGAAACATGTATATACTGAGAGAGAGACTGGTTGAGCGACTGACCAGAGTAGATTTGGGAAGAATCAAGAGACAAGGCCGAGAGGTGAGTCTTCGGGCAAAGAATTCTTTCAATCCCTGTCGTTGAAGCTCTGTAAAAAGGTCACTTCTACCAGAAGAGCAAGCCTGAGAGGAAAGCTCTTCTCTCCATCCATTCCATAGGTCGGCAAGCAAAACCTCCGTTCAGATCTGTGTCAAGACGTTGACACTCTTCTGTATTTGTTTCTATCTCTATTTCATCACTTGTATTCATCTTCTTAATCTTTCATTCACATCATGTATCAGACACTTAATCTTAGTATTGAATGTCATGATCATTTCCATTATCATCTCTCTTCTATTTCCGTTCATCCATAATCCATTTTCTCCATGAAGTTTTTCTAATTCCCTGGGTAATTCGTAAGAATTAAGCAAGTAAATTAATCTTTGTTAAGGAAATAATTATGTTTAGCTAAAGCATGCTCGATGGCATCTTCATCTGTGAGAACAGAAGTGAAGATGTTATTCCGCCTATCGAGAGAGGGTTGGAAGAATGCGTTAACTAAAGCGAGAAGTACTTTCAGAGATGGAAGCAACCTCGCGTTCATCACATTCATCCTGTTTCACCATAGAGATATGGGAACGCAGCCGATTACCGAGAGGTGTACGCCAAGGGAAAGCAGAACCTTAGTTGAATCTTTGACGCAATTAACGAACTTGTGATGTTTTACTAATTATCCTTTCTATTTCTGATTCATCCATAAAGACTTGCCAACGTATACCATGATCCTTTATATAACTTCACAGTCAGTCTCGAACTCAGTATCATGTATCATGTATCTTGTATCTTGTATCATAATAGTTTAGGAGTTTACTCTTAAGGCACTTTTATTTTATCAATGCAAACTTTATTTTCATTGCAATTTAAATTCATGTACAAACCAATTCTTTATTAATTGTAAAAACTGGTCGCATGTATCACTAAAGTAACACATTAACAAAAACAATCCCTGTATTCGACCTCGGATTACTCTGAGAAACTTGCATTGGAATTATAATTGGTTTCAGCACAAGGAAACTTGTGACATGCATTACTCTATCGCGTACTACAAGCCTTTCATTAGCAACACATATATAGAAGTAGTGTGCATAAGTGTTACATAGCATAAGATAAATTTTATGTCAACACTTTACCACAAACCAATAAACATAAAATCCCTAGTTATCTGTATGTGACTCAAGCATGTATGTGGTAACATACAAGTGGATCATGTCTTGAGTGATAACCAAAATGGTCTGTAGTATATGGATATAGAAGGGAAACCTTATCCTGGTAACACTACGGATGCGGCTTTGTGGAATGGTCACAACTGTTGTGACTTGTCACAGATGGTCTGATCCTAATCATCCATGTTGGGGACATGCGAGCGGGGGCATCCTATATAAAGAGTTTGTATAAGACCTGATCACGAAGTGTTAACATCTCGTTATATAACACCGATCATGATAGAGACTTCACTTTACTAGGATGACCATAGGTATCATGATCTCAATCTTGAGTGAGTTGGGAACTCTTGCCATTGAAGGTGGTCCTTTGATTTGTATGGATGTGAATAGCCAGGTCGCTGATTCAAACCTACCATTTTGGGGATTTGTCTGATTTGGGAGCTGGAAACTCAGTTATACAAGATGGAATTCACTCTTTCCCAGAGGCAGGGGTAAGTAGATAGATAGCTCCCTTAAAGGCTGATTCCGGGGCTTGAACGATGTGGCACCACACACATTCTCTTGGCCTGAGAGGTGTTCACACATAGTTGGACTATGTTGTATTGTTCATTAAAGGAATCAGTGGTACTTAAGGAGTGAGATGTAACTACAAGGGCAAAACGGTAATTTCGCCCACTAAATTTACGAGCATCTATGAAGGGTCATTGTACTCATGATTGGTTATATCTGATGGACACAGAAATATATCTGTGGTAAGAAGAGTTCAGCTGTTGCTCTTTAGTGGAATGCCTGACAGTTAATGGGTGGTGGATCTCGTGGCTAAAGAGTTTAATCAGCTATTCACGGACCATTATAGCTTCGAGCCACAAGTCCATTAGATCCCCTGGGTAGCTTGGATAAAGTTGAGAACCAGTATTTGGGTTAATTTGAAATGTTCAAATTGACAAGGGGAAGTTCGATTATATACGATATAATTGGACTGGTTAATTATATATGATATAATTGGCTAAATGTATGAGATACATTATTTTGGAGGAAATTAGATATAAATGTGATTTATATCAAGTAGGGGAGAAAATACTATAGTAGATATGTGATATCAAACTATAGGTTAAAAATATAATATGATTATATTTATTAATTAATTAGTTGGTTAATTATATGATAATTAATCCAAAATTCACATTCCGATGTAGGTTAGTGGGGCAACGTTGGTTATTGTAACCGATGAGTTAAAAAAAAAATAGTTTTCATTTTGATAAATCGCCCAAAGAGAAAAATAATTTTGCAAGTGCGCTAGTGTTTCCTAAATGATTGCTTAAGAAAATCGAGAACCTATATGATAGTTACCTCGCGCCTAAACAATCATCCACCTCGCGCCTAAACGATCGCACACTATTGCCTACACGATCGCATAGCTTCTCTAAATGATTGTATAGTGTGTTGATTTTGCTAAACGATCGTATACCTTTTCCTAAACGATCGTTCATTAAAATCTACTCGATCGTGTAGCTTCTCCTAAACGATAAGCATTTTGCTATGCGATAGCGTCTTCTTCCCTCCCACTTGCTTATCGCCTACACGATCTGGTTTTCCTCCTTCATCTACCAAATTTCACCAAACACCACCCTTTGGATTTTCACTCCGAGAATACCTGGGGCTCTTTACTGGTGGTGTCGTCCCCACGCCGTTCGTGTTCGTGCAGTTGTTCGTGCTGCTATTGTTGACTCTGGTGCTGGGCATTGGTAGATCGCTTGGAGGTTTTCCGCTGCTTGGAGTGTTGAAGTTTGAAGTATGTCTTCAACTGGTATGTCACTCTTTCCCTTATTATTTTGTTGTTCATAGCATGCCAATAATTAGTGTTGTTTGCATAACTATATCTATGAATGTATAATATGTATTTCGGTTATGGTAAGATCAGAGCGATCCAAACACGCTCATAGAACTCTGCGATAAGAGATCCTTCAATGGCTCCCATAAGTCGGAGTGCACATATTTAAGGATTTCCTTTGAAGTGTGTTATCCTTTGGGGAATTGTTGTCTAGTTGCCTTGCCCAATATACAATGTTCACAAAATTTAAGGTTATCTCCAACACCCCTTGGTAGTATACCATGTTTAGATAACACTTGCAGCCCCCTCACACTGATGTAAGAGAGTCTTTTGTGCCACAACTCATCTTCAGTAGGTTCCTCATTCGTTGCTAACAAAGCCGAGTGTGCCATTTGCACATCCTTGATGACATATAGATCATTGACCTTGGTTGCCACCAAGACCACTTTGAAATCCTTAATAATTTCAAAGGTGCCTCCCACACCCCTATATTCACATCCTATGGCATCAAACATCCCCAATGAAAGGAGATTCCTCTTCAAAGTTGGAACATGCATCACGTTCCTTATCGATTTGACTGAACCATCCTGCATCTTCAAGGACACAGACCCTATTCCCACAGCTCTGCATGTATTATTGTTTCCCATATAGATCAGCCCACCATCCCACTTCTTATAAGTGCAAAACCATCCCTTGGATGGTGTCATGTGAACTGAACAACTAGAATCTAACACCCAATCTTGAGTTTCCATAGTATTCTGGTCTCCACCGTCTTCAGTAGCAGCTAAAGCATCTGAATAGACTAGGGAATTCTCACCTACAACAGCCTCAGTCTGTTTACCCCCTTTGTTCTGCTGGTTCAATTTTCTCTTCAAGGCATAACAGTCTTTTTTCATATGCCCCATCTTGTGACAAAAATGACACTTTATTTTGGACTTGTCTCCATTGTTCCGTTTGCCCTTCCCATTGTTTTTGTTCTTTCTTGTTGAGAACAAGCCCTCACCTCCTGGTTGATCCTTCTTGGTCATTTGTAATTCAATCTCTCTGACTCTTACAGCTGATATAATAGCATCTGTAGTGATTCTTTCTCTACGTACTTCAATGCAGTCTTCACACCATTGGAAGTTTCTGGTAGAGAATTCAATAAATATGAATGCTTCATTCTCTTCTCCAATAATATCTCCAATCGATCTGAACTCAGAAGACAGCCTCTTGAACTCATTAAGATTGTCCGTGAGGGACTTTGCTGGATCCATCTTATATATGATGAATCTTTCCCTCAAAAAAGCTTTGTTGGATAGATCTTTGTTGAGATATATCTCATTCAACTTATTCCACAGGGCATAGGCAGTAGGCTGATCCACAATTTGCCTCAAAACACTATCTGTGACATTGAGAACGATTGTTTCATATGCATGATTCAATAGTCTCTTTGTCTGCCTCAGAAAGTGTTTCAGGGTACTTTGCAGGGTCTGTAATGGCCAAGAGAACCTTCTGCTGCCCCAGGACTGCTTTAATCTTTTCTTTCCATAGTTCAAAATCTGTCTTACTATCAAATTTCTCAATCTCATATTTGGTAGTTGCCATTCTTGGTCTTTAAGATTGATTACTTTGAATCAAGAATTCAAATCTGGGAGCTGTCTTGAACTGTTCACTAAGCTCTGATACCACTTGTTGTCCTAGATGACTAGATCTTCACATTAATAATCACAATACACTCAGTTATAACGATTGATAACAATTCAAGAGTAAGGAGAGATAGAATTTAGATGCTCGAAAATCCTTCTGTTGTTTACCAAAAGTCTACATGATCGCACCAATAACTAAACGATAGGTCAATTAAGTAAACGATAGGAGGAGGCATTAAACGATCGTGTAGACAATAGTTGACTGAAGCTAGACAATTGTATAGACGATAACTAAATAGCTAAACGATCGTACAGACGATTGAACGCAGAGCTAAATGATCATGTACATGATGCGATTGGAACTATACAATCGTGTAAATGATACTTTAACAAAATCTAAACGATCGTAGAGGAAGAAGAAAAGATACAGGAGTTTAAGTGGTTCGGCCAAAGGTCTACGTCCACTGTGCAAATTGGGAGGTTCACTTTTATTACTCTTCAAAGTATTATAGAACGAAATGTCTTGCTCTCTCAATTACAATTCACTCTTACATTAATCTCTCGATTGATTTCGTTTATATATGTGCAGGCAATTCGGTCAACAATGATGAGCTCTGGTGGTTACCGTTTTTCAGAATATGGTTTTTCAACTGCCAGCTGCACTCTTCTTTCTTAATTTCGAGTCTTTCTGTAAAATTTTGTTTTAATTATTGAAATCAGTTTTCAAGCCAACACCCACTATCTTTATAAATTTGATGTGTCTTTTAAAAACACTCAAAAACTTTTAAAACGCCATCCACATGCAATTATGATAAATTCCAAAAGGTTTAAAGCCATTATAGACGAGGTTATAAATATAAGGATCAATCCTTGTATGATGAAGTTTGTGGCTGTTGTACGTTGTGTGAAGAGAGTAACGAAGGATTTTTGGAGAGAGAAGAGTGAATCTTCACATAAATGTGATCTAGGTGAGGAAGAATTGTTTGGAGTTAGATTTAAATAGGACATAGTGAAAGTAGTTATAAATTAGTAATGGATGTCTAGAAAAATTATAATATTTATGATAAAAAGGAAAATCATAAAATTGTAAATTGTAAAAGAAAAGTGAATTTAGAAAAATGAATTAATGAAAGTAAAAACTCTAGTTAAGGGAATAATGTGTGTTGGAAAGTTGTAGAAATAAAACATCTATTTTGCATGTCATTCCATATCACAGAAAGGGGATGCATGTTATAGTTTGTTTTCTCTCTCCTATTTACTTATGTTGCTCTTCTTTTTTAATTGGTTAGTTTTATTATTAATTTTTTCGACATGTGTGTTTTATTTAGTTGGTCGATCCGTAACTTTTATTAAATTTACTATTCATTTAAAAGTATTGTAAGTGATGCACATTTTTTTTTTGTTTGTATTTGTTAAAAAAAAGGCTAATATTTGACGAATGAATCAACAAGTGTTAGATATGCTTTTTTCATTTAAAAGCCAAAAATTTAGTTTCCTTTTTCCACATGCAATCCTTAGAAAAGAAAAACCAGGTGAAATCCATTAAACTCATTTCAAGATTAATTTCAACATCAATGAAGATGAAGAAAGAAAAGAAGAAGATTTGAAGACCATGGCCAACAAAAACATAGTTCAACTGGCATAATATTTATACTATCAACCTCGTGGTTTGAGGTTCAATTCCCCCATCCCACATATTTTTTTAGCTATTGATATCTACATCCACTTTGAAGACTCTCAGAAGCTTTTGATTCAATAAGTAGAAGAAACAAGATGAGTTCTCTCACTTTTTCATCATTTACATGAGTTAAGAAAAGATTCTTTTATAGGTAAGGAAATTAATTGAAGAGTAACTAATTCAACTTTTAGTCTTTTACAAATCTTTAAGAGGAGAAAATTGCAGAGCTATTAATTTGTCTCCTTATCATAAGGAATGATACCAAAAACTGCTTATTCAACATCAAAATATGAGATTTCGAAAGCAAAAATGTTCCATATTTTGTGGTTCGTTTTTTTTCAAAGTCTATGGGTTTTCAAACTTCACATTTGTTGGATTTTGAAGAGATGTCTAGCTCTTCTTCGCACCAACCCAACCAAAACATTACTACCTAAATTTTTTCTCCAACAACTAGTTTTTCATATATCCAATTAACAAATCTGTTTTGTTTGTTTAGCTTATTTTACATCAAAGTTTATCCCATTGCATTATTCCTTCTTTCAAATTTCTAAGAAATTTCATGATAAAAAAGGTGAGATTTCAGTCCTCACAAGATGTGGAATTAATTAAGTTTTAAATATTGAAACATGCCAACATCCACTATCTTTATGGATATTATGTGCCTTTAAAAAATATCCAAAAACTTTTAAAATGCCATCCATATGCAATTATGATAAATTCCAAAAGATTTATCAACAAGTATTAAAATAGGGTGGTTTAAAAAAAATCCAAAAAAGATGTATGAAAACTATTTGCAATTTTAGAAGTATTTTTTTGTTTTCATTGAATGACACATAAAAATTCGTCTTTTGGATTGATGGAGTTATTAAAACTATGTTTTCTTTCATTTTTTAGATTTTTTTTTTTTTTTTGGTTTTCTAAACCATGTGTTTACTTAAACATCGATTAGTTATATGTATTTATATAATATATTTTTTCAAAGAAAAGTATATGTATGTGATAATTGGGGAAAAACAATCTTACACATATTCGAATGCAAAGAAAATAGTTTTTCATCCTTTTGTAGAAGGTTACAAAATAACTCGTGAGTTTAGAAGATGGAAAAAAATGCTATGAAAACATTCTTTACAATTTTTGTAATGTTTTTATAATCTTTATGTAGTTCTTTTATTTTAAAAAATTGTGTTTATTTTCTCATAATTTTCTACAATAGTTTTTCATATTTCTTAAGCAAACATTTGACAGCCACATTTAAAAGAAAAACTTAATTTTTCTTACAGAAATTCCATTATGATAAAAGTTAGGCGAACATTTATGACATTTTAGAACAAAATAGGATTGTTAAAAAACTAGATTGAATAGCCATGGTATAATTCATTTTTTAGTTGATTTTTGTTTTTTCTATTTTGTTGGCTATTTTTCTTGTTTTTTCTTATTAGCAAAAATTGTTATTTTATACTATTATACCTCTCTAAACACATTAAATATAAGAAACTAAATATGTAATGTATTCAAAGTAATATTTATTGTTCTATAAATTTTTATTTTTAAATATAAACGATCATATTGTTTAATATGTATTGTTTTTTTTTCAAAACAATAAAGTTAACTGAGTTTTAATACTTGAAAATAGATTTGAAACACCACGTGCATGTGCTTATTGTTGGGGGGAAATAAATAAATATGAACTGAATACACTAACAAACTAATTACATCTGAAACAGTACACTCAACATATAATTTTCAGACTCAAACGTAAGTCAAATGATGTAACAAGATTTAGATATGGAAATAATCAAAGACTTGAAAGAACCTCAAAACCTTTGGAGGCTCAAAATGTAGTCAAGGGACACTTCTTGTAGGGCTTGTTCTAATGACAATTACTCGTTCTACACGGGCCTGCAAGTAAACTACAGTGATCAGCTCAGTAAGATACAACAACTAATTCCAGTAGAACTACAACTTGTACTACTCATATCCGACAAGATTGTTGGATACTTTCTCTCAACTCAAAACAATATCAAAAGAAAGAAAAGAGACAACTCTTCAATTTTGAATTGGATGCTACAAATGAAGAACTATGTTGTTATTTATAGGCTAGCAACTTAGTAATTCTCAAAAATACAAAATAAAATAAAAAATAAATACAAAAATTGAAACATTTGTCAAACTTAACTCAATTGAGTTGTTACTTGATCAAAATCATACATAACTCATTTAAATTGAAGAAAATACAAATTTAAATTTCATACATATAAAATTTGTACATGAAA
Source organism: Benincasa hispida (assembly GCF_027475165.1). Lineage (NCBI taxonomy): Eukaryota > Viridiplantae > Streptophyta > Magnoliopsida > Cucurbitales > Cucurbitaceae > Benincasa > Benincasa hispida. The sequence goes on from NC_143482.1 coordinate 17,015,940, forward strand.
CATCATCTTAATTTGAAATTTCAATCCAATTTGAAAGTTTCTAAACAATGAATTGAATCTACACAATTAAATCCATTTTTATGTTTCAAATATTCATCAAAATTTCACCATCTTTCACTATAAATGTCCAAAATCCCCCACATGAAAGAAAGTGAGAAAAATCAAATAAAACCATTGAGAGTAAACAGACAAGTTATGCATCAGGTTAGATGCTTTTTCGACTTGAATCATCCTTAGTGAATATCTATCGAACTTATCAAAGAAATAGTGAGATTAAGCTCTGGAACTATACTTCTCATTGGTGAATTGAGGCAACAGATATCACACATAACTCATCTTGTATCTTTGAGTTCTATCGTTTGTCTCCATTTTGGTCTTGGACAAAATCCTGAATTTATGAGAGCTTTAGAGAGCATAAGCCACTTGAAAAGTTCTCATAAAAGCGATCTCACTTCTACTCTCATAGAGGTAATATTGATTAAAAGCATCTTGTCATTATTTCTCTTGTAAAACAAGATATCAATATAACCTTAATATCAACAGATCACACACTCTAGAACATCAAAGAAATGGGAAGAAACTATAAGTTTCTTAATATGTCAACTATGAATAATTCAACTAGTTTGCCTATTGAACTTAGATCTTGGGATCTCTAGTCAACTAAGTTAGATTACCACTAGATAACTCATTTAATTGGCTTTAGCCCCATTTCCCTCGATATATACATTTAATTTGCTCTCTTGACAATCCTTTCGTGAAAAGATCTGCATGACACTGTAAAAACTTCAAGAGAAATAATTCTTGACACAATTTCCATATCAAGAAATATGATACACTTGACACTTATTATTGTAATTACTCTTGACATTTTTTATTTGTCAAATATATTTTTATCTTGACACGAAATAATGGTCAAGTAATCTAATTCTTGACACATTTCCAATGTTATCTATGTTTTTTTTTTCCAAATTAAACATTCGAATTTAATTTCAATTTCTCATTTCCTGCATTACATTTGTTCTAATAAGAAATTTCATCAACTAAAATAAACAATTGCACATATTTCAGGTCTACATATCAGTCCAATATATCTAACGTAACAATTCAGAATACTAAAATAAACAATTCCATTCTTCTATTACTCATGTCTATATGAACGATTCCAAAATTTAGAAGACCAATTGTACAACAGTATATACTCTATCAACCCACCCTAATATGTGATAATTCCAAAATTGTAAGATTAATCTATATGTGCTATATATTCAAAAATCAGAAGACTAAAATTCTATCATCCACCACACATTTCTTTGAAGTATATAACCTATAATGGTTGAACAAAACATTTACACAACAAAAGTTTTGGGCATTCCCATGTAGCCACATACACAAAATTTATAGGAAGTCCATCAGATATAGCGACCTAAATATTCACCCCATTCCACGCGTACTTCATCCAATTCAAGTTGCGAGTACGAGCTCCTCATATCAATCTATATAACATAGGAAGTGAAATATATATATATATATATATATATATATATATATATATATATATTTACTATTTACACTATCTATAATGTTACAATACATATAAGTAGTTTAAAGACATACCACATCTGTGATAATATTCTTCTCTTTAGTCACGATTTCTTGCATATATCTCATAACGTAATACCCACATTCAAAAGTTCCCACAAACACTACAATACAAAGCCAATAATTAATACACATATCATACAGATGCATTAAATAAACATCATTCTATTAATTTTTTCAATGCTCTTATACTTACCTTTACCGTTTTCCAGAATGGGGGTTTTCGAGTCTTTTGCAAAAAAAATTTAGACTGAAAAATAGTCATTGCTCTACATTCGTCAAAGAGTATAGTATAATATTCAGAATGATCAAAATAAAATTCACAACTAATTAGTATGAAACATGAAGGTTATAGTAAATGAGCATGTTCAGAAGTCACTACAAAAATATACTTCGACCCTTTATTTGAATCAATAATGAACGAGTGTAGGTACCTACAATTATAGATCAAACACATTAACTTACTACTAATTAACAAAGTGATAATATATCATAAACAAATAACATTTACTTACGGGATATAACCACTATTGATAAAGTCTTCACTTTTTGCATGCTACAAAACTCGATCACATGTTCATTCCTAAATAAGATAGAAGAACATGGGACTTATACAATTTACCTTCAAGAACGGTGGTACACTAATAGTAATCACTTCTTCATCCTTTCCCGCATTCTCTGAAACGTTCTCCTAAAACCACCAAAATATAATTTTATAAGTAACTAATAGTAAATTTACCTCATAAATTTACCTCATAATACAATTCACTTTCAAGATCGGTTGTACACTAATAGCTTCTATCTCCTTCACCTTCTTCCCTTCCTCATGTGTGGTTGATGCACTAACAACTTCCTTCTCCTATGATATAAATATGACAATACAAATTAAACAAGTTAAAAATTATCATAACTAATAGTTGTAACCTTAATGCATAAATTAAATAAGATAGAACATGAGACTAGTTGTCACACCCCGTCCCAGACTACTCTCTGAGCCTAGGGAAGAAGATGACTACAACAGTTATCAACCCTTTTGTTGACACTTATTGCCTAATAACTCTTGTGGAAATAACTCTGATATTAATGAACAAATTTAACAACCAACTAATTAAGTCAAGGCAACTGATTAAGTAGGCCCATTTTATTACAACAATGTAATGTTTATACAAATCCAAGACTGGGTTACAAAGTTTACAATAACAATTATAAAACCCTCCAGAAGTGTAATTGTGGCTTGTGGCAAACCTTGACCTTAGCAGCACCTTGGAACTCCTCACCTTTCGCTACCTGGGAAGAAAACATGAAATAACAGAATGAGCTTCACAAAGCTCAGTGAGTGGTAAACAACTTTTAGAGTCTAATACAACTCATATAAACAAGCATATCATAAATACGAGGTTACATTCAAACCTCTGCCTTGAATGCATCTGGTCTCAACTCTATCTACGCGCACGGTAGATAGCTAAATTGATAACTACTTAGAATGAGTATGATGTCTACCTACACACACGGTAGATAGATACCTGTCACTAACGTTTACTCTTTATGTTTCCTTTGTCTCCTATGTGCACATAGCTCCCCGCTCATGGGCTCAGAAGCTAAGCCCATTGGCCCTCTGACCATCCGATATGGGGATCCTCCCAGGGTCAGGAACTAGACCTCTCGGTCCCCTGACCATCCCATGAGGTTTTGCTTACGGGCTTAGGAACTAGGTCTATTGACCCCCTGACTATCCCGATCACATAATCTCATTCTCATGCTAGGTACTCACTCATAACATAAGTATATACAATTTACTCTAAAAGATATGCTTAAGACTTAAAGGAAAGTACCACTCACCTTGGTAAGAATAGGAATCTTTCTCTTAAAAGTTCCTTGATCTTCCCAGGCTCCTCTTTTGAACCCTAAATTCCAGATTCAAATTAAAGCTCAGATTACTCATAGTTCTAACCTTTATCTCGGGCTACTTCCTTCTACAAATATGCTCTAAACTGTCTCAGGAAGCTTAACTCAAAATATTAGCTTAGAAATTCTCGTGGGGCCGGAATCATAAAAAAATCAAGGCTGGCCCAAGCTTACCTGACAGCTCGACCCTTCTGTCTTTTCCTCATTCTCCAGCCCGATTCCTTGGAGCTTCTTCTACGACAGCCTTACCCTGAAAATTGCGTTCCTTCAGCTTTCAGGTGGCTTTGAAATCACTCCAAACGCATGAATATTCTAGGAGAACTTCTCTTCCCAAATTGATGCTACTTCCAGACCTTCCTGTCCGACAGCATCTCCTTCTCTTGGAACTTTATGACCGGCGCATGGTCTTGCTACCAACGCATGCGTTCCTCCATCAATGCATAGTCTCCTCTTAATCAGCCTTCATACACTCTTCTGAATGTCCTTTGAGGAGAATTTGAGTTATGGTCTGAAGTCCTTGGCCCTATTTATAGGCGTCCAAGATTTCTCTAAGGCAGACACCTCCTACTTGGCCGCATGTCCAAGTGTCTCTTCCTTACACTATTACCGCATCTTGCATCAGCGCAATCCAAGGTGTTCTCTTCCCCTTTTACCAACGCACAGTCTTCACATTTGCATGTCTTCTTGTGCATCCACCTCATTTGCTCAAGGCTTGAGACTTCTTCCTAACAAGCTACATGTCCAGATGACGTCCTTGAATGCGTCCATCCTTCATATGCGTTCATCCTTCATGTGCGTCCATCCAAATTCATATGCGTTCAACTAAGATAATGACCAACACCCTTTCAACGCATACTACTAGCCTTGTCCTATACGTCCACATGCCCTCGGATGTCCAACGCATAGCACATCACCAACACAAAGTGTTGCTGCATACCGTCGCATAGCACTGCCGCATCCATCGCTGCATACCATCACATAGCACTGCCGTGTCCATCGCGTAGCATTGCCATGTTCATCACTGCATGCCTCCTCACCGCATGCCCTCGCATCATCGTATGCCCTTGCATCCATTGTATCCATCGTTGCATACCATCGCATAGCACTACCACGTCCATCACGTAGCACTGCCGCGTCCATTGCCGAATGCCTCCATCGCAGCATGCCCCTATCGCCGCATGCTTCTATCGCCGCATGCCATCCATCACCACATGCCTCGCACTGCATCATCGTATGCCCTCCGCCGCATTGTAGTTCCACCGCAACCATCGCATCCATCATCGACAGCCTTGATGCACATCCGCTGGAAGCAAGTCTTTACTTCCAACCGGTCATTTCCTTTTCCATTCTGTCTTATATTGTATTGTATGACATTGTGTGATTAAGGAATTAATACAATTTATTTTCAATGCATTTCTTTGTTCCTTCGACTCCATCTCCATCTTCTTGCTTAGCATTTTTACTTTCATTGCAACACTTAGTGGGATTGCTTGGGTATCGCATACTTAGTCATGTGGATTAGGGATATGAAGCATGTAGCAACCCATCGAGAGGTGTGCATTGCGTGAGTGTGCGAGTAACCTTATTTTCTTATTGTGAAGCTGCGACAACGCCTGTCTATAGGCTAATGCATTGCTTGTCTATGAGTAAAGTCGCAACAACCAACTGCCTGAGAGGGAAAGTGGTTGGTCGCATTAAGCAATGTATGCATTGTTCACTAGGAATAGTAACAATCTTAGGTCAGCAAAGTCTATGCAATTGTCTTGTATTATGTATGCTTCATTCGTCCATTAGGGATACTCGGGTAGTCTAAGGGCAGGATCTAGGCTTGGGAAGGTCAGGTCAGAATCTAGGCTCGGGAGAGTCAAATTAGAATGCATAACACAAGAGATAGAAGCTTAGGAATAAGCATTGTTTGCTATTAACCCATCGCATGCATTCTAGAGATTGGATATGATTGTGTGTGGTGATCGCCGCATTGTGTGCATCTTGCATCATCGCATAGGAAAAGAGTAGAGACTTAGGGATAAACTCTATGGATATTTTTGCATTCAACACATGCGTCCTAGACTTAGGAGCACCGCATTTGCATTGGAAAATGATTTGCCGTGCATGAGTGTAGCATGATCGCATAATCTTGCGTTGACTAAGGTTGCCCTTGTGGTCACTTTAAGAGTTGCAATGAAAGCATCTCCGCATTTTATCTATTTTTTCATACATTTATTTCATGTCAAGTGTTGTCATATCTCTACCTCTCATGCATATTCTCATTGTGTTATCTGTTAGATAGGAGTAGGAGTATGATTAACTTAGCAACCTCTCTTCCATTCTTTTATTTAAACCGCCGCATACACATCACCGCATTCATATAGCTACAAATCCCTGAGTTCGACCTCAGATCACACGAGAAACTTGCGTTCGCATTATATTTGGCATAAGCGTAAGAAAACTTGTGACAGGACGCATAACCATCAACGCATGTCTATCAAAACATATCTTAGGAACATGCATCGCATATTGCGTCCAAGGTATTTTAGTTGTTGAATAATTTGACTTCTAATTTCCCGCCATCAATGCACTACTAACCTCCCAAATAACCTCTCAAAGTCTAATGCCCAACGCATGTCACACACTAACGCATTGTCAAATACTTAGTCATTTTTCTCCTTGGCTTCCAACGCATGGTTACTCTTGGCAATGCCTCTTGCCAATAATTCGGCCAATCATGCATCCAACCTTACAAACGCATGGTTGTCTTTTTAACTTATGTGTTAATGTTTCCTAACTCTTAACGCATGGGTCCTTTTGACCTTATACTTAGCCAAATTTCATCAATTAAAGCTTAACTCAAAACTACTCAAGGAAAATCTATTCAACACTTAGAAATTTCCTTCACTTCAACATAGGATTTAACTTTCACTTAGTTAATTTCCATAACCACCTGCTTAAGTAGGGAAAATGGAAATCCAGGCTTCACACTAATTATGACCCCTTACCAAAAAAATTAACGACATGCCTTACCCAGTAGTGGTTTGATCCAAAACCACCTCAAGATCTCAACTCCAACCTCCAAAGTCGATCACTGAAACAACTGGACAACAAACTTTTGCCTACATAACTCCTTCCAAGAATTTAAGTTCAGGCACCAAAACCTAAGGGCAAATCAAATTTAACCCAAAACACAAAAATCGAACCTCAAACACTATTGGATGGCGGTTTAATATCCTTAAATTCTTGAATCCATCATCCAAAATTTATGGGTTAAATAAGTATTGGGAAAAAATTTAATTGGGTAAATTTTCAAGAAAGACCCAAAAATTTACACCAAAACTCAAGATCTAGCGAAAACCCAAGTGGCAGCGTCCAACAATGAAAAAACTGATGGGCGTCGGCCAGATCTAAAAAGCGGTCGTCAGATGGTCGACTAAACGCAACTCGAAGGAATAGAGATGCGGCGGACGGCTTTAAATCTGATGAACGACTTCAAATCTGTGGCGAATGACTTCAGATCTTCAGTCGAGCGATGGCACGGCAACGAACAGAGTTGCGACGAACGACTTCAAATTCGGCCTGTAGATCCGACGAAAAACGTGTCTGATGACTGAGAGGGAGAGGTGGAGATGGGGGGACTGGAAGCTTAGTGCTCTTCGAAGGTATGAAGTTGAAAGTACGAGTCATATAAAGCATAAAAAGAAATAACAATTAAACACGTGATATTCTACCAATTCAATTCGTTACGTTTATCAACGAGTCAAAGAAAAACCAATTCAATAGTTAAGAAAGGACCATGTCAGAATGCACATACACTCTAAGTTTATTCACCAAAAAAATATTCAATTCCTAAAGTTTACCAAAGGGTCAAAAAGAAGGGAAAAAAATCTCAACTTTTAAGAAAGGACCATATAAAAATCCACATTTCTCAAAGAACCACACTACATTGAAACTCACTTCTATCAATAAATTCACTTAATTCCCAACCAAATTAGTAAATTCAGAAATCATTTTCATTTAAACCTACCAAATACAAATACAACTAAACTCAAACAATAAGCATTCACAAGATTCTAAATCCTCAAATGAATAATTTACCAACTGAAATCAATAACAAAAAGAATTATATCCATCAATAAACTCCATTCCTAGATAGCATTCCTTGTCTCTTCAAGCAACAAATAGTGTCCATTGAATTCAATTTCTAGCAAAACCAGTCGATTGAGAAATCATTTCAACTTAAGTCCACTTAAAACTAAATAAGCATTCTTGAGATTCAAAATCCTCAAACAGAACCAAATTAGGTGATTGAAACAAAAACTGAAAAATCAGTAAATTAAACTTCCTCTATCAAAACAAAATACAAAAACGAAGAATCATAAACGAAAACGGCTCAGAAAACAAGACAAAATTCCCCCAAACCTGAAATTCTTGGTCCCCAGCAAAGGAATGGAAAGCAGTTTCAAGCTCGGTGAGGGCATGCATTAGGGCCTTGGGGACATACTTTCCCCCAAATAAGCATTCTTGAGATTCAAAATCCTAAAACAAAACCAAATTAGATGATTGAAACAAAAACCGAAAAATCAATAAATTAAACTTCCTCCATCAAAACAAAATACAAAAACAAAGAATCATAAATGAAAACGGCTCACAAAACAAGACAAAACTCCCCCAAACCTGAAATTCTTGGTCCCCAACAAAGGAATGGAAAGTAGTTTCAAGCTCGATGAGGGCATGCATTAGGGTCTCAGAAGACACTAAGCTGCAGAGAGGGAAAGGTGGAGATGGGGGGTCTAGCGGTTGGAAGAAGAAGGGAAGGGGAAGAGAAAGAAAAAAAGAAAAAACAGAAAGAAAAAGGAAAGAAAAAATAAAAGGAAAATAAAATAAAATATTATATTATAGTCCTACCAATCAAGTTAATTCTTTTTTGTTTAAACCAATTACATTAATATCTTCATTTTCCCTCTCAAAAATTTAATCTCTTAGATTCTCTTGCTAATTTAAATCCCTCCACATTTTTTTAAAAAATTTAAATTAAATTAAATCCAAAATTCCAAATATTTTAACCAATATATTTGAACCAATTATCATATCATATTATCTCAAACTCAAGCTCCAAGTAAATAAAAACCCAAATAATTCAATACAACTAAATTAAAATTACCTGAAGTTTGGGCAGAGATTGTGAGAGTTGGCGGCTGGTGGGGTGCTACGAAGAGAGGGGGAAGGAGGGGGAAGGAGTTTTTTTTACTAGGGCATTTAACCGTTTTACTTGTTTAAAATAATAATTTATTTGATGATTTTGGTTGGAGGGAAACCAAATTTGAGAGGGAAATGAAAATGGGGAGGGAGGGAAACAAAAAATATAGATTAAAAAATATTATTTTTATATTTTACTTAACACGAAAAATATGTCAAGTAAGAGCTTCTTATACTTGACGCGAAAAACGTGTCAAGCAAGACCTTATATTACTTGACACGAAAAATGTGTCAAGTAATGGATCGTGTGAAAATATCCAAACCATCCCGTCAATCTCCGCTTCTTTAACCCTTTTACTTGACATTTTCTTTAATACCGAGTTGGGTTCTTTTCCTACCCGTATCAAATAGAACATGCTGAGCCAAATCTTTTTCATGTAAAACCTGCTTTATGTAGATCGGGAAAATCGTACGGTTTTATGAAACCGTGTGCTATGGCTCGAATCCGTAGTCAATCCTATTTACGATAGGAGCTATTGACAATTAAATCCAATTTTGCCCATTATTTCCATTTTCGTATCCATTATAGTGCTAAAAGAAGGAAGGCTCAGTTCCAAGTTGTTCAAGAATAGTGGTATTGAGTTTCTCAATCCTTTGCCTTAGGATTAGTCAGTTAGATTTTGTAATAGTGATGCTCTTTTGATTTCACATTATCAATGGAAATTATTCCATTAGAGAGCAATTACTTTATTGTATTATGCCTGCATCTAATATGTCGTGACTTGCCATTATAGACGTTATTCTTAGCTCTCATAGAAGCCGTTAAATTTTCACGATAAATACATATTGCACTTATAGTCTTTGGCCACAATGGAATATCTTCAAGAAAACTTCAAAGTCATTCAGTTTCTTCTCCTACTTTATCAAGAACTATAAACTCAAATTCTATAGTAGAGCATGCTATACACGTCTATTTTGAAGATTTCCATGATACAATTGCCCCACCTAAAGTAAAAATATACTTGTAGATACCGTATTTGGTCGGACTCGATTTTTTTTAAAATATGTTTTATTATTATTATTATTGTTAATGGAGTTTTTAAAGTATCTAAAAGGATATATATATATAGAAATAAAAGAAAATTTAAAAAAACATTAAATAAAAATACGATTATTTTTTTCCCATTCTTCCTTCTTCCCCATTCCTCTTCTATCCTTCCTATTCTTCCTTGTTTCTCTCCTTCTCCCCTAGTTTTTTCCTCCATTTTATCAAATCTCTCTAAGCTAATTTAAGCCTTATTATGGCTTATAAAAAGGGAACATAATACATTTTGGAAGGGCGGAGAACACATGGAAAAGAGATTTAGGTGAAGAAAATGGGATGAGGAATTATTATATACATTGAAAATAGAGAAATAAGAGGATTATAGAGATTTAAGAAAGAAATTGGAGATAAGATGAGAAGAGAGTTTAGGTGTAGACATTTTACAGAAAAGAGTAGAAGAAAATCATAGCAATCCAACTTTTCGGCGATATCCATCACTGTGTAAACTCTAACAAGATCCCTATCGACGCATATGACTTTCGATAAATGGCGTGCAAGCTAGATTTCGACGAACCCAAAGCTACAATCCCCTTGCAAATAGAAGAATGAAAAAAGAGAAAGAGGAGGAAAGAAATAAGAAAGGGTGGAAGGAGAAAAATCATGGAGGAAGAAAGAGGAGAGAAGAAAAAGTAAAGTGTGGTGGGTCTCATTTTTAATTTATTTTATCATTTTAGTTTCTTTCTTTTATTTATTTAATCTCCAAAACCTTCATTCTTTAAATGGATTTGAAAATTCAATTTGATATCAATTTGGAAATTTTCATAAATTTTGTTTCAATTTTTCTAGAGGTTTTCAAATTGGTTTTATTATAAAAAAAAATCAATTGATTTTAGTCACAATTGAAGTTTCAATTTAGTTTCAATTAATTTTACAAATAAATTCTAATTTAGTATTCCCAAATAAAACTTATTTTTATCCATTTGAAGTTTTTTAATTAGCTTCGATAATTTTTCCAAATTTCAACTTAATCTTCAATTCCCAAATAAAACTCTAATATTAGTTTAGTGTCCAGCCATTCAATTTGACTAAAATGAATTTTGGAATCATTCCAATTTTGAATTTCTAAAACATCAAGATGTCAACTTTAATTTGATTTTTCATAAAAGAATTTTAACCTGATTTTAATTCACATTAGTCAATTGAATTTCAATTCCATTCAAGTTTAATTTCAAATATTTAAATTTTATTTTAATTCAAATTCCCTAAAGAAAAATCGATTTGATTTAAATCATTTTGAATCATTTCAATTTTGAATTTCTTAAAGCAACCTCAATTTGACCTTTTATTTGAATCTTTCCTAAATGAGTCTTAAATTAATTTTAATTCAAAGTTTTCAGATGTATTTCAATTTCATTCAAAGTTGAATATTCTAAATGAAGCTCCAATTGAATTTTCACTTTGGTTTACAAAATAAATTTCAATATTCCTTTGAAGGGCTTACACCACTCATAAGGGCCGATTCATATTTTATCTTTAAAATATACTTTGATCGGTTAGACATATTTAAATAATAATATGTTTAATCAAAGTATAGGCTATGTATGTAGATTAATAATTTATCACATGGGTTATTTTATTAGATTGGACCCTATTATGTGATGTAATTAATTAAGGCCTTAGATTCCTAATTGAGTATGGACTTAATGGATAGAAGCCTATTCCTAGTTAATTAGGGTTTAATGGGAACCCTATATTGAACTAGAGAACTTAGGGCTATGGTCCCCAATATACCAAAATAATAAGCACTCAGCTTGAATCCCATAGAGATCCCACTAAGGGCATTCAGAGTTTTGGTTGAGGAAGACCATAGTCATCCATCATCATCTTGAAGCTATCATCAATTTTGCAACGGAATCCAGTATGTTATTCTTGATAATTTGGCATGAATGATCCTAGGGTTTATCTATTCAATATAGATATTAAGAATTTATGCTAACAAGTGGTATCAGATCATGAATTCCATATTGGATTGTTGGTTTAGGTTTGTTTTCCATTGGGATTTTGATTTTTGGCTAAAGAATTTAAAGATTATTTAAAAGAAAAAAAAGGTTGAACATAATTTTACTGAATGTTCAGATTTTTTCATGTAGATTTGTGTTCTTTTGCAATCTGATTTGTGTTTTTTAGCATTTTAATGTGATTGAAAATTGGCAGGAACACAATTTTTATTTCAACTTTTTTTAATGCTTTTCACAATTTGTGCAAGTTCTTGGGTAGGCAATTTGTGTTCTTCCACATTTTTTTTTCTTTTAATCGATGAGTTCAGTAGATTCAAGTCCAAAGATTGATTAATCAATTTGATCAATAATCAATCGATCCAATTTTTCCAATCTAACATCTATTAGGAATAAACAATCTATTTGTTTTTACCAGTGGTTTTTTTTTTTTTTTTATCTTGTCGATGATTCTTGATTTTAATTATTGATAATTTAGTGAATTTAAAATCAAGATTTTTAATTGATAATTTTGTGAATTCGATTTTAATTTGAGTGAAAATATTGTCAACTTAAGTTAAATTTGATTAATCATGTTGTGGATTCAAGATTTATTGATCATGTTGTGGACTAAATTTAAATTTGATTGATATCTAGGTGAATTTAAATTTAAATTTGATTGATAATATTTGGTGATTTTCACATGTTTATGCTGCTTTAATTGTATTATGTGTATGCAATTATTAAGTGAATATTGGTAAAGGCTATTTGGTGTTCTTCCTCCTTTATTTTTATACAATAATATTATTATATTATTATGTCTTATATTTTCGATTGAATTGGTCAAAATAATATGTTACCAAATTATCCTCTGTTATCTAAATTAATTTAATTCTAAAATATAAGATGTGCATATTCATGAATTTATGCGGCTAATTATCGGCCTAAAGGAAGATAATTATTTGGCCAAATTATGGGCATGCATGTGGTAAGAAGTATGTCTATAAGGATTGCTCATGTGAAAAATAGTCGGCTAAAGAAAGGCTATTTTTTGACAGAGTTAATTGTTAGTACTTTGATTACTACGTTGAGTGTCACACCCTCTCCTAGATTACCTACCAGCTTAGTCAGGGAGATGGCGTGACAACTTGGTATTAGAGCGGTTAGCTCCATGGGAAATGAGACGGAGCAGTTAGTGCTTAGAAGAATCTAGGAAGTAAATAGTTAGACGTTGAGTCAGTTCAAATAGAACTAGCATAGTATGGTCCAAGTATGGATAAGAGTGAGTCCAGTCAGGAATAGAATGTGGGTAGAAATTTAGTATCATACATCTGAGTTAAGTATCTATAGTATGTCTGATGTGTTGATATGTTATAGGAGTCATGCCACCACGTACCAGCAAACGACGTAGGCAGAATCAGACATGTTGAGAGCATGTGTCCTTCAGTTTAAGGGAAGTTGGGATACCCACTTATCACTTACGGAGTTTGCTTATAATAACATCTATCAGTCTAGTATCGGCATGGCACCATTTGAGGCTTTGTATGGCAGACCATGCAAAACTCCTGTATGCTGGAACGAAGTGGGAAAGCGAAAGCTAGTTGGTCCTGAGTTGGTACAAGTTGCGTTAGACAACATTAAGTCGATTGAGAGAACCTGAAGATAGCTCAAGATCGACAGAAGAGCTATGCAGATAAGCGACAAAGAGACTTAGAATTCCACGTTGGAGATCAAGTTTTCTTAAAGTTATCTCCATGGAATGGTGTTCTTTGATTTGGGAGGAAAGGTAAGCTGAGTCCTAGATATATTGGTCCTTATCGGATAACAGAACGAGTTTGACCAGCAGCCTATAGACTTGAGTTGCCAGCAGAACTTGCCCGAATACATGTTGTTTTCCATGTGTCCATGTTGAGGAAATATATTCTAGATCCGTCGCATGTGTTGTAAGCACAACCGGTTGAGCTGAAAGAAGACTTGAGTTATAAAGAGGAAGCAGTTCAGATCCTCGACAGAAAGGAGCATGTTCTGAGGAACAAAACGATCCCACTCGTGAAGGTCCTTTGGAGACATCATGGAGTGGAAGAGGCAACCTGGGAGTTAGAAGACCAGATGAGGAGAAGTTACCCGACACTCTTCACCTAAGGACTTCTAAATTTCGAGGACGAAATTTCATAAGGGAGAGGTAAGTTGTAAACCCGAGACTTTCCTTGGATTATTTGCTCTTGTCACACATTGTAGGATGTTGGATTTAAGTTATTGTTGTTCCATTGTTGAAGAAAATGGCAAAGCTTTTGGTTGAAGTTGCCTTTAATAATTCTGGAATTTATAAATAAATAAATAAGAGAAAAGAAAGGGAATAAAGAAAAATAAAAGAAAAGAAAAGGAAAAGGAAAAGGAAAAAGGGAAAAAAAAGAAAATGAAAGAAATTGGAAACCCATTCGGTGCTTAGGGTTTAAAGTGAGAACCCACTCATTTCAGCCAATTTCTCCATCATTTCCCATTATATTTTCAGAGCATTTCGAGAGAGAGAGTGAAGGAAGAGGAAGAAGAAGTTGTTGTAGGTTGGAGGTTGAAGAAAGGAGGAAAAGCTCATGCAAGTGCAACCATGGAAGAATTTGGGTTCAACCTACCTATCTCTGGATTTTAAGTCGGTTTGAGCTACACAAGAAGAAATAAGAGGTAAGGCCTGACTTTCTTGAAGGTTAATCTATTTTCTAACAAATTTCATGAAGGAAGCTTGAGCTAAATCTGATGTTAAGTTAATGGTTTTTGAAAAGGAAAATAGAGCACAGAATTTTCGTGCAAATCAGAAGAATCTCTGCTTTTCTCTGGTTTTTCGAACATTCTGGGGTGTGCAGGTTGGATTAGAAGCTTAATTGGGTATGGTTGGAAATCTTATTCAATTTCCTATAACTTTCATGAAGAATTTGTGAGCCAAAAATGAATAGAAGTAGGTTTAATTTTAGGAGAAATGTAGAGGGTAGCAGAGAAGCACGAATTTGTATTCGCTGTATTCGAGGGATTTCTGGACAAATCCGTTGGGAATCTCGTTTTTATTCCTTCAGGTAAGTTGTAGAGGGTTCCAAAATGAAGAGTTTGATATATGGTACATTAATTTTGGTCGGTCAAGTATTGAGGAAGTTATGAGTGTTGGAAGTTAGGGTATTGAATCTGGAAAATCTGGAAAGAAAATGTGAAGTGTGATTTTATTTCTAGAATTTAGAATTCATGAGCATGGAAAGACAAGACAATTTATAGTTTTGATGCTCGATTTTGGTTGTTTGACAGGCCAAGAGGAAATAGGCTGAATCTATAGACCAGGGAACTAGCCAAGACTGTGAGTGACAAAACAAATTTCAAAAATGATTTCTAAACTGTAATTTATGCTTAAATGGTTTACATGCTTGAATATGAACTTATGAATGATGCATGATTTCTATGAATGGTTTCAAGCATAAGTTTTGAGCTTAGATTTTCTAATGAGGTTTATATACGAGCACGTGATTATTGACTTCCTGAAAAGTAGTTGAAACGATACCATTTAAGATAAAGTATGTATTAGCGAGAACTGTTTAAAGATTTTCTGTTTTTCACGACCAAGCCGAGTAAGCTTGAGTATTACGAAAGATAAAGATAAGCAGGCATGTTTTAATGTTTTCATGTGGTTTTCTGAGACTTATATTGACTACATGACTGAGATATTGAGCCCAAGGCTATATGGTACCTTGTTCACACAGGTTATATTTCGTTGTTGACGTTGAGTGTACTCCGTGACAACGATGCTATCGGGAGTGCTGGGCGGGCCCCACTACGACAAAGACGATGGGAGTGCTGGGCAGGCCCCACTACATCGTAGAGCTGGTAAACGTTGGTTGTACTGGGCGTGCCCTACACAACGTTGATTTGTCATGTTAGTTAAAATGTTTTATATACTTGATATACCTTGCTAGATTTTAGTGACGTACTTGCGGAACATTTGAGAAAGCTTTTAGCATTACACGTTTATGTTTAATGCTTTTATTGAACAGATTTATATGTTTAAAGGTTTATCACGTGTTCTGATTTGCGGATTTACAGTTTTAAATTTAGTCACTCACTGGGCTTTGTAGCTCACTCTTTCAAAATGTTTTACCACTTTTCAGGTAGAGATCGAGCTCCCGGTGCCTGATAACTGCCAAAGTCTATTTTCTCCTAAAAGCTTCCAGATCAAGCTTCATAGTGGGTGGAGTTGTACATTGTGTCTGTTTATATTGTAAATGTCTTTGTAAGAAATGGATAGATTATGGTTGTGTAAGCACTAGATGTCGTGGTTGTGTAAACCCCAGCTGGATATGTTTTTGGTTGTGATATCTCTATTAGGTTATTTTCCAAACCGAGTTATGTCAAGACTGCACTTCATGTGTGTCTAAAGGTTTTCAGGGATTCCGCTGTGTTGTGTTACATGTAAAGTATTTTATATCTAAGATTAGTATGTTTATCAGGTTCAACAATTCAATAGGGTCAATAGGTATCGTTAAAGAAGGACGATGTCTGTTGGCTTTACGCTATCTCCCTGATTAAGCTAGCAGGTAGTCTAGGAGAGGGTGTGACATTGAGAGTACCATTTACAGTTGGTGTTTTTGCCCAAAGGTTAGACATCAATGTTGTATTAGATATCTTGATAAAAGGGCCTACCACATATGTGAAATTATTTTGTTATATTTTAATTGTGAGCGTATGTTTTGTTGTATATCGTTTCAGTTGATCTTACTCAAATATCTGGAAATCTAAGTTCAATCCCTAAGTTGAATGGATCGAACTTCAATATTTGGAAGGAAAGCCTGGAGATACTTCTCGGGTGTATGGATTTGGACCTTGCATTAAGGACCGATAAACCTATGTCTACTGAGGAACAACCAAATACGGCTAATATAGAGAAGTGGGAATGGTCAAATCGCATGTGTCTGATGATCATTAGACACTCCATTCCGGAGTCATTTCGAGGCTCTATCACGGAAAGTGAAAATGCCAATAAGTTCCTTGCTCAAATTGAGAAATATTTTGCTAAAAATGAGAAAGGGGAAGCAAGTAGTCTGTTGACTTCTTTAACTTCTATGAAGTATAAGGGCAATGGAAACATATGGGTATACATGATGAAAATGTCCAATCTCGTAGGTAAATTAAAGACACTTGATATCGAGATAAATGAAAATTTATTCGTGCATCTGGTACTTATCTCTCTTCCTGCACAATTTACTCAATTTAAGATAAGCTATAATACTCAGAAGATTAAATGGAGTATTAATGAGCTTATCTCACAATGTGTGCAAGAAGAAGATAGGATTAAGAGAGAAAGGACAGAAAGTGCTCATTTGGCAATATGCTCTCGTGATAAGGAGAAAAGGAAATTTGTGGATGCTGTAGAAGGGACATCTCAGCAGAATAAAAACAAGAAACAAGCTACTGAAAATCCTTGTTTTTCCTGTAAAAGGAAAGATCACTTCAAAATAGATTGTCTCAAGTACACCAAGTGGCATGTAAAGAAGGGTAAACTTCTTACTTTGGTCTATTCTGAAGTTCATTTAGCTTCTGTACCTACAGATACTTGGTGGCTAGATTCTGGTGCTACTACTCACATAAGTATATCAATGCAAGGTTGCCTGTGGAGCCGGCCGCCAAGTGATGCTGAAAGATTCATCTATGTGGGCGATGGTGAAGCAGTTCCAATTGAAGCTATTAGAAATTTTAGATTACTTTTAAAAATTGGATGTTATTTGGATCTGAATGAGACTTTTATTGTACCATCATTTAGACGAAATTTAGTTTCTATTTCCAGTTTGGACAAATTTGGTTTTTCTTGTTCTTTTGGAAATAATAAAGTTAGTCTTTTTCAAGTATCTAAGCTTAGTGGTATCGGTTCATTAATTGATGGTCTATATATGCTTGATTCTTTTGCTTCATTTAACAAGGTCTTATTATCTAATTCATGTGGTACAAAGCATAAATTAAATGAGAATTCCACTATGTTATGGCACAAACGTTTAGGTCACATCTCTAAACAGAGAATTCAGAGACTTGTGCCAGATGGAATTCTTGATTCTCTTGATTTAAGTAACTTCAACGTTTGTGTGGAATGTATTAAGGGAAAACAGACAAACATAAGAAAATTAGGTTCCAACAGATGCTCAGACGTCTTAGAACTAATACATATAGACATTTGTGGTCCATTCCCTACGGCCTCTTGGAATGGACAACAATATTTTATTACGTCCATAGATGACTATTCAAGATATGGGTACCTATTATTTAATTCATGAGAAGTCTCAATCCTTGGACGTTTTCAAGTCTTTCAAAGCTGAAGTTGAACTTCAACTTGGAAAGAAAACTAAAGCAGTCAAATCTGATCATGGTGGTGAATATTACGGTAGATATGATGGATCAGGTGAACAATGTCCAGGGACCTTTGCCAAATACCTAGAGAAATGTGGAATCGTCCCGCAATACACTATGCCAGGAAAACCCAACATGAATGGTGTAGCGAAAAGGCGAAATATAACACTTAAGGATATGGTAAGAAGTATGATTAGTCATTCTTCTCTACCAGAATCCCTCTGGGGTGAGGCACTAAAGATTGCAACATATATTCTTAATATGGTACCTAGTAAAGTAGTAGTCAAAACACCTTATGAGCTGTGGACAGGAAAGAAGCCTAGTATTAGGCATCTTCACATCTGGGGTTGTCCAGCTGAGGCTAGGCCTTATAGGCCTAATGAAAGAAAATTGGACTCAAGAACTATTAGCTGCTATTTTGTTGGGTATTTTGAGCGTTCTCAAGAAGTGCCACTAAGAAGATCTACTAAAGAGAGAAGAAGTGCAATTCCAGTGATTATATTGTGTTTCTTCAAGAACATCAGGATGATGTGGGCATAATGAAAGATGATCCAATCAACTTCCAACAAGCTTTACAAAGTTCTAACTTCCAAAAGTGGATAAGTGCTATGGAAGAGTAAATAAAATCCATGAAAGACAGTGACGTTTGGGAACTTGTCGAACTACCATCAGGAGGGAAACCCATAGGTTGTAAATGGATATTTAAAACCAAAAGGGATTCACATGGAAATATCAAAAGATATAAGGCTCGTCTTGTGGCAAAGGGTTTTACTTAGAAGGAAGGTATTGATTACAAAGAAATTTTCTCTCTGATTTCATTGAAAGACTCTTTTAGGGTAATCATGGCACTGGTAGCTCACTTTTACACCAAATGGATATAAAAACTGCATTTCTCGATGGGAACATTGATGAGACGATTTATATGGTGCAACCAGAAAACTTTGTGTTTGGTAATTCAAAGTCTATGGTGTGCAAATTAAAGAAATCCATCTATGATCTCAAGCAAGCCTCTCATCAATGGTATCACAAATTCCATGAAGTGATAACCTCATTTGGTTTTGAGATGAACATAGTGGAAAATTGTGTATATCACAAGTTCAGTGGGAGTAAATCAATCTTTCTAGTGCTATATGTCGATGACATACTCATAGCTAGTAATGATGTAGGTTTATTGCATGACACTAAGAGATTTCTCAAAAGGAATTTTGAGATGAAGGATCTTGATGATGCTTCTTTTGTACTGTGAATTGAAATACTACCAGATCGTTCTCAAAATATTTTGTGATTGTCACAAAAGAACTACATTGAAAAGATCTTGAGTAGATTTGGCATGAAAGATTTTACACCGGGAAATATCCGAACGCTAAAGGTGATAAATTTCATTTAGGTCAATGCCCCAAGACCACACTCAAGACTAAGAAGATGCAGAAGGTTCCCTATGCATCAGCCATTGGAAGTCTAATGTATGCTCAAGTATGTACGTGTCAAGATATTGTGTTCGTAGTTGAGTATTAGGCAAATATTTGAGTAACCCGGGGATGGATCACTGGAAAGCAGGCAAACGGGTCATGAGGTATTTACAGAGAACACAAGATTATATGCTCACTTATCGAAGATCAGAAGTTTTGGAGATCATTGGGTATTCTGATTCTGATTATGCTGGATGTCAAGACACTTTACGATCCACTTCAGGCTATATCTTCATATTGACTGGAGGAGCTGTATCTTGGAAAAGTGTTAAACAAATACTTATGGCTTCTTCTACCATGGTTATGGAGTTTATAGCATGTCATGAGGCATCCAATCATGGAATATGGTTGCAAAATTTTGTCACTGGGCTGCGGATAGTGGTTGGCATAGAAAGACCACTAAAATTATATTGTGACAATAAGTCGGCTGTGATGTATTCCAACAACAATAGAAGCAATACGAAGTCAAAGCATGTAGACGTGAAGTTTCTTGTTGTTAAAGAAAGAGTTCAGAATGGTCAAATTTCAATAGAACACATAAAAACAAACTCTATGGTGGCAGATCCATTGACTAAAAGTTTACCACCTAAAGTTTTTCATGAGCTTTATATGGTGGCAGAGTGGTCATATGGGTGTTAGTCACTTTTCTGATTCCATGATTTAGTGGGAGTTTGTTATTGAGGATGTTCTTTGACCTTATTTTGTTTATTTTCTATATAGAATATAGTTGATGGTTTATGTTTTATTATCAGAACTCGTTTATCATGCATGCAGTTTAGCATAACGTATTTTAGAATGATCTCATTAAGGAATTTGGACCAGTTGGAAACAGGCATGATCTAGACCACTTTGCATGTAGTTTTGATGCTATCCATCCATACTTGATCTATGTCATTGAATGTATTGGAATTGGTGATTAAGGAAGGTTTAGTTACAAGGCTAGTGACGAAAGCCGCCTTGATTTCGTGCTAATATAGGAGATCGACTAGATTGAACTAAAGGGGAATTTTATTACTGAAATAACCTGTCACACCTCCTCCTAGATTACCTTTTTATTTTGGAAGAGGATATGACCGTGGTAGCTACTAGCTCTACTGCCAGCACTCACCACCCAAGCCTTCTAATCTAGATACCAACCTATTCATTTTATTAGTAATATACGCAAACAGCTAACCTCCCCCTTAAGTTCTTACGAAGATTACATAATTACAAGCATACAACCAAGACATCACTTTTATAGAAAAATATTCACAGGTGGCCCAAACATTTCTACAGAAACCCTAGTCCCTCATAAAACATGTGTACATAAATAGATTATCAACCTAAGTCTTTTAATAAGCTGAGTCTTTAGGTTGCAAGCAGCAACAGGATCAACCTTGAGGAAACTGACCGCTACCTGAAAAGAGAAAACACAGAAATTCTGTGAGCTAAAAGCTCAGTGAATGACTATAGAATCGTAAAGCAACAAGCGTAGCATCACTATAAACATGTAAATATACCAATGCGTAAACTCAAGCATTTGTCTCTATATGTAGCTGTAAACCATTCTCAGACATCATTAAACATTATTATTCCCTAGTTGAGAACGAGCCTAAACGTTTTAGCTCCCAAACATTTATTACCGACCAAGAAACCCATACATCGGTTTCTCATTCATAACTGCCTGCGTGCACGTGGCCACGCTAAGTACCATCATATTTTAGGTACTTCCGCTCAGGTACCTTCTCAAATTTGTCCTTCAGTATCGAGCTACTATGATACCTTCTCATATGTCCTTCGGTATCAAATTTGCCAGATACCTTCTCAAATGTCCTTCGGTATCAAATTGGCCAGGTACCTTTTCAAATGTCCTTCGGTACCTAATTGGTTAGATACCTTCTCAACGTCCTTCGGTATCAAATGTGTATTTTGTAACACCAAATTAAGTTCCATTGCCTATTTACACAAGAGTTGTTCCATTGCCACGTATTTACACAAAAACTCATTCTCTCATAGCCTTCCTCTAGGAACCATATATCATACAAGCCGGGAAACATGCATTAAGTTATTCTCCAACCATTTGTTGCTTGAGGAAATTTAAATACATTATTAATGTCACCGTGCTTTACTTGATCATATATGCATGAGTATTGGAAACCTTAAGTTTACTGAGTCACTCACTATTCGTCAGGCTCTTATTGGTTCATACGCTTCCCCTAGCTCTTCTTGGCCTAAAAAGATATAATTCCCGATTAAACTACTTAGAATTCCTAGTAAAATATCTCAAACAATTCATTTATTAAAGGAACTTCCATCAATACAGACAGCTTTACTGGCGAGATCCCTCTGAGCGAGATCAGCGAGATCCCCCTGAGTGTTGCTAGCGAGATACCCCTGAGCCATGCTAGTGAGATCCCTCCTGAGCGACGCTAGCGAGATCCCCACTGAGCGATGCCAGTGAGATCCTCTAGAGCGATACCAACGAGATCCTCTAGAGTGATACCAGTGAGATCCTCTAGAGCGAGATCAAGCTTTTCCTATGAAATTCTTAGCGATACTCACCTCAATTCCTAGCGAGATTTTCCTCTAGAGAGAGATGCTCCTTAAAAAATCAGCGAGATTTCCTTTATAAACAAGATCCTCATGCCCAAAATCTCACTATAATTCTCCCTAATGAACTGCTTGCTTGTTTCTCACAAGCAGCTGTCTGCTTATGCACCAATTCCCTGTTATAACTTCAAAAATTCATAACTCAAAATCCAGAGCTCTTTTCAAGAAACTTCCTTCTACAAACTTGTTTAAATTTGAGTAACTTCCATACCTTAAAATTTCAACCCATAATTCTTTATAGTTTGGCCTAGAACTTCCAAATTTTACCTCGAGCCCTGATTAATCCGTGGTTCTATCTCTTCTGCAAATTCTCCACTTTTGTTCTTCTCCTCTTGCAATTTTTCTTCAGTAGGACAACCTTGAAAACTAGATTCTCTCAGCTTTCAAATGGCACCGAATTCGCTAAATTTGCTCTTGTCAATTGCCAAAACCATGATTTTGAAGTTTCACTTCCCTTTTTAATCTTTCTGCCCTGAGTTCAAAGAATTAATTGCCACGTCACTCCACACTTAGTGCCTTCAGCAGACTAATGATTGAGTTTCTTCATTTGATATATTTTTTTCCTTCCCTTCTTTCATAATCCCTATAAACTTTCTATTTAATAAATATGTAATATAACATTCCTTTGGCTAAACATGCTTATCTAGGGAACCTAAGTTCGGGGTTTTACATAACCTGTTTATGTGCGCTTAAGGTTTATGTGATTTAATTATATTAGGTACATAGACATAGTCCAAGTCGGAGATTGTTAAACATATTTAAATAATAATATGTTTAATCAAAGTATGGGCTATGTATATGGATTAATAATTTATCACGTTAGGTTATTTTATTAGATTGGGCCCTATTATGTGATGTAGTTAATTAAGACCCTAGATTCCTAATTGAATATGAACTTAATGGGTAGAAGCCTATTCCTAGTTAATTAGGGTTTAATGGGAACCCTATATTGAACTAATATATAAAGAGACCTTAGGGCTATGGTTCCCAATATACCAAAACAATAAGCACTCAGTCTTTCTTGAATCTCATCTAGAGAGAGATCCCACTAAGGGCATTCAGAGTCTTGGTTGAGGAAGACCATAGTCATCTATCATCATTTTGAAGCTATCATCAATTTTGCAATGGAATCCGGATGTTATTCTTGACAATTTGGCATGAATGATCCTAGGGTTTATCTATTCAATATAGATATTAAGAATTTTTGCTAACATGATCCACATGAGATATTTCTTTAACTATCATGTTAATAATCCTATGACAGAGTTAAGATTGTCAAATATCTCAAATTCTTGAGGTAAATGTTTCTCTAATTGGGAAATTCCAACATCAACATGATAATAAATTAATGGACATTTCTCCACTCATAAAGTGTTAACTCTACTTTATTATTTAAAGTTAGAGTGAGATTTAGTGAGACATTGTCTACATTTATTTTGACATTTAGGTGATCATGAAATATTCATCTTCTAAATTGTATTTAAAAATAATACAAAGTTTGACAATGAATTTTAAATAAAATTAACTGTATGCAATAAATTCTGTCTAGTCTGAGGTACTTCAGTTGACCGTAAGGGGATACCTCTACTTGGGAACTATTCATTTGTTGTCTTTTATATAATTTCATTAATAGTTTTTTAATAAACATTTTTTTGTTTTACAAATAAGGACCATTTTTTATAAGATAAATTCAATAACAAAAATGAGATGTTTTCAAACGAGTGTTGTAGGGTGCTAATACCTTCCTTACGCTCAACGACCCTTGAGCCTAACTTCAATTAAGTAGACCACATTTAAAAAAAAAAAAAAAAAAAAAAAAGTGACCAATCACACCTGTAATGATTGGTGGTGACTCCAAACCTTTGACCTTGAAAGAGACCCTTAAGGAAGGACGTCAATAGCTTCGCATCGCAATGACATTATGACAATACCCACTGGTTGATTTAGTCTCTATACTATTAGAAATCCAATTAGCATTCCAGTGAAATCAGGTTTTGGAATATGATGATACAACTTCTTGAAAAGTCTGAGGCTCACCTTCTATCATATAAATTATGAAATTAGGTAAAAAAAAAAAGAAGTTATTTTCTTAGCTCTTTTGCATCTTTTAGGTTCAGGATCGATATTTTGATTGACTTGACCTTTTGAAAGTCTCATTAATTCTTTTGACACCATTAATTTTGTGTTTTTCCTCCTTTAAAGGAATTATATCCTTAAAGAATTCAACTTCAATAGATTCTATTATGGTATTATTATTAATATATGATATTTCTGATTTAATCAACATAAATCTATAAGCAGCACTATGCATTGCATAGCCTATAAAGACACGATCAATTGTTTTAGCCCAAGTTTGGTCCTTTTTGGTAAAGGAACTTGTACCTTTGCCAAACATCCCCACGCTTTAAGCATTTTATATGAGGGCAACTTTCCATTCCACATTTCATAAGGCAACTTATTAGTCTTCTTATGTGGAATTCTATTTAGTAAAAGATTTGATGTTAGTAAAGCTCCTCCCCCCTAAAATTGTGATGTAAATCTGAACTTTTAGCATGCAATTAACCATGTTCTTTAAAGTTTGGTACTTTATTTCAGCTACACCATTTTTTTGTGGGTTTATGAATTTAACATTCTTTTTACATTCTTTAACATTCTTTTTTCCATGATGCTTCTTGGTTTTATGCTTCGAAGCTTCAACAATGTGAGCCTAGGCTTCAATTTCCGACAAAGTTTTATCTCTTTTTATGTTATCCTCTTCTATGCGAAGTTTTACCGCAATGTTCTCCATGGATAATTAGTCTTTTCATTCGTGTTTAAGATAGTATTTGAAGTCCATCTAGGAAGGAGACAACTTCTCAATCACAACAACTTGGAATGACTCATTGATGTCTAATTCTTCACTTCGCAAATCACCAATGATAATTTGTGTTCTTCTATTTGATCGACTACCAACTTGGTACCAATCATCTTGTAAACTAAGAATTTTTCCCACAAGGAATTTCTTACCAACATCTTCCAGCTTGTACTTCTTGTCTAGTGCCTCCCACAATAGTTTTGATGTATTGCAAGCATTCTAATAGACATTATACAAAGTGTTCTCAAAACTACTAAGTATGTAATTATGACACAGGAAGTCTGAATGCATCCATGCTTGCTTCACTACTTTCATTTCAGAACTTACAGCTTCTGGTGGGATAATTGGGCAATCTTCCTTTAAAATGTGAGCAAGATTCAACGTGGTGAGGTAGAAGATCGTCTTCTGTTAACATCTCTTGAAGTTGTCTCCTTTTAACATCTCTGGTTTTTTAGCATGCGGATTAACAATGGGTGATCCCATCATGGCAGAAGTAGCGACATTGGTGAAGGAGTTTGCAACTATTAGTTTAGATATTAATTATCTTCAGATTGTTAGGGAAAATGAATATATACAGACTGAATATACTAGCAAACTGATTACACATCAACTAGAAATAGTACGCTCAATGTATAATATAAAAACTCAAACATAAGTCAAATGATGTAACAAGGCTTAAATATGAAAATAATAAAAGACTTGAAAGAACATCAAAACCTTTAGAGACTTAAAATGTAGCTGAGGCATGTTTCTGGTAAGCATTGTTCAAAAAACAATTGTTTTCTCTAAATGGGTTGCAAGTAGACTGTAGCGGTCATCTCAGTAGGATACAACAACTAACTTTAATAGAATTGCAACCTTGAACTACTCGTATCTGGCGGACTCTTGGATACTTGCTCTCAACTTAAGAGAATATCAAAAGAATGTAAAAAAGGAAAGAACTCTTTAATTTTGAATGAGATGCTATAAATGAAGAACCAAGTTACTATTTATAGGCCAGCAACTTAGTAACTTTCCAAAATACCAAATAAAATCAAATAAATACAAAAATTGAAAATTTTGTCAAATCTAGCTCGATTGAGTTGCAACTTGATCAAAATCAAACGTAACTCATTCAAATTGAAGAAACTACAAATTTTACTTTCATACATACATGAATCATCATCTTAATATAAAGTTTCAATCCAATTGAAAAGTTTCTAAACAATAAATTTAATACACAATTAAATGCATTTTTATGTTTCAAATATTCACCAAAATTTCACTTTCTTTCACTATAAATACCCAACATTTAAACACTAGTAAAAACAGAAAAGAAATGACTGAACATGCATGAAATAAACAAAAACTAATTCTCTCTTAATCATTTGAATCCACCTTGATCATGATCATGTCTAAACCATCCTTGGTAAGTCATGTTTAAAATTACAACTCCATATTAGTGAATATTGATTTGGATATTGGAATGAAAAAAATCATATATGTATAGAATTACAACTCCATGTTAGTAAATATTGACAATAACTTTCTTAGAAATCAGTACAAATTATATCAGTACAAGTTATTTAATCTCATCTTTTTTAAGAAAAATCATTCAATCAGGATATTTTTTCTGTCGTAAAAGAAGATTTTTTTTTTTTTATTATTATCTAATATTCACTTTCTTAACATGCTAAATATATCAGTGTTAGTATATAGGAAATGATATAAATTTTGCTTACCTAATTTTAGTATGTTGAAAGAAAATTTCAACGTCTACCAGCCTAGAAATTTTTTTTGGCAAATTGTAAAAATCACTCTTGAAGTATGGTGATAGCTACGATTATACCCTTAGGTGTACATGGTCCGGGTTGGGTCGAGTTGGAAGAATTTTGTGGACCAACCCAAAAAATCGGGTTGGCTAATAATGAACCCTATTGATTCATTTTTAAGGGTCAACCCAACCCAAAATTTCCGGGTTGGGTCGGGTTGGGTCAGTGGTTTTTTTTTTTTTTTTTTTAATTTTGAATGTTTACTTCCCATTCTATTGAACAATTTGAACCTCCATATTTACAAAAGTGAACTAATTCTAAATATATTACCAATTAATAAAAATTTAATAATAAGAAACATATAATATTGTAATGTAGGTGAAATTTTAACATTTACATTAAAATACAACCACCGTAAATTCAATATAAACTTCAAAATAGACTTCCTCAAATAATTCAATTCAAATGTTCAAGTTCAAAGTCTCTACTCAAAATATTCAAGTCTACATTCAAAATAGAAACAAAAAGTCCAAGTTTAATAATGACTAGTGGCCTATTACATAAAATTCCAAGTTCAATAATAACATTCAAAAACTCCAAGTTCAATAATAACATTCAAGAGCACCAATGTACCATGAGGCATGACAAATGACTTGAATGAGTTTTCTTCTTCATCTTTGATCTTTTCACTTCTCATTCTCAATGCCTGAAGAAATAACAAATACATTAAACCAAAAGGATCATTTATAGGTAATAATAATATTTGATCTTATGGTAGTAAAACTTACCATTAAAATCATTATTATGCTCCAAATCCAATTCCTTATTTCAAAAGGACAAAAGATGGACTCTCTACAAAACAAATCATGCAAAATTAAATATATTCATTATTTGAGCATAATACATGTTAGATATGTACAATAAATAGTTTAGATATGTACAAAAAAATCATTTAATTACCTGACTCAATATTTTCACACGTCTCTAACTCTTCAAGTTGTGGATGGAGATCTAGTAACAATGAGCCACCACGAATCCAATTTTGTGTACATATCAAGGCCTCCACTGTTTTTGGAGTCAAAGAACTTCAAAAGGAATCGAGAATCCTCCCTCCTGTACTAAACACAGATTCAGAAGTGACTGTAAATATCGGAACCGCCAAAACATCTCGAACAATTTTTTATAAAATGGGATATTTGTAGCCATTCATTTTCCACCAGTACAATATCTCAAAATCATTTTTGTCTTCTATAACCTTGTCAGACAAATAAGAAGTCAAATCATTCTCCACTTCCAATGAACTTTCTTCTTCTCTCAATCTCTTAAAAGTTATCCACGGATCATCTATTTCTTTGTCCATCCCATGATCATCTTCATTTATGTGACAGTCTTTGATTGTTGAGAATCATTGGTACTATGACTATCTCGAGGAGAAGTGTTATGTGATTTGTAAAGTCATATAGGCGATACAAATATAATTTCACACTCTCAACCATATCCTTAACCACATCACTGTCATAAACATTGGAAAGACAATAATTCAAGTACTTTAACTTGTACCAAGGATCAATCACCAAAGCCACAAACATCAATTTATTCATTTTTTCAAGCGAACCCCAATACTTACCCAACTTTGTCTTCATATTCATAGCCATCATACTTATAACAGAGTTGATATCGTTGCTCCATTTGTTTAAAGCAAACTAAATTTTATTAATTTCCTTATAACCAATATTAGAAGTCACATATGAAGATCACTTATCGTTGTGGTGGTTTCATAAAACCTTTTTAAAAACTTAATAAACACATCTACAGTCAACCAATCCGATGTACTTGGGGGCCTCAATCTTTTATTTCCACCGTCATCTTCCTCGAAGTAATCAACAAAATCTGAGTCCTCTTTCTCCTCCTCTAAAGTTCTAAAAGCTTTCTCAAATTTAATTGCATGTTCAAGCATTAAATAAGTAGAATTCCACCTAGTTGCCACATCTAAACAAACAAGAGCCTTACATGAATTTTTTTTTATTTCACACAAGCTTTAAATTTTTCCATTCTCTTAGGTGATGATCGAACATATCTCATAGCATTAAGAACACTGGCAATAGAACCATGCATATCTTTCAGTCCATCATTCACAATAAGATTAATAATGTGGGCACAACACCTCATGTGTAATAGTTCTCCATCTAAAACAACTGATTTCAAACTTTTAAGTCTCTTTTAACATAAGAAATAGCCACATCATTAGAACTTGCATTATCAATGGTGCTGGAAATTTTTTTTTCAATCCCCCATTCCAACAAACAACTCTCAATCATCTTCCCAATAGTCTCCCCCTTATGATTAGCAACTTGACAAAAGCTCAAAATCTTCTTATTCAAAACCCATTCAGAATCAATAAAATATGCAGTGATGACCATGTAGTTCACATTTTGTAGCGAAGTCAATGTGTCGGTCGTAAGACAAACTCATTGAGAGCTTTTAACTAGAAATGATTTCAAGTTTTTTTCCTCCTCAAGATAAAGTTGATATACATATCTAGCTATTGTGACTCTTGATGGAACATAAAACTTAGGATACAAAACACTACAAAAGTGTCTAAAACCCTCTGTCTCAACAAATTTGAATGACAACTCATTCATAATTATCATCTTAGCGCATGCTAGTCTACATGCTTGTTGGCTAAACAATGTCGTCACAAAATTACTAGCATTGACTCATTTTCCATCATTTGAAGGTACAAGAGTTAGGGTGGTTTGTCCTTTTTCTTCTTCTTTATTTTGGTACTTTTTACATTGATTTCTCAAGTGCTTCCATAAAGTACTAGTTCCACAAGTATTACTATCACATGCGTAATCTTTACTAATAGTTACACTTGCACCTAGCTCCATCATTAGCACTTGCTTCCATTTTTGTGAAATGATCCCACACAGATGAGGTTGGTTTATTAGGTCTCTTTCGATTGGACTTGGGAGGTAGAGGTGGTATATTTATAAGAGTTTGGCTAACATTAGGAGGGGGAGGAGGAGGAGGAGAAGCATTTCATTATTACCGATTCCACTTGCATTACCATTACTGTTGTCCATCTATAAAATAAATGAAACTAGTAAACAACTAATTACACCTACCTATACAATTAAAAAAAAAAAAAAAAACAAACACTAGCTTCTCAATTAACTCATAACAACTCATGTATAAAGATCAATCATCAATCAATCACACATAAACAGTATATGTACACAATAAAAATTAAATTATTTTACTCACGAGGAAGTTTGAAAATGGTGATTCAGCAGTGCCTGATTCCATGTCTGTTGTGACGACTTTGAAGAATCTAACTGTTCTCAAGACACTGTGAGATTGGACAAAAATTAATTTATTAATAAATCTCCGTTTGAATAGAGTAGCGATTTACAATTCAAATGAAATCTCTAATAATTTACAATTAAATGGAACAATTGAATGGCACAAAAAAAAAAAATTGTGGACAGCAATCACGTTTGAATGGAACAAAAATTAATTTATTAGCCAATCATAGTTGAATGGAATAGCGATTTACAATTAAAATGAAAGCTTTAATAATTTACAATTGAATTTGAATGGAACAATTGAATGGCACAAAAAAAACTTGGACAACAATCACGTTTGAATGGAACAAAAATTACTTTATTAATCAATCATGGTTGAATGGAACAAAAAAAATTTGGATAGCAAAACAAATGAAACCTCTAATAATTTACCGTTCAAAACTATCAACATTACAACACAATAATCTGTACAAATGTCTAGAAAAACATAAGAAATAGCCAATAGGATCATAAATCCCAAATAAAACCCCCAAAATTAAATAAATAAGCAAAAGTACCAAAAAATGTACCGAAAGCGAAAGCGTGAGTTAGTACCAGAACTGGAAGCGAGGGGACTGAGGGAAACTAGGTCGGAAGCGTGAGGCGTGGGTCGGATCTAACGAGGGGAGATCGGATCGGAAGTGGAGGGTTTTCATTCGGCTAAGGCGGAGGGGTTTCGTTTCAACGAAAGCAACGATGGCGAGTGAAGAGGCGAGGGTTTTGATCGGGGGCAGTAAGGGCGACGACAAACGAAGATTCGATCATTTTGATTGGAAGCGGCAAGGGGAGCGGCGAGGTTGAGGTGACTGACTGGCGAGGGTTTTGTTTCTTCGAGTTTGGACTTCAATTTCTGTTTTGTTTTTTTAATATATATATATATATATATATATATATATATATATATATATATCTTGTTATATATATATCTAGGTCAGGTTGACCCAACCCAACCCTTGTTGGATCAATATGGCAACCCTAGAGGGGGAGTGTCACACCCCGCACCAGATTACCCTCCTAACCTGGACAGAATGGTGACTGCAGCAGTTACCAACCCTTTTACTGGCATTTACTGCCTATCTTACCTGTTAAATAATACTCAAACCCTGAATACATACATATTAACTCAGAACTTAACACATTTACATCACAGGGTTTCGTAGCATTGTTTATACATGGATATTAAACCTAGTGAGCCCCATCAAGAATACTAGTCACTAGAAAGACACATGTGTACTAACTAATACAGATCTTCAATTACGCTTCCTTCAACCTGTTTCTTTGAGTGGCAGAGTAACAGCATAATAGTCCTTTGAGAACTGACCGCTACCTGAAAAAGAAAAACATTCGAAAATGTGAGCTCGAAGCCCAGTGAGTGACTTAATAAAAATATAAATCTCATGCTTAAAACCGAAAGCTTGAGAACATAATACTGAAACTAGAGTATACCAAGCAAACGTGTACATAAAACCTTTAAAACCACCATTAACATCATTATTTCTTAGTTGAGAACGAGCATATATCACTCTAGCTCCCAACGTCTGTTATCGGCTAAGAGACCCATACCTCGGCCTCTCATTCAGACCTGTCTACGTGCTTATGGAGTTTTCTATGTATCGTTAACACCTTAGGTACATTTATTCAGATTCCTTCCTTATCTTTGGTATCCGGCTCACTCAAGCTATTAAGTTCTCGAAAAGCATTTAAAGAATAGTTCTCAAATATAGCATAGAAAACTCTTTAGGATACCTTCCCTACCTTCAGTATCCCTTTCAGTATATTTAGGAATACTAACACATGTACTTTGACAATCTTAGGTATTTAAAGCATAGTACATCAAGCTTCATACGACCTTAGCTTTAACCCTAACGCATGCTTCATACTTTGCAAAATAAGTTGGCATAAATCATGTTGAACTAGCTTGTAAGACTATTAACATGCGTTAGATATTGGAAACATACTTGGAAAACTCATACATTAATAACATCTTGCGTTGATAAACATTCATAAGCATTAGCAATTCCAAACTATCCTTCTAGCCTAGAAGAAGATATGACTACCTTTATCCTTAGTTGAGAGTGAACTATCAGATCTAACTCTCAATGCCAACCTTAATCGAGGAGAACCCTTTTGCTCAATCCCTCGACGTCGTATTACCTACGTGCACATGGTTATAACTGAGTACCGCCATACCATAGGTACTTGACTAGGATACCTTCTCATTGTCCTTCCGTATCTTTAGGACACCTTCTCATTGTCCTTCAGTATCCTTAGGATACCTTCTCATTGTCCTTCAGTATCCGTCATATAACTAGTCATATACATTTAGTTGAAAGGATACTTTCTCATTGTCCTTCAGTATCCGTCATATAACTAGTCATAAACATTTAGTCGAACACTAAAGCTTAGTGCTCAAATCATCATACTAGTTCATCCATCATACTGGTTCATCATAAAAATGGAGTTACTTAAACATACTGAAAGTATTTGGACAAGATAATATATCTAAATCATGTCAATTCCATGGAAAGCATGCTTTACTTAGCATGAGAAACAGTTTCACAAATATGTTGCTTTGCAATTCATTTAAACACTTAGCATGGGAAATATCTTCAAGAATTCTTAGTTTCTAAATCATTAAAACAGTAAATCATCACATGGCACTCACAGCTCATTGGCCTCTTAACGGGTTATACGCCTCTCCTAGCTCTTCTTGGCCTAAAAGGACATAATTCCCGATTAAACTACTTAGAATTCTTAGTAAAATACCTCAAATAGTTCATTTACTAATGCAACTTTCATCATCAAAGACAGCTTTACTAGCGAGATTCTCCTCATGAGCAAGATCAAGCTTTTCCTAGCGATACTCCCTTACCAGCGATACTAGCGATACCTACCTTATCAGCGATACAACGATACTCACCTTACCAGCGATACCAACAATACTCAGCCCAATTTCTAGCGAGATTCCCTTCTAAAGCGAGATCCTCATCACAAAATCTCGCTATAATCTCCACGGTGAACTGTTTGCTTGTTCCACCCAAGCAGCTGTCTACTTATGCACAGATTCTCTGTTACACTTTAAAAATTTATAACTCAAAATCCAGACCTCTTTTGAAGAAACTTCATTCTACAAACATGTTTAGAATTGAGTTAGCAACATTACCTTAAAATTTAAGCTCAAAACTTCTCGTCTTCTAATCTGGAGATTCAAAATTTCATTGTTGGCCTCAATTCAAGCAGCTGCCTGCTTGTTCAACAATTTCCAGTTCAAATTTCAAAATTATATAACTCGACTTCCAGGACTCATCTTAAAAAGTTCCATTCTAGAAAGTTGTTCATAACTGAGTTAACAATATTACCTCAAATTTTTAGTTCAAAACGCTTCGTAATTCGTCTTGGAGCTTCAATTCTTCACTGATGGCCTAGATTCACCTAAGAAATGAACCCTTCATCTTTATTTTTTCCTCCGGCCTTATTCCAGCGCGTTTTCCCTCCAGCAGCCCAACCACAGAAAATAGACATACAGAGCTTTCGAATGCCACTAGAATTATACAAATAGCCTAAGTAGTTTGTCCAAACTGACCCAATGAATTTGACCTTCTTGCTTATATTACTGCCCAAAATCCAGCATGAACCCTCCTTGTGCCACCTGGCTCACTATTGGTGATGAAGGCTAGGATTTAGCAAAACTCCTTTTTCTAACTTCACTCACAATATTACTTCAGCACTACACCATATTAGATGACATGGTCTCATTCATGTGCTTATTATGCATTCCATCATCAAGCATGACCTTCCTTAGCCTAGTCGGGTTTTGTCCCACTTTTACTTAGCTACCCAAGAGCCTATTTCTTCTTGCTTCCTTCTTCTACCCTTCCTAAGGCATTGCTTCATTAAGCTCATTAGAAGACATCACATTACTTACTCTTACTTGAAGTAATTAGGGTTTGGGTTTTACAGGGGGTGAATAAGGTTTAATTAAACTTTTTTTCTAAATTATCCCAATTAAACTAATTAATACACTTTTTATAAATAATAAGAAAAAATCAATTTATGCAATAAATAAGATGACAAAAAGTGTGATAATTTAATTCTATCAAATTTTAGCAAATAAATAAGAACAAACTAAAATATATAATAAATTGCTTAAATTAATTGCAAAAATAAAAAGGAAAGAGTTAGAGAAGAAGATACAGTAATTTTTATTGTGGTTTGGTAAAACTCGACCTACTCCACTCCCCAAGTGCCTCTTGAAAATTTGAATAAAATCTTTCCGACTCTTTCCACAGATTAGAGCCCAACCGTTACACCACCGCTCCTTTTACGGGTTTAAGACCAAACCCGATCTTTTCCACGATTTAGGATCAAACTATTATAAATGTTGGAATTTTTTAAGAACACAATACAACTCTCACTAGAGTGGATTTACAAGTTTAAGCACTCAACAAATTTATCCTCATAATACAATAACACTCTCTCAAGAATAAGATGAAAAGAAAAAAAATTGGGAGCTTAGAGAGAGCAACAATGAAAACTTTTGAGTTTTGGAGGACTATGAAATGTAAAATTTGTTAGTTCAAAATTTCGAGAGGAAGATGGTTTATAAAGAGATGGAAAAGGAAAAAAATTGAATTTAAATTGGACCATTAGATTTGTGTTAAAGAAAAAAAAATGAAGAGTTGAGATTAAAAGAAATTAAATGTAAAAAAAATTTAAAATAAGAAAATAAAATATATGATAAATATATATATATATATATATATATATATATATATATTAAAAAAGCTTCCAACGGCAGGATTTAATGCTTTTTTGGATTTTTTTTTTTTTTAAATTTCAAAGAAATCGTTTGACACATTTTTTTTAATAAAATAATATATATATATATATATATATATATATATATATATATTAAAAAAAGCTTCCAACCAGGAAAGCATTTAATGCCTTTTTGGATTTTTTTTTTTTTTAAATTTCAAAGAAATCCGTTTGACAAATTTTTTTAATAAAATAATATATATATATAACATTTTAAATAACCAAAAGACCCACGTGTCACTCTCCCAAAGCTCCACATGTCGTCGCCGCCGATTGGTCATTGATGCTGACTCAGTCGCCACGTCATCGCCATGGTATTTTCTCGATAAAACTCGTTTCGGTCATAACTTCTTCGTTTTAGCTCCGATTTGAGTGATTCAAGAGGTGTTGCTATGGACATATTAAAACACTAAAATTTTCAGTAATTAAAACATATTAAAACACTAAAATTTTCAGTAATTAAAAATTGAGTTTGTTATCATCAAAACATTGATTAATTAATTAATTAAAATTAATTAATTTGAGATTAAGAGCCAAAAAGCCAACAATCTCCCCCTTTTTTATGATGACAAACCATTCATGAAAAATAGCTTGAAATACATGTAAATCATATGTAGCACATAATAAAATTCAACATATCACCATAAAGATCATTCTTGAAATTCACTCAAAAAATAAATTCTCTCCCTAATTAATACAATCAAAATCATAACAAATTTATAGCATATTTTTCTTAAACTTCTCCCCCTTTGGAATCATCAAAAAGAATAATTAAGAAAAATTTAGAACTACATAAATGTTTCCCTTAAAAACATGAACATAAATTTAGCACAACTCCCCCTAAGAATATTAACACATGCTTTCCATATCTCCCCTATCAAAATGCCTTCTAAAAGATTTAACAAGTAAAATTATAAAATCAAGAGGCATCACAACGAATAATACCGAGCTCAAGCCTATATTTGCAAAAGTTTTCTTCATTCAAAGGCTTGGTAAAAATATCCGCTAATTGATTATTAAAGCTTACAAATTCAAGAGTAATATTATCATTTTTCACATGCTCTGTAATAAAGTGATGCCTAATATCAATATGCTTAGTCCTAGAATGATGTATAGGATTTTTAGTCAAATTAATAGCATTAGTATTATCACAAAATATAGGCACATTATCAAACTTTAATCCAAAATCACAAAGTGTTTGTTTCATCCAAAGAATTTGAGCACAACAACTAACAACTGCAATATATTCCGCTTCGGTAGTGGATAAGGCAACCGAATTTTTCTTTTTACTAAACCAAGAAATTGACAAGTCCCACTTGTACTCTTACGGTCAAGTAAACTACCCGCAAAATCCGCATCGGAATATTCTACCAAATTAAATTCAACATTTCTAGGATACCATAAGCCTAAATCAATAGTACCCAGCAAATATTTAAAAATTCTTTCAACGGCATGTAAATGTGATTCCTTAGGACAAGACTAAAATCTAGCACAAAGACATACACTAAACATAATATCAGGTATACTAGCGGTTAAATAAAGTAAAGATCCAATCATACCTCTATAAGTTTTTATATCCACACACTTACCTTTTTCATCCTTGTCAAACTTAGTGGATATGCTCATAGGAGTTTTTGCAATTTCACCTTCATTGAATTTGAACCTTTTGAGCAAATCCCTTGTGTATTTTTCTTGACTTATTAAAATACCATCCTTGAGTTGTTTGATTTGAAGTCCAAGGAAGAAGCTAAGTTCTCCCATCATACTCATCTCAAATTCACTATGCATACACTTAGAAAATTCTTCACACAAAGATGGATTAGTAGAATAAAAACAATATCATCCACATATATCTGTACTAAAAGCATGTCATTTTCTTTAGTCTTAATAAAAAGAGTAGTATCAATTTTACCCATTTTAAATCCATTCTCAAGCAAGAAATTACTAAGTCTATCATACCAAGCTCTTGGAACTTGTTTTAAGCCATAAAGAGCCTTTTTCAACTTATAGACATGATTAGGAAAATCAAAATTTTCAAACCCCGAAGGTTATTCTACATAAACTTCCTCCATGATATAACCATTTAAAAATGCACTTTTCACATCTATTTGATACAAAATGAAATTCTTATAAGAAGCAAAAGCAAGCAACATTCTAATAGCTTCTAATCTAGCAATGGGTGCAAAAGTTTCTTCATAATCTATTCCTTCCTCTTGACAATAACCTTGAGCTACAAGTCTAGCTTTATTTCTAATGATATTTCCATTTTCATCCATTTTATTTCTAAAGACCCATTTAGTTTCAATTATAGAACCATGAGAGGGCCTAGGGACTAACTCCCAAACTTTATTCCTTTCAAATTGATTTAATTCTTCTTGCATAGCTAAGATCCAAAATTCATCATTTTCGGTATCTTTAAAACTTTTTGGTTCAATTTGAGAAACAAAAGCAAGATATTAAACATATTAAGAGAGGAACAAGTTTTCACACCTTGTTTGGGATCACCAAGAATTAATTCTTTGGGATGGGAAGGAGCATACCTCCACTCTTTAGGCATGGATGAAGAACCAACTTCGTTCTTTTCGATTAAGCTCAGCTCTTGCTTACTTGAAACAATTTCCTTGCCTTTGTCACTAACAAGTAAATCTCCAAAATTTCCTTCTAAAACATCACTATAAATAGGCTCATTAGAAATAACATTGCAAGATTCATCAAATACTACATGCATAGATTCCTCAACTACTAAAGTTCTTTTATTGAAAACTCTATAAGCTTTACTAGTAGAGGAATAGCCAAGGAAAATACCAACATCCGTCTTAGAATCAAATTTTCCAATTTTTTCTTTGTTATTGAAAATAAAATATTTGCAACCAAAAACTTTGAAATACCCAATATTTGGAATTTTGTTATGCCAAAGTTCATAAGGAGTTTTATCCAAAGAAGGTCTAATTAAAACTCTATTTAAAACATAACAAGCGATGTTAACGGCTTCCGCCCAAAAGTATGTAGGTAAACCATACTCATGCAACATTGATCTAGCAAATTCTTGCAAAGTACGATTTTTCCTTTCAACTACACCGTTTTTTTTAGGAGTTCTTGGAGCAAAGAAATTATGAGAAAAACCATTTTCTTCACAAAAAGTTTCAAAAGCATTGCTATCAAATTCTCCTCCATGATCACTCCTAATTTTAGAAATCAAAAAACCTTTTTCATTTTGAACTCTTTTTGCAAAACTAGAAAAGCTTTTCAAAGCATCATCCTTATGTTTTAGCATCAAAACCCAAGTAAATCTTGAAAAATCATCAACTATCACAAAGGCATAATAGTTCCCTCTAAAACTAGCAATTCTAGAAGGGCCAAATAAGTCTATGTGTAATATTTGAAGGGGTCTAGTTGTAGAGATCACATTTTTAGATTTGAAAGAGGACTTAGTTTGCTTACCCATTTGACAAGCATCACAAACTTTGTCTTTTTCAAATTTAAATTTGGGAAGACCTCTAACCAAAGAATTCTTGGAAATATTTGAAATTAAGTGCATGCTAGCATGTCCTAGTCTTCTATGCCATAACAAGAATCATTATGCAAAGCCGATAAACATTTATCATTAATAGGACAATCATTCAAATCAATAGTATAAACATTTTCATCTCTATTTCCAACACATATAACTTTTCTATCATTAGCATTTTCAATGATGCAATTCTTTTTATCAAACACAACTCTAAAGCCTTTATCACACAATTGACTAATACTAAGTAAATCATGCTTCAAACCATCAAACAAAAGTACATTTTCAATTAAAATAGAAGATTCGTTACCTATACTATCTTTACCAATTATTTTACCTTTCTTGTTGTCACCAAAAGTTACAAGACCTCCATCCTTTTTGGAGAGAGAGACAAACTTGGATGGGTCTCCTGTCATGTGTCTCAAGCAACCACTGTCCAAGTACCATTTATTTTTCTTAGAGGCTTTCAAACAAACCTACAAACACAAATGTTCAAGTTTGATTCTCTGGTACCCACACTTGTTTGGGTCCTAGATAGTTAGCATTGACAAACTAGGGAATCCATTTCATTTCTGCATAGACATTTAAGGCTTTGGATTTAGACAAGTAACAAGAATAAGTTGTATGTCCAAACTTACCACATGAGAAACAAACAACATTATGCAAAGATTTATCTCTTACAACAAATTTATGCACTCTACTTTTCTTGGAGAAATTATTCCTTGGAGCATTGTGAAACTTTGCCCTTTGAGAAAAATTTCTTCTTGGAGAAGTAGTATGAGCATATTTCAATTTAAAACACTTAGGTCTAATATGGCCTTCAACACCACAATAATTACATATAGGCACAAAGTTAGATTTAACATGCTTAGATACAACCTTAGGCATATTAAGCTTAGGCATATTATGAGATGCTTTGACAAAGATAGTTTTAGAACTTGAAGGAGTAGAACATTCATCAATATAGCCTAAACCTCTTTTATCACCAAAAGGTTTGCCTACTTCAATTATCTTGTCTAATCTTTGAGCACCTATTGTCAACTTTTTAATAGATTATTTAGCCTTATTTTTTGCAAAGCACTAAATTCCTTTTCTTTGAGTAATTTAATCAAATTATCTTTTCACAACTATCATGCTCAAGAAATTTAACTTTGTCAAGCAAGGCATTTTTCTCATCACAATCAAAAGCATGCTTGTCACAAGAGATATTCATTTCATCAATATGCATAGCATCATGCTCATTCTCTTTTAAGCAAGCAATTTCTTCAAATAAAGACTTATTTTTACTAGATAAAACATTGTATTTCTTTTTAAGCACAACATACTTAGAACTAAGTTTTTCTAAATCATTTTGCATATTTTCAAAAGCTTCAAACAATTTATTATAAGAAAGAAGTTCTAGAGTTACCTCATCATTTTGTTCATCCTTTGTCACTATGAGCCATGAAGCAATAATTGCCACTTCTTCATTATCACTCCCACTTTCACTTTCATCGCTATATCCCAAGTAGCTTTCATTGCTTTCTTCTTGGATTTCTTGGATGATTTGAGAAGAGGACAATCGGTTCTAATATGACCCGACTTCTTGCATTCATAGCATATTACCTCATCCTTTTTGCTCTTTTCACATTTTGACTCTTTTTGGTTGGAGAATGCTTCTTGAATTGCTTCTTTCTCTTGATGAAGTTCTTATAGTTACGTGAAAGATAGGCAACATCATCTTCATCTTGGGAGTCAACTTCTAAAGAGATGGTCTTTAAAGCTATACACTTTTCTTTCTTTTTCTTCTCATCCTCCATGTTTTTCTTAATCTTTATCTCATGTGTCAACAACGAGCCCATGAGTTCATCAATGGAGAGAGATTTGAGATCCTTTGCCTCTTGAATGGTAGTGACTTTAGGCTCCCATTGTTTAGGCAAAGACCACAATATCTTCTTTATCTTCTCAAGATTTGAGTACTTTTTCCCAAATCCTTCTAAAGCATTGACAATGTTAGTAAATCTAATAAACATATCGACAATAGCTTCATTTTCATCAATTTTAAACATTTCATATTGATGAACTAACATGTCAATCTTTGTTTCTTTTACTTGACTAGTTCCTTAATGAGTAATTTCTAATTTATCCCATATCTCTTTAGCGGTTTTGCAAATAGACACTCTATTATACTCAACTTCATTCAAAGTAAAAAATAAACAATTAATAGCTTTGGCATTTAAAGAGCATGCTTTCTTTTCATTTATTGACCATTCTTCCTTAGGTTTTATAGTGCTAACACCATCAACATCTTTTGTTGGAATTTTAAAACCTTCCACAACAATATCCCATAAATCATAATCAGTAGAAAGCAAGAAAAATCTCATTCTATTTTTTCAATAACTATAATTAGTACCATTAAAGAAATGAGGCTTTGTAATAAATTGACTATCGGTAAAAGGGATAAAACCTAAAGTTGCCATAGCTAAAAAACAATTAAGCTTATCAAGAAATAAATATTTCAAGAACAACCCTCTCAAAAAATGTGATAATTTAATTCTATCAAATTTTAGCAAATAAATAAGAACAAACTAAAACATACAATAAATTGCTTAAATTAATTGCAAAAAAAAAAAAAAACATTCAATTTATCCACAGATTAGAGCCCAATCATTACACCACTGCTTCTTTTACGGGTTCAAGAGCAAACCCGATCTTTTTCACGGTTTAGGATCAAACCGTTATAAATGTTGGAATTTTTGAAGAACACAATACAACTCTCACTAGAGTGGATTTACAAGTTTAAGCACTCAACAAATTTATCCTCACAATACAATAACACTCTCTCAAGAATAAGATGAAAAGAAAAAAAAATGGGAGCTTAGAGAGAACAACAATAGAAACTTTTGAGTTTTGGAGGATTATGAAATGTAAAATTTGTTAGTTCAAAATTTGGAGAGGAAGATTGTTTATAAAGAGATGGAAAGGGAAAAAAATTGAATTTAAATTGGACCATTAGATTTGTGTGAAAGAAAAAAAATGAAGGGTGGAGATTAAAAGAAATTAAAAGCAAAAAGAAATTTAAAATAAGAAAATAAAATATATAATAAAAATATATATATATTTTTTAATTCTGAAACTTTCAAACGGTAAAAAAATTTGAAAAAAAAAAATATATTTTTAAAAAAGCTTCCAACGACAAGAGCATTTAATGTTTTCTCGATTTTTTTTTTTTTTAAATTTCAAAGAAACTGTTTGACACATTTTTTTATTAAATAATATATATATATATATATATATATATATAATATTTTAAATAACCCAAAGCCCCATGTGTCACTCTCCCAAAGCTCCACATGTCATTGTTAGATTGGTCATTGATGCTGACTCAGTCGCCACATCATCACCACCGGTATTTTTCGATAAAAATCGTTTCGATCATAACTTCTTCGTTTTAGCTCCGATTTGCGTGATTCAAGAGATGTTGGAATTGTTGTTCCGAGCTCTACGTTATGGATATATTAAAATACTAAAATTTTCAGTAATTAAAATTGAGTTTGTTTTCATCAAAACATTGATTAATTAATTAATTTGAGATTAAGGGCCAAAAAGCCAATAACCCTGAAATGGAGTAACCTGAGACCCGACCTGGATTTAAGATTTTTGAAAATTTTTAACCCAACCCAACTAGTTCGGGTTGATCGGGTTTTCGGGTTTTTTGAACACCCCTAATACCCTCAAACTTTCAAGTGTTAAAATTGGACTCTTAAGCTTATGTTAAACATTGTAGAAATTGAACTGACAAATGTTAAAAATTGAACCTTCAAACTTATACAAATGTTACAATTTATATAATTACGTAAGTTTGATGGTCCCATTTGACCTAATTTTAAGACTCATTTAAGTTTTAGGGCTCAATTTTTAAAATTTAAAGTTTAAGAGTTTAATTACGACTACCACATACTTTAGAAGTGGCTTTTGCAATTTGTTAATTTAGGAGTACAAGACAAAATAAAAGTTTTTTTTTTTAAAATCATGTTTGTTGGAGCAAAAATTTACTAGAGAGTTAAGATTGTTATACTTTTTAAAGTTTAGAGTTAGAAT
This sequence comes from Benincasa hispida, assembly GCF_027475165.1. NCBI lineage: Eukaryota > Viridiplantae > Streptophyta > Magnoliopsida > Cucurbitales > Cucurbitaceae > Benincasa > Benincasa hispida. The sequence goes on from NC_143482.1 coordinate 17,058,458, forward strand.
TGATTGAACTAACTAATGAATTCAAGATTAATACAAGTTGTAGGTGTCTACGCAATAGATATACTTGAATTGATAAATAATTAGGATTAATATAATAAGAAGAAACTTTATATTTCATATAAATTTACTAAAGAAACCATTTTATATATTTTTAAATTTCAACTAAATACCCCTAAAATATATTATTTATTACACAATATTTTAGATCAAGAATATTTTGGGTGGTAGATACAACGTTTTACCAAATATTCTACATTTAATACAATACTAAATCAATGATATCAAACAATTTTTCTCTTCAAATAATCATGTTAATGAAGTCAATATAATTTTTGGTTTCCCCACTTCTAAAACACCAACTTCTTAAGAGATAGATCATTAAAAACCTAACATATTATATTGAATTTCTAATTATAATATAAAAAAAATGTACTTAATCCTTTTTGACAGGGCAAAAATTGGAATGCTTATATCATAATAAAATTTCAAACTAGTTGTAGAGCATGAACAATAATTTTAATATTATGAATAATATATAAGTAAAATACAATAATATAGTTTAAAGTGTAAACAATATACATACATATAGATATACATTATATGCATCATTTATAATACACACACAAATGTAGACATACACGTAGATATACATTATATATACAGTCTAAAGTGTAAACATAAATATACATATAACTATACATTATACACACACAAACACATGTAGATATACATTTTAAATTGTAAACAATATATATACATATAAATATACATTATCTACACCATATATGATACACACACACATGTAGATATATATTATATATACATGCTAAAGTGTACATAATATATATACATGTAGATATAGATTATATACAAAGTATATAATATATATATATACACACAAGATCAAATAAAAAGATAAATATTTCAACAACAAAAAGCATAAAATATATAATCATGTAAATATTATTACTAATATCTTAGGGTGATCATCAGTTGAGGGTGATTTTTTGTGAAAAAACTGATTTTGCCAAACCGTGAAGAAATAACTGATCATTCGACCGATTCATCATTTTGGACGATTCGTCACAAATCAACCATCAGTCAGGCGGGGTTTATTTTCTCTGAAAACTCGATTTTGCCAAACTATGGAAAAAAACTAATCGATTGATCGATTCCTTCGAATCGATCAATCTAGTGTTTTCTCATTTTTGTATTTTTATTTTGTAAAAAAAAAAAAAAAAAAAAAACTATACTTAATGAGTTATACAAACAATGATTTGCAAGATTTAATTAGTTTTACATGGATAAAATAAAAAATGAAGATAAAATAATCTTTTTTAATAGAGACTGATAAAGTTCTATCAGTGTCAATTAGTGATTAAAACTGATAGGAGTTTATCAATGATATTATGTGATAGATGATGATAGAAGTCTATCATTATCTATTAGTGATAGAAAAATAGACATGCACAGTAGAATTTAAGACCAATTTTACTCCAATTGCACAAAAATAGCATACAACCCTAAATTAATTAATTAGGATTTTTTTGAAATATTACCTTTGAAGCTCTCGAAACGCTTCTATCTCCATCCGAAAATGAACTGAACAATCACTAGAGCTGACCTACTATCCTCTGGACCCAGAACCAGGTTGTGGGACATTATGGATGAAGAAACCGAGAGAGAGAAAGCGATGGAAATAGGAGATGGATTTTTTTTTTAGGTTGGCTTTGGGTTTTGATATTTCTAAAAAATGGTGATTTTTTTCCAGCCCAATTTAGAAACTAATTTTGGAAAAATTGTCAAAAGTCCTCTATCCAAATTGAAAGCCCAAATTTATAGAAAAAAACCATGCAAAAATTGCATGAAACAAATTCATAAAAACCCAACACCTCAAAATCTACTATATAAGCGGGCTTAATGTCTCACTATAAGTCAACACCTTGCCCACTATCTTGCTAGTAGAATTATCCAACAAAAAGATTGGATTTTTCCACTAACTTTAGTCAAAGTGCAAAATGGTCATTTTATCAAAGTCAAATTTTGACCGACTTTTTATGCTTTTTTTCGTATTAACTAATTTTGTCCTCCCGAGCATGAATCTGTATTCATTTTCTCGAAATTCAAATCACATTTGAATATTAGGCCGGTCAAAGTTTGACTTTTCAAAGTCAAAAGTCAATTCTTTGACTTTTTACATCTTTGACCATTTCCATTATTTTCGAGCTTTCGAATATGAACGTATTCATATTCTTGATATTTATATCACATTTAATCATTAACGTGTATCTCTAAACTGAAAACCGACCACTATATCACATATATTTGTCGGTTTCTCTCTCTTCACCTAATTCGAACAATTCGAATCATTCTATCATACTGTTCTAAGTTTATTCCATATGAGCTAGTAGGGGAACCTAATGGACCTATAGATCATGGGCTCTAACGATCCGAGATTACCTGGCTAAACTCTTTTAGATGGAGTTAATCAACATTCGTTAACTAACGGGTCATTCCACTATAGTCCCATAGTTGCACTCCTCTCAGTATAGATATATTTCTGTCCATATGATATAACCACGATTAGTAAGCTAATACTTCACAGGTTGTTTGTAACCTCAGCTGGGTCATAAAAGCTGTTTTACCCCCAAGACCACATCTTATTTCTTAAGTTCCACTAATCCTCTAATGAACAATTGGTTTAAGGTCCAACCTATAAACCGAACCCCTCTCAGGCCAAGGAGAGAGTGGGGCCCCTTGTTCAAGACCTGGATTCAGTACTAAAAGGAACAACCTATCTATTAATCTTTATAATGGGTAGGAGTGAATTCTGTCTTGCACTCTATGTTCTCAGCTATCCACCTGATCATACCCCTGAAATGGGATGCTTATTGGGCCAGCGATAATGAGCTGCCCTCACCTATGCAAATCTAAGGATAATTCCGAGTGAACAGGAGTTCATAATTAGCTCAGGATTAAGATTAAGTTACCTAGGTCATCAATTAAGAAATAGTTAGTTTTATACATAAAACGACGTTTAGAACGTAAAAAGTGACTATTTCATGGTTCAATATTATGTAAACTCTTTACATAGGATGCCTCCACTTTCATGTCTCCACATGAACGGTTTAGGATCACATCGTTTGTACTAACTACAAAATGGGTCACATTCATAGTGTCCCCAAAATATGGCACCCAACCTTATTCATATACTATAGACAATTTTAGCTATATATTTGAACTTGATCCACATTTATGTCACTACATAAAGTTCAAACTTAAACTTAATAGTCTCAGATCCATAGTTTATTGGATTCATGAATATAGAATTTAATTTTACTAAAGATTTTCAATAACAACTTTATTGAACAAGAATATGATATTACAAATTATGAGTTTTAGGACATAAAATCCAACAAACTCTCACTTGGACTAAAACTCCTAGTAGGATCAAACGATGCTGAATTTAACTGTGAGAAATTAATATTACATATGAGTACAATAAACATATGAATACATTAAACTAGGGCATTTACGGCCAACATAATCTCCCACTTGTCCTAGTTTAGAAATACTATAGACCTAAACTCTGTAGGTGACCCTAAAAAACTTTAGCCGTGAGGGTTTTTTAAAAGGATCAACAATGTTTTGCTCAGAAGGTATTTGGGTCACTACAATATCACCACGGTGTACGATTTCCCGGATAAGGTGGTACTTGCGTTCGATGTGCTTTCCCCGTTTATGGCTTTGAGGTTCTTTTGAATTTGCAACTGCACCATTGTTGATATAAGTTGATGGGTAGATGCATATTTGGAACAACTTCCAAATCTGTCAAGAATTTCCTCAGCCATACTGCTTCTTTTGCTGCTTCGCAAGTAGTTATATATTCAGCTTCCATTGTGGAGTCAGCTATATAGGTCTGTTTTACGCTTCTCCACACTACTGCTCCTCCGTTAAGAGTGAACCTGATCTAGATGTAGACTTTCTAGCATCTTTATCAGTTTGGAAATCAAAGTCAGTGTATCCAGTAAGAAGCAGAACCTTAGCATTATACACGAGCATGTAGTCCCTAGTTCTCCTGAGATACTTTAAGATGTTCTTAATGGAAGTCCAATGATCACGTCCAGGATTAGACTGGTACCTACTAACGATCCCTACTGAGTAGCATATGTCAAGTCTAGTATATAACATTGCATACATCAGGCTTCCAACAGCGGAAGCATAGGGAATATTTCTCATATCATCAACTTCTTGAGGTGTCTTAGGACATTGTTCATTTGACAGATGAATTCCATGTCTGGAAGGCAACAAACCCTTTTTGGAATTCTGCATTCTATATCTAGACAACATTCTGTCTATATAAGATGCTTGAGACATGGCTAGTGTCTTATTCTTGTGATTCCAAACAATTTGGATCCCAAGAATATACTGCGCATTTCCTAAATCTTTCATTTGGAATTGTGTATCTAGCTATTGCTTGACGTCAGTAAGATATCCTACATCATTCCCAATAAGTAGAATATCATCGACATATAAAACCAAGAACACTTCAACAAAATTAATGATCTTTTTGTAAACATAAGGCTCGTCAACATTTTGTTCAAAGCCATAAGATTTGATTGCAGTATCAAACCTTATATTCCAGGATCTAGAAACTTGTTTTAATCCATAAATGAATTTCTCAAGCTTACAAACCTTTTGTTCTTGATCCTGAACTATAAACCCCTCTGGTTGAACTATATAGATACTCTCTTCAAGATTGTCATTCAAAAAGGCTGTCTTGACATCCATTTGCCAAACTTCATAGTCATAAAAAGTTGCAATGGATAAGAGTATTCTTATCGACTTTAACATGGCAATGGGAGAGAAAGTTTCTTCATAGTCCACTCCTTCTCTCTTGGTATAACCCTTTGCCACAAGTCGAGCCTTAAAAGTCTGTACTTTACTGGCTTGATCTCGTTTTCTCTTGTAGGTCAATTTGCAACCAATTGGTTTCACATCACTTGGTTTATCTACAAGAGTCCAGATTGAATTAAAGTACATTGACTCCATTCCGAGGTCCATAGCTTTTATCCACAGGTCACTGTCCACATCATTCATTGCCCGTTTATAGGTAAATGGATCCTCTACGCCCTCATCAGGTATGATGATTTGAGTTTCAGCTAAACCCAATAGTGGTCAAGCTAATGAACAACTCTCCCACTACGTCGAGGCACTCTCAACTCTTGAGAAGGATGTGACTAACCAAAAATACTAGCTTTATCTACTACTTTAGTAGATGAACTAGGTATATTTGTAGCATCTTTTGAAATTTCTTTCAACACTATTTTACTGCATGGTTGATGATTTCTTATGTGGTCTTCCTCTAAGAATGTGGCATTTGTTGATACAAATACCTTGTTTTCTTGAGGATGATAAAACAGACCACCCCTTATTTTCTTTGGATAACCTACAAATAAGCATAACTTTGAACGATGTTCCAATTTCTTGGGATTTTGTACCAACCCATTGATGGGCAACCCCAAATTCTAAAGTGACGTAAACTACTTTTACGCCCTTTTCATAGCTCATAAGGTGTTTCAGAAACACTTTTAGAGGGAACGTTGTTCAAAATATGGATAGCAGATTCAAGTGCATATCCCCAAAAGGAATCAGGCAATTGAGCATAGCTCATCATAGAGAGAACCATATCTAATAAGGTTCGGTTTCTTCTTTCTGATACACCGTTCTGCTGAGGCATACTAGGTGCAGAGAGTTGTGACTGGATCCCGTTTTCTATCAAATAGTCTTGGAATCGTATGTCCATATACTCTCCATCTCGATCTGATCGAAGTGTCTTTATTGTTTTACCTAATTCATTCTCAACTTCAGCCTTATATTCTTTGAACTTTTTAATAGAATCAGACTTGTGATGAAGTAGGTAGACATGACCATACCTTGAATAATCATCAATAAAATTGATGAAATATTCATACCTATCTCAAGCCTTGACATTCATTGGTCTACGAAGATCCGAATGTACGAGCTCTAAGGGTACTTTGGCTCTGAGACCTTTTCTTGAAAAAGATCTCTTGGTCATCTTTCCTTCAAAATAGGATTCACATGGAGGTAAAAAGTTATCTTCTAACTGACTTAAAAGTCCACACTCGTGACCAATCTCCCAATCCTATTGAGAATTATGTGACCAAGTCTTAGGTGCCATAGATAGGCGTTGGAAGAAACCTTTTATTTTTTATTCTGAGTTTCTAATGTTCTAAACATTTCGATATTTAAAACAAAATTTGCTTTAGTTGGTCTTAACTTATATAAGTTGTCTTCAAGTGTAGCAGAACAAATTTGAATACCTTTATAAAAAATGAACACTTCATTTATATTAAAAGATACTATATATAATTGTTCTACAATACAAGCAATAGATATCAAATTCCTCTTCATAAGAAGTACATACAAAACATTTTTAAGCACTAGATATCTATCTTCAAAAAACAACTTAAGATCTCCCACTACTTCAGTTGAGACAACCTCTCTTATTCCAACTTTGAGGGTTATCTCACCTTCTTCAAGCTTTTTCCAAGAACTAGTTTCCTAAAACGAGAAACAAATATGATTAGTGGCTCCTGAATCTAGTATCTAGGTTAAGGTATCATATTCCACTAAACATGTTTCAACGACCAGTAAATCATATTTACCTTGTGTCGTTTTCTCAGCTTTCTTCTCTGCAAGGTACTTCGGGCAATTTCTCTTCCAATGCCCATTTTGGTTACAGTGGAAACATTTTCCTTTATCTGCATCCTTCTTTCCCTTTCTTATCTTAGGAGCCTATCCTTTCCCTTTCTTTTTCATTTGAGCTTTAGAGGGTCCAGCTTTGTTTTTAGAGGACGATCCTCTTATAAATTTTTTTCTTAGTGGTAGCAACATTTGCTTCCACTTCCTTCCCCTTACCTAAAGTAAGGTTTTGGAATCGCTGGAGCTCGTTAAGAAGGGTAGTGAGGTTAAATTCTATCTTATTTAAAGACGCATTTGTCTGAAAAGGTATAAAACTCTTCGGAAGAGATTGTAAGATAAAGCTAACCTGATTAGCCTCATCAATGGGTCCACCATTTACTGCAGCGATATTGAAGTGCATCATCATGTCCAGGACATGTTCTCTAGCAGAGTCCCCTCCTTCATCCGCTTTGTGTAAATTTGCTTAATTGCCTTATGTCTAAGGGACCATGATGGTTGCCCAAACATTTCTTTTAATAAATCTATTATCTCTTTAGCCGTAGTTAAGGATTCATGTTTCTTTGCCAAAACATCAGACATGTTGGCAAGAATGTAAACACTGGCCTTTTCATTGGCTTTGACCCATCGATCGTATGCTTCCTGAACAACTCGGTTAGCAGTTGAGGCTGGGGCTTGAGGACATTCCTCAGTTAAGACAAATCTTAGATCGTCCATTACCAGTATTGTGTTTAGATTTGACTTCCATGCCGAATAATTATTGCCGTTTAGTTTCTCGGAAGCTAAGAGTTGAATTATCAAGCTATTCATGCTGAAAAAGATAAATATATTCTTTTAGAAAAACTATAATCATAAAGAAACCAATTTAATTTAGCAAAAAAAACTAATAATGTACCTTTCATTATTATATTTTGCAATGATATTTCAAAAGTTTAGAATAACTTCCACCGAGGGGCAGTCGATTATTCCTTTTCTGAACCAAGACAATCTTGACTAGATGCTAACCCCAGAATAACTCTTTATTCTTATAGCATTTTAGTTATCGCTACTTTGGTAGAAATTATACTAACATCTTAGTAATTCTTGTAAGTGTAACCTTCCATTTTTGGATTTCAGAGAACAGAATCAACATGCACCCGAAAGTGGAAAGTCAATATGAAAACTGATCTAAGAGAGCCTATCCAGATTTGGAGTTCATGGTGTTTCGAATCCTATAATACAACCCTCTGAAGGGAAAGGTCGCTCCAGGGCAGACATGCAGGTGCATTATAGGAATCTCACGGTGCGACCTAATGGAAGAGACCATGGGATATGTTGTTACATACCCCTCACCCACTTACTATGAACTACTTCCCCTATTCACCTTGATATTGATCCATGCAAACACTCTTTGAAGGGAGTTTGCTCCTAAGCACAGCCCAAAGCCCTGCATGGACCTCACGATGTGAACTCTTAGGGATGCTAAAGCTAAGAGTACACTACTTCTCTCTAGCTAAAGTGTTTTATAACTGTTTATGGTATAAAAAAAAATTATAGATATATTTCAGCGAAATTAAACATATCCTAAGTGTAGGTGATAGATCCATGTATAACTCTTATACTGGATTTTAACATATGATGTCTAGGTGATAAATAAATTTTATTACGCCAGTTTGATCTCCAGGTAGGAGGTGTTGACTTAGACGCCAGTTTGATCTCCAGGTAGATCTTGTCTAAGAACCCCCAACCTTAGACAAGATCTCCCCAGGTAAGTAAATAACTCTTTGTTTAACAAGTAATCGACCTATTCTAACTCTTTAGAAAAGCCAATTAAAATTTCACCAATTTAATCCTAGGTGAGCATGCAGCTTTTACCTTTGTTATAGATTTTATTGTCTAGGTTATTTTATAACAATTATGAAAAAAAAATTATAACCATTATAATCCTAGAATCATACATCTATAACATACATCCATACTCAATGATCATGCTTTAATATAACACTTTATATTAAAACAACTTCACATGCATACTATATACATTATAACAATTATAACATATATCAAATGCATGTACATGTTAACCTATGGTGGGATTTTAAATCTATATAGCATACTATATGCACAACAAGATTCAAAAACTAATTAAACATACATCAACATGCATAATTAATTAAACACCCTAAAATGGATTGGTTTTGGCTCTTAAATTAAGCCAACAACTAAATTATTATAATAATAATTTGGTATAGTACAAAAAAACCGCTCTCGAACTAGCTTCAAACACTTTTGAATCAACTCGAGCTAGTCAAAAACTCTCGAACCAGCCCAAAAACTCCAAAAACCAGGTTGAATTGGTCAAACCGGCTCAACAGAACCGGTCCAGACCGGTTGGTCAACGCTTGCAGGGGCGGTCAACGGACGCTGGACCCGGGTCGGTAGAGCGGGCAGAGCACGCGAGTCGGATCCGGGCAACGGGTCAGGTCTGGGAGCACTATCTCGGGTCTGGTGGCAATTTTGGGTTTGTGAGCCAATTTTCTCCAATATTGAAGCTACCCTCTTTCTCGGAACCGAGCAATTATAGCCTAATGACTCTAGAAAATTTATAGAACCTTTGCCACACATTAATGCTCATAAACATGTGAGTAATTATAAATTAATACTACAAAAAAAAAACTTAATTTAATTGCCAAATCCTAAAAACCATTTTAGTTTCCAATATCAATTTTATCTAATAAATTGATACCAGCCACATGCAATTGAGTAAAATTAAAACATGCTCTGATACCATATGATAGAAAAATAGGCATGGTAGCGGAATTGAGGACCAATTTTACTCTAATTGCACAAAAATAACATACAACCCTAAATTAATTAATTAGGGTTTTTTGAAATATTACCTTTGAAGCTCCCAAAACGGTTCTATCTCCACCCAAACACGAACCGGACAATCACAAGAGCTGACCTACTATCCTCTGGACTCAGAACCGGGTTGTGGGACCCGATGGATGAAGAAACCGGAGAGAGAAAGATATGAAAATAGGAGATGGATTTTTTTTTTAGGTTGGGTTTGGGTTTTGATATTTCTAAAAATGGTGATTTTTCCAACCCAATTTAGAAACTAATTTTGGCAAAATTGTCAAAAGTCCACTACCCAAATTGAAAGCCCAAATTTATATAAAAAAAACCATGAAAAAATTGCATGAAACAAATTCATAAAAACTCAACACCTCAAAATCCACCATCTAAGTGGGCTTGATGTCTCCACTATAAGCCAACACCTAGCCCACTATCTTGTTAGTGGAATTATCCAACAAAAAGTTTTGATTTTCCCATTAACTTTAGTCAAAGGGCAAAATGGTCATTTTGTCAAAGTCAAAATTTGACCGAAAAGTCAACATTTTGACTTTTTATGATTTTTTTCGTGTTGACTAATTTTGGCCTCCCGAGCATGAATCCGTATTCATTTTCTCGAAATTCAAATCACATTTGAATATAAGGTTGGTCAAAGTTTGACTTTTCAAAGTCAAAAGTCAAGTCATTGACTTTTTAAATCTTTGACCATTTCCATTATTTCTGAATATGAACGTATACATATTCTTGATATTTAAATCACATTTAATAATTAAAGCTGTATCTCTAAACTGAAAACCGACCACTATATCACATATACTTGTCAGTTTATCTCTCTTCACCTAATTCGAACAATTTGAATCATTCTATCATACTGTTCTAAATTTATTCCATATGAGCTAGTAGAGGAACCTAATGGACCTATAGATCATGGGCTCCAATGATTCGAGATTAGCTAGCTAAACTCTTTTAGACGGAGCTAATCAATATTCGTTAACTAACGGGTCATTCCACTATAGTCCCGTAGTTGTGCTCCCCCCACTATAGATATATTTGTGTCCATATGATATAACCACGATTAGTAAGCTAATCCTTTACAAGTTGTTTGTAATCTCGGCTGGGTCATAAAAACCGTTTTACCCCCAAGACCATATCTTATTCCTTAAGTTCCACCGATCCTCTAATGAACAATTGATTTAAGGTCCAACCTATAAACCGAACCCCTCTCGGGCCAAAGAGAGGGTGGGCCCTTTGTTCAAGACCTGGATTTAGTACTAAATGGAACAACCTATCTACTATCCTTATAACAGGTAGGAGTGAATCTCGTCTTGCACCCTATGTTCCCAGCTATCCACCTGATCTTACTCCTGGGCCATCGATAATGAGCTGCCCTCACCTATACAGATCTAAAGATAATTCCGAGTGAACAGGAGTTCATAGTTAGCTCAGGATTAAGATTAAGTTACCTAGGTCATCAATTAAGAAATAGTCAGTTTTATACATAAAACGGCGTTTAGAACTTAAAAAGTGACTATTTCATGGTTCAGTCTTATGTAAACTCTATACATAGGATGCCCCCACTTTCATGTCTCCACATAAACGTTTTAGGATCACATCGTTTGTACTAACTACAAAATAGGCCGCATCCATAGTGTACCCAGAATAAGGTGCCCAACTTTATTCATATACTATAGACCATTTTGGCTATATATTTGAACTTGATCCACATTTATGTCACTACATAAAGTTCAAACTTAAACTTAATAGTCTCGGATCCTTAGTTTATTGGATTCATGAATATAGAATTTAATTTTACTAAAGATTTTCAATAACAGTTTTATTGAACAAGAATATGATATTACAAACTACGAGTTTTATGACATAAAATCCAACAGTTAGTGTTTTTTTGTTTTGCTATTTCTGTAAATAGTTTGTCATTTTTTCTATATGTGAAAATCTTCCATAAAAAATTGTAATATGTAGAATTGAACTTGATTCTCAAATTAATAATTTAACAGTAAAAAGAATGATAAATGCAACACAATAATCATAAAATCCAAAGTTTTAAAATCCAAAACTTATAAGATCCAAAATTGTAAAACTCCAAAGTTCCAACAAAATAATTATACAAAATTCATCCAAGTTCAAATAAAAGTACATAAAATCATCCATCTTGTATTCTTGTTCATGTCTTTTTCTCCATCCATGATCCATGACAGCATGGAATCTTATCCTTTCAAATGGAAATTCAAAAAGAAGAATTAAAAATCCATAATTAAGAACAGAGAATTGGAAAACAAAATTAGTATTGAAACTTTAAATGTTCTCCAAAATCCAAAATTCCAATACAAAAGGTAATCAAAACCATACAAAAACCATCCAACATAATTATATAAAATCTTCCATCATGTTGATGTCTTTTTCTCCATGCACGACAACTCGAACGAACATTACAATTAAGAACGAAAATAAAAAATAAAACTCACACCTTCTTCAAACTTTAAATCTTCTTCAAAGTATTGATTATGACGTTTAAGATTGATTGAACCTGAATTTAATCAATTATGAGTGCATACAAGAGCCTCCTCCACTCTTGGAGCCAATGAACAACAAATTGTATTAACCACTTGTCCTTTGTACTAAAAGCTGACTCATATGCTACAGTAGATACTGGAATCACTAAAATATCTTTACTAATACGATTAAGGACTACAAAATTATACATCAATCTTTGACTCCCTATCAAAAGTTGTGGTCTCAACAGTTCGAAACACATCTATGTAACCATAGTTCGGATCCACTCTCACTTCCACTTCATCTTCCACATTTACCTCCATAGTTGTATCCAAAACAGTTGAAAAACTACAACCATGGATATTAGGATCATTAGTGGATTCATAATCACTAACACTTGCATTAGCACTAACACTACCACTACCACTAGTACTACCACTAGTACTACCACTATAACAACAATTACTACCAAATCCATTTTTTGTATTCATGAAAAAGACGTCTCAAAGCATTCTCCACCATCCTAGTCTTTGTTTTAGCAATTTTTGGCTTGAAAAGGTCATTTTGACAATATTATAAGCACTTCATATTATAACGAGGATCAACACCACAACAATGCAAAGGAGAAAATTATTCTTCCTTTCATCATTCCCCCAATATTGGCCAAATATGGCCATCATATTATTAGTCATAGTAGAAAGCATTTTATGTTCACTACTAGCATCTAATTGTATGCATTTTTTAATTTTACATATCTCATGGAAAACCAAATTTGAAGTTGTAAACAAAGATCTCGAAAGTTCAATGTGACAATATAAAATACTTCGAAAAATTTAATCAACATCCTAGAATTTTCCCAATCATATTTAGTGGGTGGTGAAATCATTTCTATAAGAATCATCATTAGCCTCTAATCTGTCAAAACCTCTTGCAAACTTTGTAGCCGCCTCAAGCATCAAATACACGGAGTTCCATCTAGTGGAAACATCTAGACACACAACACTAGATATCCTTTCATTTTCAACACACTTTTTAAACTTTATCATGCGTGTAGGAGAAGATCTAACATACCTAACAACATTTCGAATTCTATTAATGCTCTCGTTATATTCTACAAACTCGAAAGGCAATATATCTACAATTAGCATTTTAGCCAAAACTTCACGACAACTATGTAAATTATATGATTCACATACAAATTGTGAAAGACCATCCCCAACCTCTTCTTCTTTTGGTTTGAAAGCTAAAGCCTTTTGAGAATGATCTCTCTTCCTTTGGTAAGGGTATTTCTCACAATTATTTAAGTGATTTTTCATCGTCCCAGTTACCATTATGTTTTGAATGACATGCATAAGTAATTCCACAATATTTGCACCTAGCTTAAAATGTTCCCAAACTATAGATATTTTCACGTTCTTACGCTTTTTTGTTGGCTTCTCATTGACTTCTTCTTCATGTTCATCCACATTAACGGTATTCTCATCTATCTTCTCCATTATATTGATAGCTTTTTCCTCTTCCTCTTCAATATTTATCCTGCAAATAAATCATGATAAACTTTTAAATTTAATAAAAAAATTCAAAGAAAAACTTACAAAGAAATCAAAATTTGAAACTTAAAAGTTGAAACTTTTGAAAATGGCTACTGTGGAGGGTGAAATTGAACCCAAATAGCATATTTAAGTCCAAAGTTTTGGGTTTAGGCAGATAAACTAAAAAGGTGGGCTAAGGAAAGCTAGCCAAGCTCGACAGGCAACCCAAAGGTAGAACTGCCAAGTTAATAGACTTTCAAATGGCTTTTGGTTAAAACAATATTGTATCTTGTGCATATGGAATGATACATGCATAAATAAGGAATATATATTTAAATAAAGAAATATATATGTATATGTATATTCCAATAAAGAAATATATATGTATATGTTCATTTAAATAAAGAAATATATATGTATATATATATTTAAGTAAAAAAAAAAAGTATATATAAATATATATGTGTATATTTAAATAAAGAAATTTAAGTATATCTATATATAGAGAGAAAAAAAATGAAGGGGGGTGGTAGTCGGACTGCCCACCTGCCACTGTGAAAGAAGAAGCCAACCCAACTGGCAAGACAAAAAAAAAGGGGTATGCCGACCTCCCCACTTTGAGAAAAGGCCAGCCCACAGCTAGGCCTATGAGCTCAGCTGACCTCTAAATGAGGTTAGCCCATAGCTAATGGGGTTGGCCACCAACCCCCAACCCATTTCTACCCTCATTGGGCTTGTTTTTCATAGTTTTTTTTGGCTATGCATTAGATTTTTAAGAAAAGGAAAATTAATGGAAACCTCTTTTAAGATAGTTAATTTAAAGACTATTTAGTTACCTAATTTCGTTTATGTAGCTCAATTATTACATTATTAGAGAAACACAACACATTAAGGACAATTATTGATAAATCAAAAATCATACTTCCACCCAAAGGTCAAGCACATTAAGGGTTGAACTTCGTAACAGCCGGGATGATGATGCTTCAGGCGGAAAACGGATAAAGTAATGATTAATGATGGTTTGGAAGCTGAAGAGACCAACTATGTTCGGTTATTACATGGATGACCTATATAATTCAAGGGGTACCATCAAAGAGAGGTATGCTTTTCAACCTATGTTAATTGTTACCAGGTGACTCAAATTCAAACCCGATTCTAACTTGAGCGTCAGAGTGGATTTGGCTCAACACCACACCAGTGTTAGCTTTACTCACTTTTCTTGCAGGATATCCAATTATTCTCCTTCAAATACAAATTTACCGTCAGTGCAATTTTTCGTATCAACAACTACAAAGATAAATCAAAACTTCAAAGGAAAACTAAAAAATATATGAAAAACTTACAAAAGAAAATCAAATCTTGAAACTTAAAAGTTGGAACTTTTGAAAATGCCTACAAAGATAAATTAAAACTTCAAAGCAAAATTGAAGAATATATGAAAAACTTTCAAAAGAAAATAAAGTCTTGAAACTTAAAAGTTTGAACTTTCGAAAATGCAAAAATAAACCAAAACTTCAAAGCAAAATTGAAAAGTATGAAAAACTTACAAAAAATCAAAATTTAAAACTTAAACATTGGAACTTTTGAAAATGCAAAGAAAGATAAACCAAAACTTTAAAGAAAAACTAAAAAATATATGAAAAACTTACAAATAAAAAAAAAAAATCAAATCTTGAAATTAAACATTGAAATTTTTGAAAATTGCAAAGAAAGATAAACCAAAACCTCAAAGAAAAACTAAAAAATACATGAAATTTTTTTTTAAAAAAAAAATCAAATCTTGAAATTTAAATGTTGGAACTTTTGAAAATGCAAACAAAAATAAACCAAAACTTCAAAGTAAAACTGAAAAATATATGAACAACTTAAAAATAAATAAATCTTGAAACTTAAAAGGTAGAACTTTTGAAAATGCAAAGAAAGATAAACCAAAACTTCAAAGCAAAACTAAAAAATATATAAAAAACTTTTTTAAAAAATCAAATCTTTAAATCTAAAAGTTGGAACTTTTGAGAACCCAAAGAAAGTTGAAACAAAATATGAAAAAAAAGGAACCTAAAAAAAACAAAAGCTTGAAACTTGAAAGATGGAAAGCGGAAACGTAGAAGTTAAAAAAAGAAAAAGAAAAAGAAAAAAGGTGTTGGTGAGTAGACGTGGGCTGACACCTGACGTGCGGATGGGTCGATGAGTTTCTCCTCCATCTTTTGGCTATCTTTGTGGCTCCATCATCGTTGGAGTGTGATAAGGAGCTAACAAGTGAAGGAGACAATGAGGTTTTAGAAGAGGAAAATGAGGCTTGACCAGCTCAATTGAAGGTCGTATTGAAAATCATTGGGAGAACATTCCAAGTCAACCCAATCATGAGGCAATCATAATGCCACAAGAACCAATGATAAGAGCTAGAGCTAAGAAACTTCAAGAAGGATTAAATAGTTGCTTCCATGTCATCTTCTTTCTTTCTTAAAATCATTTCATCTATCTCCATATTTCTTGTGACTATGCATCTTGTCATTTTTTTCTTGCTTCGTACTTTATTGTGCTTGCTGCAAAAAGGAAAAAGAAAAGAAAAGAAAAGAAAAGAAGTGAAAAAGAAAAAAAAAGTATCTTACTATCTTTTTATGACTTTTCATATTTTATGCCACTCGTTTTATGTGCTAAAAAAAGAGTTTATTGAGCAAGTTTTGAAGCATTGTGATTACATATCTAAAAAGAGTAAAAAAAAAAAATCATATTTATATCTTTTTGTCATTCCATATCTTTATTCACACATTTTGTTCATTTTGTTCATTTTTTTTTTTTTTTTGTTATCGGTTACTAAATTTCTTTGTCTTCATTTTCTCTTAACTTCCTATAAATTATTTGCTTTTTAAAGGTTCATTCCATTACCTAGGCACACTTGTTTTCTAAATTTGAGATTTTTGTGACTTTCCACCTTCTAGTTAAATTGACATTGTTATTGCATGATTCTCATAAGAATATTATAAGACTTGATATTTCTAGTCTTAGGAGTAATTATAAATATATTGAGTACAAACACAAGTGAACTTTCATCTTTTTTAGAGTAATCACATGAGGGAGTGCTGGTAGGGTCCATTTTTCTTTTACTTTGTTTTTCTTTTATAGGATGGACAATCAAGATGACATTGAAGTTAACAAAGTATGTTTGAGAAAAACACAAAAAGATGTTATGGCGTGAATGATTCGTACTATGGAAGCAATGACAGACCATTTGGATAGGTTAGGAGACAGAGCATCGGGCAAAGGAAAGAATGTCGCTTCCTCCACCACTACTTGCGGCAATTCCCCATAATGAGGACCAATATGAGGGTGATGGTTCTGATAGTTTAAACGATGACTAAGTTGAAGGGATGAAAACCCTAAGACATAGCGAAAGCCAAAATACAGAACCATTTCGTTTTTTCAAATTGGCATTTAAAAACAAAAAATTTTACATTGGAATAAAAAATAATATCAATTAAGCATGCAATTCCCAAAGACTAATTATATAGCGGAAAAAACCCACCTTGTAAACCTTTTGACAATTCTATAGAATTTCTCTGTTGAATTGAGATTGGACACTGCCACTTGAAAACCTCCGCATTCTTGCAGGGAATTGAGACTATGGAGAATTGTGGGATTCTCTCTCTCGGGATTTGGGAATATCACAGAAGATTTTTCTTTCTTTTCTTAGGAAGAAGAAAAAAAAAAGCCACAGAGACCTCGAGAGTCTATTCCTCCATCTGCAAAAATGAAACCCAAATTAAAGAGAGGGATGGTGAAAGAGGGAGAAACATAACTTCCCTAAAATGGGGAGTTAATTTGTTTAATTTAAATTAAACAAAATTTAATTAATTTTAATTAATTTTATTCATTAAATCATATTTAATTAAGTGATCATTTAAATCATATTTAAATGATTTTCTCTCACATAACTATCGTTTTAATGTGCATCTAACGTAAATTAATTTTAACCTATAGTTTGATTTCATCGATTAAATTAAATTAAATTGAATTATATTGAAAATTTAATTTAATCAAATAATTAATTAATTCTTCAATTAATTAATCATCCAATTAAATATCACATATTTAATTTAATTTCCCATTTGAATCATATTAAAAAACATTTCTCTCATTTAACCTATAGTTTTAATGCGCATCAAATGCACATTATTTTTAACCTATAGTTTTCAATATGAATCTTATTCATATTAAATTAATATTTGAACTCCTTTCAAATACTTTGTTATCTCATTTATTAATTTTGAATCATATCCAAAATTAATAATAAAGTCTAAAATTAAACTTTATATTAAAATGTATCAACATATATTAAAAAATTCCCAATTTTGAATTTAGACATTTCAAATTCAATTTAATGACAAATTATCTCAATACCCTTTATAAGCTAGGAAGGGGACCTAATGGACCTGCAGATTAGAAGCTCCAACGATGTGAGATTAATTGGCTAAACTCATTAACTAAATTAATCAATATTCATTAACTGCAAGTACACTCTAATAAAGACCCACAATTGCACTCTTCTCACTACAAATATGTTTATGTGTCTACAGATATACACCAATAACAGCAAGTTAGTCCTTCACGAGTGTTCGTAACACCAGTTGGGTCAAATTACCGTTTTACCCCAAGGTTACCTCTACATCCTTAAGTACTAGTGCTCCTCTAATGAACAACCTGTTTATGGTCCAACCATTAAACAAAAACCCCTCTTGGGCGAGTGAGAGAGTAGGGCCCTTTGTTTAAGTCTCGGAGACACCACTTAAGGGAACACTCATCTACTTACCCTAAAGTCGGAAAGTAGTGAAATCTATCTTGTATGATTATATTCCCAGTTACCCAGTCGATCTTATCCCTAAAATGGTAGGCATATTGAGTCGGCAAACTGGCCACTCTCACCCATACAAATCAAAGGACAACCCCTCGTGAACAGGAGTTTATAATATTTTCAGGAGTAAGACTAAGTTGCCTAGATATTCCTATTGAAATAGAAACCTAACTAGTCAACAGAGTTACATCTAGTGGTTACTATTTCGTGGTCCGGTCTTGTGTAAACTCATTGCACAGGATACCCCCACTCGCATGTCTCCTAACGAACACGTTGGATCACTACGTCTATATCAAATTCAAAGTGTTACCAGGATAAGGTACCCACCCTTATCCCTATACGATAGACCCTATAGGCTGTATTTTGAACATTGATCCTTATATGTCTCTACATATAGTTCAAGACTCATAAGACAGCCTAGGATGTTAGTTAATTAGATTTTAGGTTTAATAAGACAAAATTAAATAAAACATCAATAACACTTATTGGTAAAAACATTAATAGCTATTTATTAATGACGGTCATTTAATTACATTCACTATCTATGGGTTTTATAGCATAAAACCCAACAAACTCCCACTTGAACATAAAACTCTAGTTAGTGGGATGTACACTACATGGAACAATGGGGATGTTACAAATACAAAGTAAAATACAATATACCAGGGCATCTCATACCCATTACACATCTCCCACTTGCCCTAGATTACACAATGTACATATCTCGTAGATTCTTTAGATGACTTTCGAACACTTTAGTAGAGAGAGCCTTCATAAATGGATTAGCAATGTTATGCTCCGAAGATATCTTTGTGACGATCAAATCTCCTCGTTGCACAATCTTCCGTATCAGGTGATACTTCCTTTCAATGTGTTTTCCTCGTTTGTGGCTACGAGGTTCTTTCGAGTTAGCCACAACCTCATTGTTGTCATAGTATAAAGTAATCGGCGAGTTCATGCTTGGAACAACTTCTAAATCAATTAGGAACTTCCTTAGCCAAACAGCCTTCTTTGCTGCTTCACAAGCAGCTACATATTCAACTTCCATGGTTAAGTCTGCAATGCATCCTTCCTTAATGCTATGCCATACTACAGCTTCCCCGTTCAGGGTGAACACTGATCCTGATGTGGAATCCCTAGAATCCTTGTTAGTTTGGAAATCAGAGTCCATGTATCCCTTAAGGATCAAATCCTTAACTCCATATACGAGCATATAGTCCTCATTCTTCTAAGATACTTGAGGATATTATTAACAACAGTCTAGTGGTCTAACCCTTGATTGGACTAGTACCTATGGACTATTCCCACTACATAACAAATGTCAGGCCTAGTGCAGAGCATAACATAAATTAAGTTGCTCACAGTTGAGTTATAGGGAATACGTCTCATGTCTTCAACTTCTTGAGGTGTCTTAAGACACTATTCCTTAAACAAGTGAATTCCATGCCTAAAAGGAAATGAACCTTTCTTAGAGTTCTGCATTGAATATCAAATCAACATCTTGTCGATATTAGTTGCTTGAGACATAACTAGCTCTTTGTTTTTACGATCTCTAATGATTTGGATCTCAAGTACATATTGTGCCTATCCCAAATCTTTCATTTGAAAATGGACTGCTAGTCATTTTTTAACATCAGTAAGGTATCCTACTATTGGGGTTGATGCCCTAAAGTCTCGTGTCATGTAGTTTGTAAATAGTATGTACGAACACTTGTGTTGTTAATATATGATATTTACTTCACATCTTGTATTTTGCTCGGTTAATTGTTTTATTTGCTTTACCACAAACCAATAAACATAAAATCCCTGGTTATCTATATGTGACTCAAACATGTATGTGGTGACATACAAGTGGATCATCTCTTGAGTGATAACCAAAATGATTTGTAGTATATGGATATAGGAGGGAAACTTTATCTTGGTAATGCTACGGATGCAGCCCGCTTTGTGGAATGGTCACAAGTGTTGTGAATTGTCACAGATGGTCTAATCCTGATCATTCGTGTTGGGGGCATGCGAGCGGGGGCGTCCTATACAAAGAGTTTGTATAAGACCTGACCACGAAGTGTTAACATCTCGTTATATAACACCATTCACGACAGAGACTTCACTTTATTATGATGACCATATGTAACATCACCTCAATCCTGAGTGAGTTGGGAACTCCTGCGATTAAGGGCGGTCCTTTGATTTGTATGGGTGCGAGTGGCCAGGTCGCCGATTCAAACCTACCATTTTGGGAATTCGTCTGATTTGGGAGCTAAGAACTCAACTACATAAGATGGAATTCACTCCTTCCCTGAGGCAGAGATAAGTAGATAGATGGCTCCCTTAAGGGCTGATTCCGGGGCTTGAACGATGTGGTGCCACACACCTTCTCCTAGCCCGAGAGGTGTTCACACATAGTTGGACTATGTTGTATTGTTCATTAGAGGAATCAGTGGTACTTAAGGAGTGAGATGTAACTATAGGGGAAAAACAATAAATTGGCCCAACTGTACTTACGAGCATCTGTGAAGGGTCATTGTACTCATGATTTGTTAAATCCGATGGACACAGAAATATATCTGTAGTAAGAAGAGTTCAGCTGTTGGTCTTTAGTGGAATGCCTGACAGTTAACAGATGGTAGATCTCGTGGCTAAAGAGTTTAGTTAGCTATTCACGTACTGTTGGAGCTTCGAGCCACAAGTCCATTAGGTCCCCTGGGTAGCTTGGATAAAAGTCGAGAACCAGTATTTGGGTTAATTTAAAATGTTCAAATTGACAAGAGGAAGTTCGATTATATATGATATAATTGGACTAGTTAATTATATATGATATAATTGGCTAAATGTATAAGATAGATTATTTTTTGGAGAAAATTAGATATAAATATGTTTATATCAAGTAAAAGAGAAAATATATCGTAGATATGTGATATCAAACTATGGAATATAAATATAATATGATTATATTTATTATTTAATTAATTGATTAATTATATGATAATTAATCTTTTTTCCACATTCTGACTTGGGTAGTGGGCAGCATTGTTATGGTAACCGATGAGTTAAAAATGAAAAAAAGTTTTTCATTTTGGATCGTGCAATCAATAGGCGGATAGTCGCTTCTCCACCTAAACGATCGTCCACCTCGCGCTAAACGATCGCACACTGTCGCTTACACGATTAGATAGCTTCTCTAAATGATCGTATAGTGTGTCGGATTTACTAAATGATCGTGTACCTTTTTTGGGTCAAAAAAAGGTGTGTGGCGCCACATCATTCAAGCCCTGGAATCAGCCCTTAAGGGAGCTATCTATCTACTTACCCCTGCCTCGGGGAAGGAGTGAATTCCATCTTGTGTAGCTGAGTTCCCAGCTCCCAAATTAGACGAATCCTCAAAATGGTAGGTTTTAATCGGCGACCTGGCCATTCACACCCATACAAATCAAAGAACCACCCTCAATGGCAGGAGTTCCCAACTCACTCAAGATTGAGGTCATGTTATCTATGGTCATCCTAGTGAAGTGAAGTCTTTGTCATGAACGGTGTTATATAATGAGACTTTAACATTTCATGGTCAGGTCTTATATAAACTCTTTATATAGGATGTCCCTACTCGTATGTCCCCTACACGTATGATCAGGATCAGACCATCTATGACAAGTTACAACACTTGTGACCATTCCACAAAGTGGGCCGCATCCGTAGCATTACCAAGATAACGTTTTCCTCCTATATCCATATACTACAGACCATTTTGGTTATCACTTAAGACATGATCCACTTGTATGTCACCATATACATGCTTAAGTTACATACAAATACATACAAATAACCAAGGATTTTATATTTATTGGTTTGTGGTAAAGCAAATAAAACATACAACTGAGCAAAAAACAAGATGTGAAGTAAATATCATATATTATACAACACCAGCGTTTGTACAAACTACAGGACACGAGACTTTAGGGCATCAACCTCAGCAATTTCCCACTTGTCCTAAAGCGAAGTGGGGTGCACATGAAACTAGTATAAAACAATAAACTAGGGCATAAAAGCCAGTACAATAAAATCTCCCACTTGCCCTAGTCCAGCCACGGGCGATCCTATAGACCCATGTTCCATAGGTCTCTCAAACATTGTAGCCGTGAGAGCCTTCATAAACTGGTCAGCAACATTGTGCTCCAAAGCGATCTTTGTGACGATCACGTCCACTCGATGCATTATCTCGCGGATCAGATGATACTTCCGCTCTATGTGTTTGTCGCGCCTGTGACTCCTCGGCTCCTTGGAGTTTGCCACTTCCCCACTATTATCACAATAAAGGGTAATATACCTAGACATATCTAGAACAACTTCCAGTTCTATCAAGAACTTCCTAAGCCAGACGACCTCCTTAGCAGCTTCACAAGCCGCTATGTACTCCGCCTCCATAGTGGATTAGCGATGCACCCCTGCTTAATGCTTCGCCACACTACAGCTCATTCGTTAAGAGTAAAGACTGACCCTGATGTGAACTTGCGAGAATCCTTATCAGTCTGAAAATCAGAATCCGTGTATCCAGTAAGGATCAAATCCCTAGATCCTTACACGAGCATGTAGTCCCTCGTTCTCCAAAGATACTTGAGGATTCTCTTCACTACGATCCAGTGACCCTGGCCTGGGTTAGACTGATACCTACTGACTATGCCCACAACATAGCAGATGTCTGGACGAGTACAGAGCATCACATACATCAAATTTCCAACGGCAGACGCATATGGGACCCGTCTCATCTCCTCAACCTCTTGAGGCGTCTTAGGACACATGTCCTTAGACAAAGTGACTCCATGCCTGAAATGCAGTAGGCCCCTCTTGGAGTCGTGCATCGAGTACTTGAGCAACATCTTGTCAATGTACGATGTCTGAGACAGTGTTAGCACTTTATTCTTACCATCCTAAAAGATTTGTATACCAAGAACAAATTGAGCCACTCCCAAATCATTCATTTGGAATTAGGTCGCTAGCCAGTTCTTAACTACAGTCAGTAGACCTACATCATCCCCAATGAGTAGTATATCGTCTACGTACAACACTAAGAAGACTACTGAAGCATTGATGATCTTCTTGAAGACCCAAGGTTCATCAATGTTTTGGTCAAAGCCATACGACTTGATCGCAGTATCAAACCATATGTTCCAAGATTTAGACACCTGTTTCAGTTTGTAAATGAACCAATTCAGCTTGTAAACCTTTTGCTTTTGACTTTGGGCTATGAATCCCTCGAGTTGCACCATATAAATGGTCTCCTCGAGATTTCCATTTAGAAAGGTCGTCTTGACGTCCATTTTTCAGATCTCATAATTATAATAAACTGCAATGGACAGAAGGATGCGGATCGATTTTAACATGGCAACAGCCGAGAAAGTCTCCTCATAGTCGACTCCCTCTACTTGGGTATAACTCTTTGCCACAAGTCGAGCCTTGAAGATCTATACCTTTCCATCAACACCCCATTTGCGCTTGTAGATCCATTTATAACCTATAGGTCTTACCTTATCAAGCTGATCTATAAGATCCCATACTGAGTTGAAGTACATCGACTCCATCTCGAGATCCATGGCTTTGACCCATTCATCCCGATCAACATCCTCCATTGCCTTCTGATAAGACAATGGATCCTCAATGTCACTATCTGTTACCATAGCAAGGATTTTCGTGAAACCCAGATAACGAACGGGCGGGTTTGCAACCCTCCCACTACGTCGAGGTTCCGTCAACTCTTGAGATGGAACTAACCTACTAGATAAACTTCCATCAATAACTCTTGCTGATGTAGCAGGCTCTTCAACAACTCTTGTTGAAGTTTCAGTAGTTTAATTGGAAAGCTCATGCAACACGACTTTACTTCGTGGACTGTGCTTCCTTATATGATCTTCCTTTAGGAAAGTAGCATTTGTTGAAATAAACACTCTATTTTCCGTGGGATCATAAAAATAACCCCATCGTGTACCTTTGGGTAGCCTACAAAGAGGCATAACCTCAACCGTGATTCCAACTTCTCGGGATTAGCCTCAAGCACATGTGCAGGGCAACCCTAAATGCGGAAGTGACATAAAATAGCTTTACGCCCGTTCCACAACTCCAGAGGTGTTCTTGCAACACTTTTGGAAGGAACACAATTGAGTATGTATACCGCAATCTCCACTGTGAAACCCCAAAACGAGTTAGGTAAGAAAGCGTAACTCATCATCGAACGAACCATGTCCAACAAGGTCCTATTTCTCCTCTCTGCTACACCATTTTACTGAGGTGTACCCGACGCTGAGAGTTGGGAAACGATTCTATGTTCTATCAAATAGTCTTGGAATGCTGAGTCCAAAAACTCTCCACCTTGATCCGATCGAAGTGTTTTAATCCGTCTATCCAATGCGTTTTCAACTTCAGCCTTGAACTCTTTGAACTTTTCAAAGGATTCAGACTTCCGTTGCATAAGATAAACATACCTGTACCTGGAATAATCATCAGTAAAACTGATAAAATACTCATAGCCACCTCGGGCTCGCACATTAATAGGACCACAAAGGTCAGAATGTACTAACTCAAGAGGCTCCTTAGCTCTATAGCTTTTTCCAGTAAAAGTTCGTTTAGTCATCTTACCTTCAAGGCAAGACTCGCACATTGGTAAATAATTTTCTTCTAACTCACTAAGAAGTCCATTATTCACCAATCTCTCAATCCTATTGAGATTGGTGTGCCCTAAACGAAGATGCCAAAGATGGGCATTTTCTTTTGGAAAAATACGTCGACGTTTTGTTTGAGTTACGGCAGTTTTAAACAATTTTGTGTTATGGAGGGAATTAATGACTAACGGTCTTAGCACATATAAAGTAGATTCCAGATTTTCTGTACAAATAATAACACCATCTTTATGAATAAATTCTTTATCCAAATTGAAAGAAATAGTGTATTTACATTGAAATAAACACTTTACAGAAATGAGGTTCCTCTTAAGTTCGAGAACAATGTACATCATTCAAAACTAGAAACCTATTCTATAAAGATAATTGGAGCCCTCCCACTGCCACAACTGAGATGATGTGCCCGGTGCCTACTCGCATCGTCATCTCATTAGCCTCCAACTGTTGCCAGGATCTAATCCCCTGAAAAAGAAGAACAAACGTAGTTAGTGGCCCCCGAATCAATTATCCAAGCAGAATCATCGTTCTCCACTAAACAAGTTTCAAGTACAAGTAAATCATATTTACCTTTATCTGCCTTGGCCTTAGCCTTGGCGGCCTTCCTCTCTTTCAGATAGCAAGGAAAATTCCTCTTCAAGTGTACATCCTGATTGTAGTGGAAACACTTTCCCTTTTCAACCAATGGACGCCTCCTTGGGGCGACAGGAAGTGGGCTAGTAGGCGCCTTCCCTTTTCCCTTCACACCCTATTTCTTCTTCCTCTTTGCAGAGTTAGAAGTAAAAGGTGCAGACTTCGTCCCTGAGGTTGAACCTTTATGGAACTTCCTAAAGGATGAAGCAACATTTGCCTCACCCTTCTTCCTCTTCTTACTTTTCAGTAAAGATTAGTAGGTCTACAACTCGTTGATGAGAGTTGTAAACTTATATTTCACTTTGTTAAGAATCACATTACTAAAAAAGTGCAGGAAGCTCTCCGATAGCGAATGCAGGATTATGCTAACTTGGTTGCTCTCATCGATAGTAGCCCATTCAACTTCACCATATTACAGTGGAGCATTATGTTAAGCACATGTTCATGAACAGAGGTTCCTTCTTCCATTTTGGAGTTGAATATATACTTAAGAGTCACATGCATAAGCTGTTTAGACGGTTGTCCAAACATCCCCTATAGGGACTCCATGATCTCACGCACTGAGACTATAGGCTCATGTTTCTTGGCCAAGACTTCAGAAAGACTTGCTAAGATGTAGGCTTGGGCCTTCTCATTCGCTCATGTACATCGCTCGTATGCCTCCCAAACATTTTGAGCGACATTTGGAGCTAGAATAGGAGGACAGACCTCTGTAAGGGCGAATAGGAGATCCTCGATGATTAGGATCGTCATGATCATGTGTTTCCATGTCGAAAAATTATCGCCAGTTATTTTTTCGGCGCTAAGCAAATCTAACGTGGCTGTTTCCATTTTGAAAAAGTTGTTGCTAAAAATATGAACAAAACTTTATTAGATTTTGCTAAACCACATTTAACCAATTAGTTTTTCAAAACAGTTTCAAGTACCCTAAGAAAAAAAAAACTTCTATTTTGCAATATGCCCCCAGTGAGAGAGGACAAATGTCACCGATGTGGTGATCAGATGCCCTTTTCACTAGGATGAGACATTCTCAACAATTAGTCAGAACCAACTCTTGGAACTGAACCTAATAGCCTCTATTTTTCGGTCCAGAACTGTTAACCTTTAACAATTTCGTGTAAGTGTGACCCCTTGCTTTCGGTGCCAGAGTCCCGCCCTAATGAGCCCATCGTAGGGAAGAAGCAGATTAGGACAAGGGATTAAGTTACCTTATCCTCTTACAGAAGATCAAATAAAGAAATGCGCAAAATTGCCATCCTTTAGGGGGACACTCCTAAGATGCCTCGAGGCGATGCACAATAATTTTCTTTAACCCAATGAGGGATACCGAGGGATATGTTGTCGCACTTCCCATTCCCACTTACTATGAACACTCTCTTCATCCACCTTGATATTTACCTACCCAAACACCATCCGGTGTGGACTATTTAGGAGAAACGTGAAAGGTTTAAGTGAAGCATCTTATGCCCTAAGTACCTCCCATTGAATGTTCTAACTAATTAACCTAGACAATTCGACTATTGATTTTAGTCTAAGTCGTCTTTTTAAAACTCTGCTCATAAACAACGTTTGTCTATGAAATATGAACAAGTTCAAGTAGTCACATTTAAACACTTTAATAGACTGTCCTTAACTTGCATGCATGCATCAAATCTATCTAATTCACCTTTCTAGGTAAGTTCCCAAGTAGGGGTGTTACGTTTCCGTGAACTTAAATACTCCATCCTAGATAGAACCCGCCTTAGACAAAAGGTCCCTTATAGATAGATTTGCTACACTTTAACCTTTTATTAGTCAATTTAATATTAAACATATGAAAAAGATTAAAGTCGTAGGGTTGCTAATCATATTAGAACCGTGACCTTAGGTCTATGTGATCTAAGTTTTAAACATTTTAAAACCATGAATTAAACCTAAGTGAGCATGCATGTCTTTCTTATTTCCTTTGGTTCTAATTTCTCTTTGCCTTTTAAAAAGAAACAACTAAAAAACCATTATGCACAACAAGGTGTTTTTAACAGTTATAAAATAACTTATGTGTCATGCTTCATGCAATGTCCGGTCATTATTATACATAACTTTTATACGCGTAATAAATAAGCAAAACATGCTTTCCATTCACCCTTATACAATAACAATTATAATATAAAGATGATGCATGTCAATTCTTTTTATTCATGCATAAATATAACTCTTATATTATATGATGCATGACCATGCTCTTACATAATTAAATCATGCTTCTCTAAATTATAACATTTATAATAAAGAGATGATGCATGACCAATGCATAACCTAAGGTGGGATTTACTATATGTGCATACAATATGACATATAAAAACCATACATCACATATATTTTACTAAGGATTAATGGACTGGGATGAGCCTTTACAAAAAACCGAAATGAAATAACCCTATCAATTAAATTTTCCACCAAGCGAACCAGATCTTGAACCGCTAGGAAAAGTCCATCGTTTAGTAAACGCCGTAGGTAAATGATCGCCGAAAGTGCACTAGACGATAGGCACAAAAGCTAAACGATCGCTTAGACGACAACGAGGATGCAAAGCCTAATCTTCTAGGCGATCGCCTAACGCAACGAAAGGTAAACAATTTACCATGTGGTGCTAAGCGATCATTTAGTCAGTTACTAAGAGATGAAGCTTGCTGAGCTAAACGATTGTCTAGTGTGTGTGCACGTTAAACGATACGTGAGCATCCCATCGTCTACACGACCCAATACTCAGCGATTACTTATCCATCGTCTACACGACCCAATCAACCCATGATCGTCTCCTTTATTGAAGAACTGCAACCCTTGCTCCGATCTTCTTCACGAACGACTCGAGACTCAAACTGACTTTGAATTACAGACTCGATAATGATTAATAATGCCCAAAAATGTAGCGGCCTTTACAACAACCGAAAATGTAAAAGAAATAAATGATACCGAGGCTAACATCCATTAATCCGCACATCCACAACAATTTAACGATTAAACAGAGCAGACATGCACCCACTAAGAATGTATATGCAATTCATTGTAATAATGAAATTAGAATATCAGAACCTGACTCTGATACCAATTGAAGGAGCTCTTAATGAAGAGCATCAATGAGCGTGTTCGGATCTTTTCGATTTCATTGTGACCGAAATACAACACATACATTCCAACGGATAGTTATGCAAATTAACAGCATGCTTCGAACAATAAAACATAAAGGAAAGAGTTCTCATACCAGTTGAAGACTCTCTTCAAACATCGAACTCAAAGCAGTGGAAGAACCTCTACACGAACTATCGCCCAGCAAAACAGTTAGCTGCGGTAGCACGATCGTCTACACGAACGACAGCAACTCGAACAAGTAAACAGTGGGGACAACACCAGTAGTTTGAGCCCTTGGTATTCTCGGAGTGAGAATCCAAACTGTGGTCTTTGGTGAATTTGGTAGAGGTAGGAGGAAAGACAGACCGTGTAGACGATAAGCAAGTGGGAGAGAAAGAGCTATTGTATAACAGGGATGCTTATCATTTAGATGAAGCTACACGATCGTGTAGGTTTTACTAAGCGATCGTTTAATCAAAGGTAGACAATCGTTTAGAAAATGAGGACGCTATGCGACCATTTAGGAAAGCTAAGCGATTGTTTATGGACAGGCGTGCGATCGTTTACGCGCTGGTGTGCGATCGTTTAGACAATGAGTTACTATCGTATAGGCTCTCAAGCTAGGCGATCGTTTACGTTTCACACCGATTGCGAAATTTTCGAACCCTTTTTGCAAAATGAAACAAATTTTCATTTTATTCTTCGGTTACAATAACCAACCTCGGATTCTCCCATTAACGCACGATCGAGGAAAGGTTTTCAACCAATTATCATATAATTAACCAATTTAATAATAAATGAATATAATCATATTATATTCTTACCCTATAGTTTGATATCACATATTTACTATAGTAATTTCTCCTCCACTTAATATAAATCATATTTATATCTAATTTCCTCCTAAATAATGTATCTCATACATTTAGCAAATTATATCATGTATAATTAACTAGTTCAATTATATCATATATAATCGAACTCCCTCTTGTCAATTTGAACATTTTAAACTGACCCAAACATTGATTCTCGACTTTATCCAAGCTACCCAGGGGACCTAATGAACCTGTGGCTCGAAGCTCCAACAGTTCATCAATAGCTGACTAAACTCTTTAGCCACGAGATCCACCATCCGTTAACTGTCAGGCATTCTACTAAAGACCAACAGCTGAACTCTTCTTACCATAGATATATTGATGTGTCCATTGGATATAACCAATCATGAGTATGATGACCCTTCACAGATGCTCGTAAGTACAGTTGGGCCAATTTACCGTTTTGCCCCTGTAATTACATCTCACTCCTTAAGTACCACTGATTCCTCTAATGAACAATACAACATAGCCCAACTATGTGTGAACACCTCTTAGACCAAGAGAAGGTGTGTGGCACCACATCGTTCAAGCCCTGGAATCAGCCCTTAAGGGAGCTATCTATCTACTTACCCCTTCCTCGGGGAAGGAGTGAATTCCATCTTGTGTAGCTGAGTTCCCAGCTCCCAAATCAGACGAATCCCCAAAATGGTAGGTTTGAATCGGCGACCTGGCCACTCGCATCCATACAAATCAAAGGACCTCCCTCAAAGGCAGGAGTTCCCAACTCACTCAGGATTGAGGTCATGTTACCTATGGTCATCCTAGTGAAGTGAAGTCTCTATCATGAACGGTGTTATATAACGAGACATTAACACTTCGTGGTCAGGTCTTATACAAACTCTTTGTATAGGACGCTTCTGCTCGTATGTCCCCTATGATTAGGATCAAACCATCTGTGACAAGTCACAACACTTGTGACCATTCCACAAAGCGGCCGCATCCATAGCGTTACCAGGATAAGGTTTCCCTCCTATCCATATACTACAGACCATTTTGGTTATCACTCAAGACATGATCTACTTGTATGTCACCACATACATACTTAAGTTACATACAAATAACTAGAGATTTTATGTTCATTGGTTTGTGATGAAGCAAATAAAACATACAACTGAGCAAAAACCAATATGTGAGGTAAATATCATATATTATACAATACAAGCGTTCATACAAATTTGTTTACAAACTATAGGACACGACTATAGGACACGAGACTTTAAGGCATCAACCCCAACAATCTCTTGCTAAGAAATAGTTATGTAGGTCTTCACCAGACACATTTTCCCCAGCCTCCATAGTGTCTTCACTTTCAAATTATAAGTTCTATTGTGGAGTGAAGGTTTCTAGATCATTTTGTGACTCCACCTCAAATCTTGTACTACTGGTTTTTGGTATAACTGTAGGTTGCTATTCTATTAGCATATATATCTCACTTTCTCTGAACACCACATCCTTACTATTAATACATCTCTTCTAAATAGGATGCCACAACCTATACTGTAACGACCGGATCCTTACACATTATGATCCGACCGCTACGACATGCATACTTAGACTTTTCTATCATGAGATGAGTTTTGGTGAAATTTTCAAAGAACATATCTAAATTTTATTAATTAGATAGAAAAGCTATATAAAAAGTTTATTTATCAAAACACCAGGATCCATAAAACATTAGCATGGTGGTACAAAATGCATATGCCTATAATAGTGAGTTTTATGGTTGGCCATTTGAGCGACGTCCAATTCTGCCATCTACACCGTGTCCTTACCTACAAAGTTTATAAAAATATAGGATGAGTATATAATATACCCAATAAGTACTTCTCACGTAGGGTAGTGACCAAATGCACAATCACAACAAACATGTCATGAAAACATATGGTTGGGACCAAAAACGTATAATAACATGTGGTGGTCGGTTATGCTTCCAACATAAATCTCTCCGCCTTGATAGAAAGATGAGGACCTAAGCGAAAACTAACCCATCTGATGATTAACGGTCATGCAGTCAGTAGGGCCAAAGTCACATCCAACATCAACCATTAGCATAAACGTAATATTGGACTAAAGGGGTGCAACCATACATACCCTGCTAGTCCCTAGCGTAAACATAACGTAAGATTAGGCCTGAAGGGGTGCAACCATACATGCTCTGCCAGTCCTGGAAGCATAAATTTCTCTGCCTTGATAGGAAGATGAGGACTTAAGCGGAAACTAACCCATCTGATGATTAGCGGGTCATGCAGTCAGTAGGGCCAGAGTCGCATCCAACATCAACCATTAACATAAACGTAAGATTAAATTGGAAGCATAACTTACACCTAATTAAAACTTGATTTTAACGTAATTGTGAACAAACATAATGCATGGGGTCCCTTGTAGAGAAACGTGTTCTAAACATGTAATGCAATATAACAATTAACATAACCATGCAACATAATAAAGGTACACTACCATAGAACATTTAAAGAGAGGGTGAGATAAATTACTTACAGTGATCTAGTTATTCCTTATTATTCTTCATGATTTGATTAGTAGAGCTTTCCCTTTTTAAACTAGAAGGAAATTTAGGCAGCACCTTACCCGAGCTTTTCTCTTTTAGCCTCACAGAACTTCCTCACTCACACTTAATTTTTCACACGATTCTTTGTTACTGAGATTTGTTTGAGAATGGGTTAAATCTTCGGCAAAGGGTCCTATTTATAGTAGTTTTCAGCTCTTCTCAGTGTGACAAATCATCCTACAGGTGGTTTCTTTAAAATTACTTAGGGTTTAAGGATTTCTCTCAATAAAACACCTAATCTTGGCTAATGTTTGCCCTCACGTTATCATTCTTTGTTTGTATTCAATTTAGGGTTTTTATATGTATAATCTATAAGATCGTGGCCAAATTCAACGCATAATCCACGCTTCTGCCCAAATCTCGCTCTATTTGTTCTTAGAATCTCGCTCTCTCCAACTTTCTCGCTGGTTTGTCTCTCGCTTTTGCTCTCGCTGTCGCTGGTCTCGCTCTCGCTCCCACTCCCGCTCTCGCTCTCGCTCCCGCTTCTGCTCTCGCCCTCGCTCTCTCCCACTGTCTCTCCAATCTTGCTAGTTTTCACGCGTGGTTGCCTTCACTGCTTGTGGATTCCACTTACCCTTTTTAACTCTTTCAAATATTAAGAGGGCAATTAATTCACCTCCAATTCTTCCAATGAGCAGTGCCCAACCAAAAAGTTATCTACTGCCCGTTGTCTCTTGAATTAGCTAGCGTCCAACTTCCAATTAATCCTCCCTGATTCTGCTCCCTTATTCATTATTTTTTGATAATGAATAAATTTTTTTTCCTTTCTAAATTTCCACCCCTTTAAATAAAATTTCGTCCTACTTAATATTTGACATTTAATTTCCTATATGCGTACAAATCTGGGTTGTTACATATACCCTTTAACTTTTGGTGTGAAGCCTAAGAACATGCACTTTACAACCCTTAGTTTCAACTTACCTTGGCTTTTGTCTAGTCCACTTTTCTTCAGGTTTTTTTTAGCTCAATAGAGTGGTGTGGACATCTGTTTAGGGTATAGATTGTATAGGAAATAGCTTCTGCCCAATATTTCTTAGGTAAAAGTGCATTTGAAAGTTGAGGTCTTACCTTTTCAAGCACTGTTCTGTTAAGCTTTTCAGCCACACCATTTTACTGAGGTGTATACCGCACTGTCTTATATCTCACAATTCCATTTTCCCTAAAAAACAAGTTGAACTCCTCTCCACAAAACTCTAATCCATTATCAGTCCTCAAATGTTCAATGTATTTAGAAGTTTGCTTTTCAATCAATGTTTTCCATTCTTTAAATTTCCCAAAGACCTCATCTTTAGTTTTTAAGAAATATACCCAGCTTTTCCTTGAAAAATCATCAACAAAAGAAAGGAATTACCTTGCTCCATTTAGAGAGGGAGAGTGAGTTGGACCCCATAGGTCTGAATGCACATACTCAAGAATTTCCTTAGTGGTGTGCTGCCCCTTTGGAAAACTCTGTCTGGTTGTCTTTCCAAGTATGCAATGCTCACAAAAGTGCAAGTTATTTCCAATCCCTTTAGGAAGTATGCCTTGTTTTGATAGGACTTTTAGCCCCTTCACACTAATGTGAGAGAATCTCTTGTGCCAAAGTTCATCTTCTGTAGGATCTCCATCTGAAGCTATTAAAGCTGATTGTGTCATCTGAACATCTTTGATGACATACAGGCCATTAATTTTTGTAGCCACTAGAACCACTTTTGAGTCTTTAGTTATCTCAAAGGTTCCCCTAACTCCTCTATACTCAAACCTAATGGAGTCAAACATCCCCAATGATAGGAGTCTCTCTTCAAAGTAGGAACATGCCCCACATTCCAAATGAGCTTTATTGTGCCATCTTTCATCTTCAAGGAAACAGAACCAATCCCAACAACTTTACATGTGTTGTTATTTCCCACGTAAATCAGTCCCCCATCACATTTCTTGTAGGTACAGAACCATCCTTTAGATGGTGTCATATGGATTGAACCTTCATAGTCTATAAACCAATCTTGGGTTTCTAAAGAGTACTGGTTTGCACATTCATCAGTGGGTGCCAAAGCATCCAACTATACAAAGGAATTCTCTCCCACTACTGCCTTTGTCTGTTTCCTTTTTTTTTTTCCTTCTCGTTTAGCTTCCTTTTCAAGGGATAAAATCTTTCTTCATGTGTCCCATTTTATGGCAAAAATGACACTTGATTTTAGATCTATCATGTCCATTCTATTTTCCTTTACCAAGGTTCTTTGTCTTCCCTTTTGAAAACAACCTTTCTCCCCCTTGTTGATCCTTCTCGTTCATTTATAATTAAAGTTCTCGCACTCTGATTGCTAAAATAATTGCCTCTATTGTAATCTTTTCTCTTCCATACTTCATAACCTCCTCAACATCCTTGAATGAATCTGGCAGGGAGTTTAGCAAAATGAAAGCCTCATTTTCTTCACCTATATTATCTCCCATTGACTTGATTCAGAAGATAATCTTTTAAATTCGTTTAAATTTTATATGAGAGATTTGGCAGCATCCATTCTATAGGTAAAGAACATTTCCTTTAGGAAAGCCTTGTTTGGAAGATCTTTATTGAGATAAATCTCATTCAGTTTGTTCCAAAGATCATAGGTATTTTTTTGATAAACAATTTGCCTTAGCACACTGCTAGTAACATTTAAAACAATGATTCCATAAGCATCTACCTCTATAGTTTCCCTTTCTGCATCTGTTAGAGTGGCTGATAATTTTGTAGGATCTGTAATGTCCAAAAAGGCCTTCTGCTGCCCAAGTACTACCTTAACTTTTGCCTTCCACAACTCAAAATCTGACCTTCCATCAAAATTTTCAATTTCAAACCTTGTTGCAGCCATTCTTGAAACTCAAGACTTCTGATCTCTAGATCTTGATTTGCAAGATTTTGAATCTTGTTTGTTCTTGGACTGTTCTTGGCTCTAATACCACTTGTTAAGCCCAATAGAATAAAAAAAGAATCAGCCAAAGTTTCAATCTGTGGATAAAGGATAGCCACACAGCTTCACAGTGGCCTTACACGTGGGGGAAGAATTTTGCTGAAGTTGTCTTTCAGCTAGGCTTATCGATTTTGAACATGGAAATTTCAGATCTCTCACTTCTCTTTTCTCTGTTTGTTCTCCCAGGGAAAAAATTGTGAATTCTTACAGAGTTAGCTCGATTTTGGAAGTTTTTTTTTTTTTTTTTACAATTTCATGAAGGACAAAGGATGAATAAGAGGTAGAAGAAGGGAATCGAAAAAGAAACACATAAATTTAAGTGGTTCCGCTAAGATGTTTACATCCACTGTGCAATAGGGAGGGTACTTTTTATTGCTTCCGTTTAGTCGGGATTTTACAAGAAATGAACTCTATTTTTCTCAATTATGTTCCTATTTTATATGTAGATTTACAAAAAAAGTAAGGAGTTACTTTGAGCTTAGGTAGTTACAACAGGAAAAACTGTAAGATTTTCATTCTTTTTGAACAAGGACATATATATGTCTGATACATTTAACATGTATAGATCTACATATGAAAAGAACAAATGGATAATGGTGATCCTTGCTCATCAAGTATTGATAATGAACTTGATCAAAAAATGGAAGATGCAAAGACCCCATTGTACCCAGAGTGCACAACTTTCACAAAGATGTTAACTATCGTAGCCTTATATAAATTAAAATCTGTGAGTGGTTGGTCCGATAAAAGTTTCAGTGACTTATTGGAATTATTGCATGATATGCTATCTTTAAATAATGTTATCCCAAGATCCATTTATGATGTCAAGAAAATTTTCAAGACATTTGATTTAGGATATTAAAAGATTCATGCATGTGTGAATGATTGTTGCCTATTTTGAAAGAAAGTGAGAACTTAGCAACATGCCCACATTGTGATTCGTCTAGATGGTTGATGGATGCTCGTATTAAACGAATCAGACAATTTGTGCCTGCTAAAGTTTTAAAATACTTTCCTATCATATCAAGGCTGAAGCGAATGTTTAATACCTAAAGTTGCTGAGAACTTATTATGACATTGAAACTATAAAAGCAATGAAGGTAAGATGTGACATCCAGTTGATTCACTAGCATGGGAATTGATAAACAAAAAATGGCCAGATTTTTCTATGGACCCATGTAATTTAAGGTTTGGGCTTGCCACTGATAGTTTTAATCCATTTTCTAACTCGAGTAGTAGGTATAGTTGTTGGCCAGTAATGCTTGTTACATACAATTTACCTTCATGGTTATGCATGAAAAAGGAAAAATATAATTTTGACTTTGCTAATTCCAGGCCCCAAACAACCTGGTAATGACATTGATATATTTTTGCAACCTCTTGTTGAATATTTATAAAAATTGTGGACAGGAGTATTATGTTATGATATAGTTCGTAAAACATCTTTCAGTTTAAGATTCGACCTGGTAATGACATTGATATATTTTTGCAACCTCTTATTGAATATTTATAAAAATTGTGGACAGGAGTATTATATTATGATATAGTTCGTAAAACATCTTTCAGTTTAAGATTCGTTCTCATATGGACTATAAATGATTTTCCAGCATACGAAAAATCTTTCTAGGTGAACAACTAAAGGTAAAACTACATTCCTACATGTGGAGATGAAACTTTTGCAATTTGGTTAAAAAATAGTAGAAAAATTTTATACATGGGGCATCGGCGATTTCTACCATCTTCTTATCCATATAGAAGAAAGAAGTCTTGGTTTGATGGAAAAGTAGAAAAAGGAACACCACCTAAGTTTATGAGTGGCAATAAGATTTATATAAGTCTTACAAGATTAAAAAAAATAATTAGGGAAAGTGTAACAAGAGAAAGAGAAATACAAAAGTCAATAAAATGTGGAAAAAATGATCAATCTTCTTTGACTTACCTTACTAGAAGGTAAATCATCTCCCTAATCTAGTATACCATATTATACTTATCTTTAGGGATTTTGAAAAAGTAAACTTTCCTTTAGCTAACTATTTATTCTTTTCATCTTGAAATAGAAGTTAGTGTTACATCATAATATTGATGTCATGCATGTCGAAAAGAATGTTTGCAAGAGCATTGTGGGGACTTATTGGGCATTGTCAAGAAAACTAAAGATTGAGTGAATTCACGAAAATACTTGGAGCTAATGGGTATAAGAGGTGATTTACATCTACAAAATAGAGGAAATCAAATGTACCTTCTTGCGACCCCACATACACTTTTCAAACCCAAGAAACAATCTTTTTGTAAAATATTACAACTTGAAGTTGCCCGATAGATAAATTTCTAATATCTCAAACTGTATATCTCTTAATAACTCAAAGATTATGGGATTGAAGTCTCATGATTGTCATGTATTAATGCAACAACTTCTACCTGTGGCATTGAAAGGATTACTACCAAAAGGACCAAGAAATACAATAAGGAGATTGTGTTTGATCTTTAATAGACTTTGTCAACGCATGATTGATAGAGAGTAGTTGGTCGAGATTGAAAAGGAAGTTTTTGAAATATTGCACCTTCTTGAAAGATTTTTTCCTCATTTTTCAACATATTGACGCACTTGGTTGTTCATTTGGGACATGAAGCTCGGTTATGTGGACCCGTTCAATTTCGTTGGACGTATCCATTTGAAAGGTAGTATGTTGTTTATAATTATATATAAATTAAAGGTAACGTCATTATCTAATTATATATAACTTAAAGGTAACATCGTTAAAGGATATGTTAGAAATCGAGCACGACCAAAAGGATGTATTGCTGAACGTTATTTAGCAAATGAATTGTCACACCCCCTCCCAAACTATTCTCTGAGCCTAGGAAAGGACATGATTGCAGTAGTTATCAACCATTTTGTTGACACTTACTACCTAATAACTCTTGCAGAAATGCTCTAATACCAAGTTGTCACACCCCACCTCAAGCCCGTCTCCTAAGCCCGAGGAGAGGCATGAGGGACTGCAGATACCACCCTTTTGTGATACCTACTGCCCATCTCTACCTTACTACATTCAGTAAACTTTAAGTCAAGGAGATAAACAACAATTGATTAAGTAGGCCCATTTTATTACTACAATGTAATGTTTATACAACTCCAAGACTTAACTACAAAGTTCACATCAACAACTCTAAAACCCCGGAAGTGTAACTGTGGCTGTGGCAGACCTTGACCTTAGCAGTACCCTGGAACTCCTCACCTTTCGCTACCTGGGAAGAAAAACATGAAAGAAAAGAATGAGCTTCACAAAGCTCAGTGAGTGATAAGCAACTTCTAGAATCATTTTAACTCATAATAAAACAAGCATATCATAAATACGAGGTTAATACTTAAACCTCCGCTTTGAATGAGTCTGATCTCAAACTCTACCTACACACACGGTAGATAGTTAACATTTCACATATCTAAACATTCATTAACCTATGTGCACATAGCTCTCCACTCATGGGCTCAGAAGCTAGGCCCGTCGGCCTCTGACCATCCCATACGAGGTTCCTCCCACAAGCTCAGGAACTAGACCTCTCAGTCCCTTGACAATCCCATGAGGTTCCATTTGGGGCTCAGGAACTAGGTCTATTAACCCCCTGACCATCCCGATCACATAATGTCATTCTCATGCTAATTTACTCATTCATAACATAATCATATGTAATTTACTCTAAAATATATGCTTAAGAATTTAAAGGAAATACCACTCAACTTGGCAAGGTAGGAATCTTCTTTTCTAGAAGTTCCTTGATCACCTCGGGCTCCCTTTTGAACTCTAAGATCCAGATTCAAATTAAAGCTCGAATTACTCATAGTTATAAGCTTTATCTCGAGATACTTCCTTCTACGAACATGCTATAAAATGTCTCAGAAAGCTTACCTTGAAATCTTAGCTTAGGACTCCTCATGTTTGACCAGTATCCTCAAAACATCAAGACTGGCCCAAACCTACCCGACAGCTCAACCCTTCTGTATTTTCCTCACTCTCTAGCCCGATTCCTTGGAGCTTCTTCTCCAGCATCCCTACCCTAAAAACTAAACTCTCTGAGCTTTTAGCTGGCTTTAAAATCAATTCGAATGCACGAGTATTCTAGGAGAAATCCTCAACCCAAGTTGATGCTAGTTCCAGATTTCACTGTCCGATAGCATCTCCTTCTCTTAGAACTTCATGACCAACGCATGGTCTCCTCCAAATCCACTTCCAAACACTTTTCCTTATGTTCTTTGAAGAGGATTTGGTTTATGAATGGAAGAGACATCTTGTGGTGGTATTTATAGGCTAAAGGAAATGATCCTTCTCATCTCTTAAGTCTTCCAATGCATGACACCTCCTACTTTTGAAGTGTTTGTATCATGCTTTGCCACCACCTACTTCCATGTCATTCACCTACTCTCATGCCACACATCTACTTTAGAATTTGGGGTTGTCCAGCACATGTACTAGTGACAAATCCTAAGAAATTGGAACCACGTTCAAGATTATGCAATTTGTTTGTTATCCTAAGGAAACAAGAGATGGTCTATTCTTCGATCCATAAGAAAACAAATTGTTTGGATCGACAAACGCTACATTCTTGGAAGAAGACCACATGAGAGATCATGAACCATGAAGCAAATTAGTATTAAATGAAGCTACGAAAGAATCAACAAGAGTTGTTGATGATGATGTTGGTTCTTCATCAAGAGTTAATGAAGGGACTAGTACTTCAAGTCAGTCTCGTTATTCTCAATCGCTGAAAGTGCCTTGATACAGTGGAAGATTTGTAGCACAACCTGACCATTACTTGGGTTTAACTGAAACTCAGGTTGTCATACCAGATGATAGTGTTGAGGATCCATTGTCTTATAGGTAGGCAATGAATGATATAGACAAGAACCAATGGGTCAAAGCCATGGACCTTGAAATGGAGTCGATGTACTTCAATTCAGTATAGGATCTTGTAGATTCACCTGAAGAGGTTGAACCCATAGGGTGTAAATGGATCTATAAGAGAAAAAGAGATGTAGCTGAGAAGGTACAGACCTTCAAAGTTAGACTCGTAGGAAAGGGTTATACCCAAAGGGAAGAGGTTGACTATGAGAAAAAATTTTCCCCTGTTGCTATGCTTAAGTCTATCAGAATTCTCTTGAGATATGCCAAATGGATGTCAAGACAGCCTTTCTGAATAGCAGTCTTAAAGAGAATATCTTTATGTCTCAACCCGAGGGGTTCATAGCCTAAGGTTAGGAGCAAAAAGTTTACAAACTGAATCAATCTATTTATGGGTTGAACCAGGCATCTAGATCTTGGAATACTAGGTTTGATACTATGATCAAATCTTTTGGTTTTGACTGAAATGTTGATGAACCTTGTGTGTACAAGAAAATCATCAACGATAAAGTAGCTTTCTTAGTACTTTATGGATGACATCCTACTCATTGGGAATGATGTAGGTGAAGGATCTCATATCTAAAAGTCCCATGAACATGTTCGGATCGCTCTGATCTCACTATGACTGAAATACAACAATATACATTCAATAAGTACAGTTATGCAAACAAATCTAATTATCGGCATGCTACAAACAAAAAATTAACAAAGGGACAGAGTTCCATACCAGTTGAAGACAATCTTCAATCTTCAGAACTCCAATACAGCGGAACCTTCCAAGTGATCTACCAACGCCCGGCGGAAGCGTCGACTGCAACAACACGAACAACCGCGAACTCACCACCGCAACGGGGATGACACCACCACTAAAGAGCCCCGGGTATTCTTGGATTGAAAACCCAAAGGCTGGGCTTTGGTGAATTTGGTAAAGGACAGAGGAAACACAAATCGTGTAGGCGATAAGCAAATGGGAGGGAAGAAAAGGCTATCGCATAGCAGAAATGCTTATCGTTTAAGAGAAGCTACACATTGGATTTACTGAACGATCGTTTAGGAAAAGTAGTAAAACCGGCACACTATACGATCATTTAGAGAAGCTATCCAATCGTGTAAGTGATAGTGTGCGATTGTTTAGAACGAGGTGGACGATCGTTTCGACGGAGAAGCGACTATCGTATAGGCTCTCGGGCGATCGTTTCACGAAATCTTTTGGTCGGAAATCATCGAATATTGATTGCAGATCCAAAATGAAAAACTTTTTTCATTTTTAACTCATCGGTTACCATAATCGATGCTGCCCACTACCCACGTCCGAATGTGGAAAAAGGATTAATTATCATATAATTAATTAATTGATTAAATAATAAATATAATCATATTATATTTATATCCTATAGTTTGATATCACATATCTACTATAGTATTTTCTCCTTTACTTGATATAAATCATATTTATATCTAATTTCCTCCAAAAATAATATATCTCATACATTTAGCCAATTATATCATATATAATTAACCAGTCCAATTATATCATATATAATCGAACTTCCTCTTGTCAATTTGAACATTTCAAATTAACCCAAATACTGGTTCTCGACTTTTATCTAAGCTACCCAGGGGACCTAATGGACCTGTGGCTCAAAGCTTTAACGGTACGTGAATAGCTGACTAAACTCTTTAGCCACAAGATCCACCATCCGTTAACTATCAGGCATTCCACTAAAGACCAACAGCTAAACTCTTCTTACCACAGATACATTTCTGTGTCCATCGAATATAACCAATCATGAGTATGATGACCCTTCACAGATGCTCGTAAGTACAGTTGGGCCAATTTACCGCCCCTATAGTTACATATCACTTCTTAAGTACCACTGATTCCTCTAGTGGACAATACAACATAGTCCAACTATGTGTGAACACCTTTCGGGCCAGGAGAAGGTGTGTGGTGCCATATCGTTCAAGTTCCGGAATCAGCCCTTAAGGGAGCCATCTATCTTCTTACCCCTACCTCGGGGAAGGAGTGAATTCCATCTTGTGTAGTTGAGTTCCCAGCTCCCAAATCAGACGAATCCCAAAAATGGTAGGTTTGAATCGGCGACCTGGCCACTCGCACCCATACAAATCAAAGGACCACCCTCAATCGCAAGAGTTCCCAACTCACTCAGGATTGAGGTTATGTTACCTATGGTCATCTTAGTGAAGTGAAGTCTCTGTCATGAACGATGTTATATAACGAGATGTTAACACTTCGTGGTCAGGTCTTATACAAACTCTTTGTATAGGACGCCCTCGTTCGCATGTCCCTAACACGAATGATCAGGATCAAACCATCTATGACAAGTCATAACACTTGTGACCATTCCAGAAAGCGGGTCGCATCCGTAGCGTTTACAAGATAAGGTTTCCCTCCTCCTATATTCATATACTACAGACCATTTTGGTTATCACTCACTACATGATCCACTTGTATGTCACCACATACATGCTTGAGTCACATATAGATAACCAGGCATTTGATGTTTATTGGTTTGTGGAAAAGCAAATAACACAATTAACTGAGCAAAATACAAGATGTGAAGTAAATATCATAAATTAACAACACAAGTGTTCGTACATACTATTTACAAACTACAGGACATGAAACTTTAGGGCATCAACCCCAACAATCTCCCACTTGTCCTAAAGCGATGTGGGGTGTACAAAAAACTTAGTATAAAACAATAAACTAGGGCATAAAAGCCCAGTACAAGAAAATCTCCCACTTGCCCTAGTTCAACCGCGGGCAATCCTGTAGACCCATGCTCTGTAGGTAACCCTCAAACACTGTAGCCGTGAGAGCCTTCGTAAACGGGTCAACAACATGGTGCTCCGAAGCAATCTGCGTGACGATCACATCCCCTTGATGCAATATCTCGCGAATCATATGATACTTCCGCTCTATGTGTTTGTCGCGCCTGTGACTCCTTGGCTCCTTGGAGTTCACCACTGCCCCACTATTATCACAATAGAGGGTAATGGGCCTAGACATATTTGGTCGAGGTTAGACTGATACCTACTGACTATGCCCACAGCGTAGCAGATGTCTGGATGAGTACAGAGCATCGCGTATGTCAAACTGCCAACGGCAGGCGCATATGAGACCCGTCTCATCTCCTCAACCTCTTGAGGCGTCTTAGGACACATTTCCTTAGACAAAGTGACTCCATGTTGGAACGGCAGTAAGCCTCTCTTAGAGTCTTGCATCGAGACTTGAGCAACATCTTGTCAATGTACGATGCCTGAGACAGTGCTAACACTTTGTTCTTACAATCCCGAATGATCTGAACCTAGAACAAACTGAGCCTCTCCCAAATCTTTCATTTGGAATTTGGTCACTAGTCAGTTTTTAACTGCAATCAGTAGACTTACATCATTCCCAATGAGTAGGATTCTTCTACATACAACACTAAGAAGACTACTGAAGCGTTGATGATCTTCTTGTAGACATAGGGTTCATCAACGTTTTGGTCAAAGCCATACGGCTTGATCGCAGTATCAAACCATATGATCCAAGATCGAGACACCTGTTTCAGTCCATAAATGGACCGATTCGGTTTGCAAACCTTTTGCTCTTGACCTTGGGCTATGAATCTCTCGAGCTGCACCATATAAATGGTCTCCTCAAGATTTCCATTCAGAAAGGTCGTCTTGACGTCCATTTGCTAGATATCATAATTATAATAAGTTGTAATGGACAGGAGGATACGGATCAATTTTAACATGGCAACAGGCGAGAAAGTCTCCTCATAGTCGACTCCCTCTACCTGGGTATAACATTTTGCCACAAGTCGAGCCTTAAAGGTTTGTAGCTTCCCATTAGCACCCCGTTTGCACTTGTAGATCCATTTACTACCTATAGGGCGAACCCCATCAGGCTGATCTATAAGATCCCATACTGAGTTGAAGTACATCGACTCCATCTCAAGATCCATGGCCTTGACCCATTCATCTCAATCAATATCCTCCATTGCCTTCTTATAAGACAACGGATCCTCAACATCGCCATTTGCTACCATAGCAAGGATTTCTGTGAAACCCAGATAGCGAACGGGTGGGTTCGCAACCCTCCCACTGCGTCGAGGTTCCCTCAACTCTTAAGGTAGAGTCGACCTACTGGATGAACTCCCATCAACAACTCTTGTTCATGTAGCAGACTCTTCAACAACTCTTGTTGAAGTTTCAATAGTTTCATTAGAAAGCTCATGCAATACGACTTTGCTTCTTGGACTGTGCTCCTTTATATGATCCTTCTCTAGGAAAGTAGCGTCTGCTGAAACAAACACCCTATTTTTCGTTGGATCATAAAAATAACCCCCTCGTGTACCTGGGGTAGCCTACAAATAGGCATAACCTCGACTGTGGTTCCAACTTCCTGAGATTAGCCTCAAGGACATGCGCAGGCAACCTCAAATGCAGAAGTGACGTAAACTAGCTTTACGCCCATCCCACAACTCCATAGATATTCTTGCAACACTCTTAGAGGGATCATAGTTGAGTATGTACACCGCAATCTCCACTACGAAACCCCAAAACGAGTTCGGTAAGGAAGCGTAACTCATCATCGAGCGAACCATGTCTAACAAGGTTCTATTTCTCCTCTTCGCTACACCATTTTGCTGAGGTGTACCCGGCACTGAGAGTTGGGAAATGATTCCATGTTCTATCAAATACTTCTGGAATGCCGAATCCAAAAACTCTCCACCCTAATCCAATTGAAGTGTTTTAATCTATCTATCTAATGAGTTTTCAACTTCAGCCTTCTACTCTTTGAACTTTTCGAAGGATTCAGACTTCCGTTGTATAAGATAAACA
This sequence comes from Benincasa hispida, assembly GCF_027475165.1. Taxonomy (NCBI): domain Eukaryota; kingdom Viridiplantae; phylum Streptophyta; class Magnoliopsida; order Cucurbitales; family Cucurbitaceae; genus Benincasa; species Benincasa hispida. The sequence continues at coordinate 17,103,437 of NC_143482.1, forward strand.
TACCCGTACCTGGAGTAATCATCAGTAAAATTAATAAAATACTCATGGCCACCTCGGGCTCGCACATTCAAAGGACCACAAAGGTCAGAATGTACTAACTCAAGAGGATCGTTTGCTCTATAACCTTTTCCAGAAAAAAGTCATTTAGTCATCTTACCCTCAAGGCAAGATTCGCATACTGGCAAAGAATTTTCTTCTAACTCACTTGGAATTCCATTCTTCACCAATCTCCCAATCTTATTGAGATTGATGTGCCCTAAACCTAGGTGCCAAAGTTATGCATTTTCTTTGGGAGAAATTCGTCGATGTTTTGATTGAGTTATGACAGTTCTGAACAATTCATTATTATGAAGGGAATTAATGGCTGACGGCCTTAGCACATATAAATTTGATTCTAGATTTGTTGTGCAAATAAAAACACCATCTTTATGAATAAACGCTTTATTCACATCAAAAGAGACTGTATATTTACATTGCAATAAACACTTTACAGAAATAAGGTTCCTTTTTAGTTCAAGAACAATATATACATCATTTAAAATAAGAAACCTATTCTGTAAAGCTAACTAGAGTCCTCCCACTGCCACAGCTGAGATGATATGCCCGGTGCCTACTCACATCGTCAATTCACCAGTCTCCAGCTGTCGCCAAGATCTAATCCCCTGAAAAGAAGAACAAACATGGTTAGTGGTGTCTAAATCATTATCCAGGCAAAATCATCATTCTCCACTAAACAAGTTTCAAACCCAAGTAAATCACATTTACCTTTATCGGCCTTGGCTGCTTTCTTCTCTTTTAGATACCAAGGACAGTTTCTCTTCCAGTGTCAATCTTGGTTGCAATAGAAACATTTTCCTTTAGCAACTTGTGGATGCCTCCTTGGGGTGACAGGCGGTGGGTTAGCAAGTGCCTTATCTTTTTCCCTTACCATCCTTCTTCTTCTTTTTCTTTGTAGAGTTAGAAGTAGAAGGTGCAGACTTCGTTCTTGAGGTCGAACCTCTATGGAATGTCCTAGAGGATGAAGCAACATTTTCCTCACCCTTCTACCTCTCCTTACTTTTCAGTAAAGATTGGTATGTCTGCAACTCGTTGAGGAGAGTTGTAAAGTTATACTTCACTTTGTTAAGAATCACATTACTAACAAAGTGTAGGAAGCTCTCCAACAAAGAATGCAGGATTATGCTAACCTGGCTACCCTCATCGATGGTAGACCCATTCAACTCCGCCACATTAAAGTGGATCGAGTTGAATATGTATTTAAGATCCTCATGCATAAGTTGTTCAGACGGTTGTCCAAACATCCCTTGCAGGGACACCATGATCTCACGCGCTGAGACCATAGGCTCATGTTTCTTGGCCAAGACTTCAAAAATAGTTGCCAAGATGTAGGCTCGGGCCTTCTCATTTGCCCTTGTCCATCGCTCGTATGTCCCCCGAACATTTCGAGTGGCATTTGGAGCTAGAATAAGAGGACAAGCCTCCGTAAGAGCGAACATGAGATCCTCGATGATTAGGATCGTCGTGATCATGTGTTTCCATGTTGCGAAATTATCGCTAGTAAGTTTTTCGGTGCTTAACAATGATAACGTGGCTGTTGCCATTTGAAAATATTGTTGGAAATACAAAAAACTTTATTAGATTTTGAGAAACCACTTTTAAACCAATCAGCTTTGCAAAACAGTTTCAAGTACCCTAAGTTATAGACTTCTATTTTGCAATGATGCACCAGTGAGGTAGGACAAACGCCATCGGTGGGGTGATTAGTTGCCCCTTCGCTGGGATGAGGCATTCTCAACCATTTGGCAGAACCAACTCTTGGAACTGAACCTAACAACCACCATTTTTCGGTCCAGAATCGTTAACCCTTAACTATTCCACGTAAGTGTAACCCCTTGCTTTCGGTGCCAGAGTCTTGCCCTAATGCGCTTACCATAGGGAAAAGACAGATTAGAGCAAGAGACTAAGTTACCTTATCCTCTTACAAGAGATCAAATAAAGAAACGCGCAAAACTGCCATTCTTTAGAGGGACACTCCAAGGGTGCCTCGAGGCGATGCACAGTAACTTTATTCAACCTAATGAGGGAGACCAAGGGGTATGTTGTCGCACTTCCCGCTCCCACTTACTATGAACATTCTCTCCATCCACCTTGATATTGACCTACCCAAACCCCATCCATTGGGGGGACACGCCAAAGGTGCTGCGAGGCCAAGGATAGATCTCACGGTGTGGATTATTTAGAAGAAAAGTGAAAGGTTTAAGTGAAGCATCTCATACCCCAAGTACCTCCCACTGAATGTTCTACCTAGGGATTCATTAACCTAGACAATCCGGCTACTGATTTTAGTCTAAGTCATCTTTTTAAACTCTGCTCATAAACAACGTTTGTCTATGAAATGTCAACAAGTTCAAGTAGTCACATTTAAACACTTTAAAGGACTGTCCTTAACTTGCATGCATGCATCAAATCTATCTAATTCACCTTTCCAGGTAAGTTTCCAAGTAGGAGTGTTACATTTCCGTCAACTTAAATACCCCAGCCTAGACAGAACCCACCTTAGACAAAAGGTCCCTTATAGATAGATTTGCTACACTTTAAACTTTTATTACTCAATTTAATCCTATTAAACTGATTAAAAGATTAAAGCCTTAGGGTTGTTAATCGTATTAGAACCGTGATCTTAGGTCTATGTGATCCAAGTTTTAAACACTTTAAAATCATGAATTAAACCTAAGTGAGCATGCATGTCTTTCTTTTTTCTTTTAGTTCTAATCTCTTTAACTTTTAAAAGGAAACAACTAAAACCATTGCGCATAACGAGGCATTTATAACATTTATAAAATATCTTATGTGTCATGCTTCATGAAATATCCGTTCATTACCATATATATAACTTTTATATAACGCGTAACAACCAAGCAAACATGCTTTCATTCACCCTTATACTATAACAATTATAATATAAGGATGATGCATGTCAATGCTTTTTATGCATGCATAAATATAACTCTTATATTATATGATGCATGAGCATGCTCTTACATAATTAAATCATGCTTCTCTAAATTATAACAATTACAATAAAGAGATGATGCATGACCATTTCATAACCTAAGGTGGGATTTACTATTTGTGCATACCATATGACATATAAAAACATACATCGCATGTAATAAATAAAGGATTAATGGACTGGGATGAGCCTTTACAAAAATCGAAATGAAAAAACCTTTTCTATTACATTTTCCATCGAGAAAACCGGTTCACAGGTGAACCAGGTCTTGAACCGCCAGGAGGTCTTCATCGTGTAGTAAATTCCAGTAGGTAGACGATCGTTCAGTGTGCACTAGACAATAGAAGAATAATTAAACGATCGCGTAGATGACGACAAGGCTGCAAAGCCTAACCGTCCATGCGATCGTGTAGTGCGACGACGGGTAAACGATTTACCTTATGTTACTAAACGATCGTTTAGTCAGTTACTAAGCGATGAAGCTTGTTGACGTAAATGATCGTCTAGCGTGTGTGCCTTAAACGATACGTGAGCGTCTCATCGTCTACACGATGCGTGCAATCAGGTAAACGATTTACCTTGCGATACTAAGCGATTGTTTAGTCAGTTACTAAGAGATGAAGCTTGCTGACCTAAACAATCGTCTAGCGTGCCTGATCGTTAAGCGATCCGCAAGCATCTCATCGTCTACCCGACGCAATACTCAGCGATCGCGTACTCGATCGTAAACCCGATGCGACCAAATCTTGATCGTATTCCCATCGTTTAACCGATGTGTTCATCAATGATCGCGTACTCCTTCATCTTTATGATGCGATGGACAGCGATCGTGTAGAACTTCTTTTGCACGATGTGATCAACCCTAGATCGCCTCCTTCCTCGAAGAGCCGCAACACTTGCCCAGAACTTCGATGAACGACTCAAAACTTCAAACAAACTTTGAATACAGACTCGATAACGATTATTAATGCCCAAAACGCAGGGACCTTTAAAAACAACCGCAAATGTAAAAGGATTTAAATCAAACCGAGGTAAACTTCCCGAAATCATCCATTAATCCGGCCCATCCACAACAGAATTAACAATTAAACAGTGTAGAAATGCACCCACCTTGAATGTAAAAGTCATTTCATTGCAACAGATGAAATTGGAGTATAAGAACCTGGCTCTGATACCAATTGAAGTATCTCATATCTAAGAGTCCCATGAGCATGTTCGGATTTCTCTGATCTCACCCTGATCGAAATACAACAATATACATTCAAAAAATACAGTTATGCAAACAAATCTAATTATCAACATGCTACAAACAACAAATTAACAAAGGGACATAGTTCCATACCAGTTGAAGACAATCTTCAATCTTCGAAACTCCAATGTAGTACAACCTTCTAAGTGATCTACCAATGCCCGACGGAAGCATTGACTGTAGTAGCACAAACAATCACGAACTCACGACCAAAACGGGGATGACAAAGAGCCACGAGTATTCTCGGAGTGAAAACCCGAAGGGTGGGCTTTGGTGAATTTGGTAGAGGACGGAGGAAACACAAATCGTGTAGGTGATAAGCAAGTGGGAGGGAAGAAAACGCTATCGCATAACAGAAATGTTTATCATTTAGGAGGAGCTACATGATCATGTAAAATTTACTAAACGATCGTTTAGGAAAAGGTACACGATCGTTTAGTAAATCCGACACACTATACGATCGTTTAGAGAAGCTATCTAATCGTGTAAGCGACAGTGTGCGATCGTTTAGCGCAAGGTGGACGATCGTTCCAGCTATACTTACGAACATCTGTGAAGGGTCATCGTACTCATGATTGGTTATATCTGATGGACAAAGAAATATATCTGCGATAAGAAGAGTTTAGCTGTTGGTCTTTAGTGGAATGATTGACATTTAATGGATGGTGGATCTCGTGGCTAAAGAGTTTAGCCAGCTATTGATGGACTGTTCGAGCTTCAAGCCACAGGTCCATTAGGTCCCCTGGGTAGCTTGGATAAAATCGAGAATCAGTGTTTGGGTCAGTTTGAAATGTATTGATAAGAGGGAGTTCGATTATATATGATATAATTGAACTGGTTAATTATATATGATATAATTGGCTAAATGTATGAGATACATTATTTTGGAGGAAATTAGATATAAATATGATTTATATCAAGTGGAGGAGAAATTACCATAGTAGATATGTGATATCAAACTATACGGTAAGAATATAATATGATTATATTAATTTATTATTAAATTGGTTAATTATATGATAATTGGCTGAAAACCTCTCCTTGGTCGTGTGTTAGTGGGAGAATCTGAAGTCGATTATTGTAACCGAAGAATAAAAAGCAAATTTGTTTCATTTTGCAAAAAAGGTTAGAAAATTTCGCAATCGGTGCGAAAATGTAAACGATTGCCTAGCTTAAGAGCCTATACGATAGTAGCTCATTATCTAAACGATCGAACACCAGCACGTAAACTATCGCATGCATGTCCCTAAACGATCGCTTAGCTTTCCTAAACGATCGCATAGTGTGCCGCGTTTTCTAAACGATCGTCTACCTTTTATTAAATGATCGCTTAGTAAAACCTACATGATTATGTAGCTTCATCCAAACGATAAGCATCCCTGCTATATGATAGCTTTTTCTCTCCCACTTGCTTATCGCTACACTATCTGTCTTTCCTCCTACCTCTACCAAATTCACCAAAGATCACACTTTGGATTCTCACTCCGAGAATACCAAGGGCTCCAACTGGTGGTGTTGTCCCTGCTGTTTACTTGTTCTTGCTTGTTCGAGTTGCTGCCGTTTGTGTAGACGATCGTGCTGCTGCAGCTGACTGTTTTGTTGGGCGATAGTTTGTGTAGAGGTTCTTCCGCTGATTTGAGTTTGACGTTTGAAGAGAGTCTTCAATTGGTATGAGAACTCTTTCACTTGTGTTTTATTGTTCAAAGCATGCCATTAATTAGTGTTAATTTGCATAACTATTTGTTGAAATGTATATGTTGTATTTCGGTCACAATGAAATCGAAAAGATCCAAACGCGCTCATGGATGCACTTCGCTATGAGTTCCTTCAGAGACAACACAAGAAGGACAATTGTGCCCCCTACTAGATATGCAAAATCAGATTTTTCTAGTGTTGCTTTAAGTCTTGCCATTTCACTAAATAACAATGAACCTACAAGTTTTGAAGAAGCCACTAATAGTCTTGATGCTAAACAATGGATTGAGGCCATGAATGATGAGATGAGGTCACTCAATCTAAATGATACTTGGAAGTTGATACCCTTACCTAAAGGGTACAATCCTATCTCATGTAAATGGATCTACAAATTTAAGGAAGAGATTCCTAGAGTCCAAAAGTCTAGGTTCAAGGCAAGACTTGTTGCTAAAGGGTTCACACAGAAAGAAGGTATAGATTACAATGAAGTGTTCTCTCATGTTGTGAAACAAACATCAATTAGGCTACTACTCTCCTTAGTTGTATAGAAGAATCTGGAGTTAGACCAATTAGATGTGAAGACTGCTTTCCCATGGTTATTTGAATGAAACCATCTATGTGAAGCAACCTTAGGGGTATGTAAAGAAGGGAGAAAAAGATCTAGTGTGTCTATTAAATAAATCAATCTATGGGCTTAAGCAGTCCCCTATGTGCTGGTATGATAGATTTAATGAGGTGGTCTCCAAAATAGGATTAAAAAAAAGGTCTTATGATTGGTGTGTTTATACAAACACCAAGAGTTTTGAAGATGTTGTGTATCGACTCCTATATGTAGATGACATGTTACTAGCAGGGAGTTCTTAAACAAGTCTTACTCTTCTAAAGAAAGAGTTTGACATGAAGGATCTGAGGGAATCAAGAAGAATACTAGGAGTTGAGATCATCAGAGATAGAAATAAAGCTAAACTCTAGGTAAGCCTATCAAACTGCTGTGACAAAGTCCTTCAGAGGTTTAAAATGAGTGATGCCAAGCTGGTGATAACCTTTCTAGCACATCATTTTAAACTACCAGCAAACAGTCCTAAGCATACTGATAAAAAGCACATAAACTACATGAAAACCATACCTTACTCTCAAGTAGTGGGGTCTCTAACGTACCTAATGACATCCACTAAACCGGATCTATCCTATGCTACAAGCCTGGTCAGTAGGTATATGTTTAATCTAGGCAAGCGACATTAGGAAGCAATCAAATGGATACCAAGGTATCTATGCTCATCTAAAGAAGTCAGGATCTATATAAATAGAATGATCCCTCAAATGATGAAATCTATGGCTATGTGGATGCAGACTATGCTCGAGATCTACACAAAAGACGTTCTCTATTAGGATATATATTCCTATGGGGAAACAACCTAGTGAGTTGGAAGGCTAGCCTACAATCTGTTGTGGCCCTATCCACAATAGAAGTAGAGTTGATAGCTTTATTCGAAGCTATAAAAGAAGGTTTGTGGTTTAAAAGGGTTACTCAGTGATTTTGGGGTCAATTAACCTACTGTGACAATCTATTGTGATAATCAAAGCATTATATACCTATCTAAAAATCAACAATTCCATAGTAGAACAAAACACATTGACATAAAATTTCACTTTATCAGACAATAAATTGAAAAGGGAAAGATCGAGGTAATCAAGATACATACCTCAGACAATGCAGTTGACATGTTGACTAAACCCATGCCTCAAATCAAACTCAATTGTTGTCTTGACCTCCTCGGGTTCGAGCTACCTAAAAAAGGGTAGATTATCAGCTCAGAAAAATTGGAGGGTTTCATTTATACTTACAAAGGTGGAGATTGTTCAGAAGAAAGAAAATCTTAAAGTTTTTCCTATTGTAACTACCTAAGCTCAAAGAAACTCTTTACTCTTTTCATAAATCTACATTTAAAATAGGAACATAAGTGAGAAAATAGAGTTCATTTCTTGTAAAATCTCTACTAAACGAAAGCAGTAAAAAGTACCCTCCCTATTGCATAATAGATGTAGGCATCTTGGCCGAACCACTTAAATTTCTACGTTTCTTCTTCGATTCCTTTCTTCTACTTCTTAATCATCCTTAGTCCTTCATGAAATTGTAACAAAACTTTTGAAATCAAGCTAACCCTGCAAGAATCCACTATTGTTGTCTTGAGAGAACAAAACAAAGAAGAAAGAAGTGAGAGAAATGAAATTTGCATGTTCAAAATCGATAAACCTAGCTAAAAGACAACTTCAACAAAATTCTTCCACCACGTATAAGGCCACTGTGAAGCTGCATGGCTATCCTTTATGCACAAATTGAAACTTGGGCTGATTCTTTTGTGATTCTATTGGGCTGATCACACTCTGCTAGGCCTAACAGTCCTCAACTTCGTCCCTTGCAAAAACTTCCTCACCATGATGATACCAAATTTTATATGTTGGGTCCATTCCTTTGATGACTAAATGCTCCTAAAGAACATCAAATGTACAATGACTCATGTTTCTACAATCTTTGCAAGGGCATATAATTGTTTCTACATCTCTTGTATCCTTCTTTACTTTTCCTACAAGTTGCACATAATTTAAACTTAGCAAGTTATTGGTCACTACACCAATACTTTGAACTATTAAATTTTTTTACCTGTGTAGATGTACCCAATCTTTGTCAAACATTCTTCAAGCGTTAACAATGAAAGCATCTAATAGAAAAGTAATATACATATGTATTAGCTTTTGAATTATTCCAAGCTAGTACAATTGAAACTATAAAATTAATAACTATAATTAAGGGTAGTTATAACTTATAAAATATAAATGGAGGTTAATTAACTAAGGTTTTGAAAATGTAAAATATATATAGAGAGAGAGAGAGAGGAAAATGACCACCATAAGATTGAAGTTGATTGATTCACATTGCTCCCCAAAATAAGACCCACAACGCTAACTCCAACAACCATTAATAAGAATCAAATGCTAACTCTGAAAAATAAAATTTTAGATACCAAATCTATTTCAAAAGATGGAGAGGAAGAATGAAGAAGAAAATTTTTCAATAATGTCTTACTCTAAAAAGAAAATATTTGTTAATAACTCACTTTGCAAAGATGGAGAGGATGGGCGAAAAAAAGACTGAAAATAAGAGAAGATGTAAGCTGATGAATCGAGTCCAGAAGTAGAGGTGCTTCAAAGATGGTGGATGCCGAATCATACGTCCAGAGGTGCTTCAAAGATGGTGGTTGTGAATCCTACTTCCAGCAAGCTATTGAAATTGGTGACTGCCAATTTTTACTTCCATGTAGCTGTTGAAGACGCATTGCCACTTAAAAATGATCAGAGACGATCGGAGAATGAAGAAGAGGGTTGTTGGAGAAGAAAAACAAAAGTAGATGACTACCAAAGAGAGTAAAATACGAGAACAGGGTATTTGTTGAATGAAAGAGAGAAAATTATACCGCCTTATTTTTGGGGAAAGATCACGCGCCCTAATTTAAAGGTTTTTCACTTTTATTTTATTTTATAGCCATTTTTTAAAAAGCCCTTAAATTCTATTAAAAAGTAATTTTGTTGTAGTGAATGTTTCAATGGGTGAAAACTCTTATGAATATACTGAAATTTTAATAGCAACTCACTTGAAGCCCATGAGATATAAGACTAAGGAGAAGGGAGACTGGGTCATGGACTTAGGGTGTATTTCTCATATGACTTCCAAAAGAGAATGGTTTGTAATTTACAAATCATGGGAAGGAGGTTTGGTCTATATGGGAGATGATCATGACTGTAAAGTCGTGGGAATTGGCTATATATGCCTAAAATTAGATGACAATAGAAAAATACATCTAAGGGAGGTAAGACATGAGCCTAAACTTAGAAGGAACCTAATCTCTTTGGGAATGTTAGCTGACTAAGACTGTTACTATATCGATAACAAGGAGAATCTACAAGTAAAGAGGGCTAGAAAGATAATCCTACTTAAAGTAAGAATGAATGGCCTATACTACCTGAAAAATATGTCTCTTCCTAATGTTGCTTTACTATCACAAGACAATAAATTAGAAGGCATTGAATTATGGCATTCTCACATATCAATGAACAAGGCTTGAATGAACTATCAAAATAGGGGCTGGTTCAACAAAAGACGCTAAGAGACTAAGTTTTTCTGAGCATTGTCTCTATAGTAAAGCTAAGAGACTCAATTTCACAAAAAGAGCCCATACTTCAAAGGATAAACTCAACTACATACATGCTGCCTTGTGGGGACCAGCTGGAACTCCTTCTTAGAGTGACTCAAGGTACTTTCTATCCCTAGTAGAGGAAGGTATGGATGTGCCAAAATCTAAAAATCAAACCTTTAATAGATTTAAAGAATGAGTTGCAAAAGTTGAAAATCAAACTAAAAAGAGAGTAAAAACTCTTAGAACAGACAATAGTCTTGCATTTATGAATAATATGTTCACTAATTTTTGCAATGAGCATGGTATAAAGAGACAAACAACAATTACCTTTACATCCCGACAAAATGGGGTAGCTGAAAGGATGAAACATAACACTTATGGAGAGGGTGAGGTGTATACTATCAGAGGCTAATCTCAAAGAAGTCTTTTGGGCAGAAGCTCTAGCAACAACCACCTAAACCATAAATAGAAGTCCTTATATTTCTATTGACATAAAAACACCTGAGGAAATATGGACAGATGTACCTCTAGACCTATCAAACTTAAAAGCCTTTAGGTGCACAACATATGTACATGTGAAGCAAAGCAAACTTGAATCTAGGGCTCTAAGGTGCATGTTCATAGGGTATTATGAGGAAACTAAAGATTTCAAACTTTGAAACTTTAGTTCTAATTGAAGTATTGTGAATATAGATATAATTTCCAGAAAAGATGAGATGTTTACAATGTCATAGAAGGGAAAACAACCAGCTAAAAAAGTGTTAAATGAGAATTCCACTACTTCTAAGGTGGAGCAAGCTAGCTAAATCCTCAAGTCATTTAAACAAAAGTGTGAATAGACAGCACAAGATCAAAGCTCTCAGCCAGAGAGCCTAACTAATTACTATTTGATAAGAGATGAAAGAAGAAGAGAAATTAGGCCCCCCGCCAGATATACATATACTGATTATATGTCAGACTTTGTTAACATTGCAGAAAGTCCTCTTGATGAAGAACCTCAGATCTGTGTGGTAAATGAGAAGCCAAAATTCTGAGGTTCTTTAAAAAAAAAGAAAAGGATAAGTGGTTGCAAACAATGGAAGTTGAAATGACTTCTTTAAAGAAGAACAACACTTGGGACTTAATGTCTTTACCTTCAAACAAAAAATCCATTCCCTACAAATGGATTTTCAAAAGAAAAGTAGTTGATAATAGCTCGGATAGGATAAAATTTAAAGGCAGGCTAGTGCCAAGGGTTTTAGGTAGAAGGAAGGGTTGGATTACACTGAAATTTTCTCCCTAGTGGTCAATCAATTAGATTGCTACATGCAATAGTGGCTTCTAAGAACTATGAACTTAAATATATGAATGTGGCTACAACTATCCTACATGGAAAGTTAGATGAAGAAATCTACATGGATCAACCTATGGGTTTTGAAGTTAAGGTAAAGAAAGAAGATTCTAGGGATGCTCATTGAAGAAAGAAGATCCTAGGGAAAACTTTTTATATCCCAAAGTGACTACACTAGAAGAATCCTAACTAAGTTCAATATGTTGAATGCTAAAGCAGTTGGTACACCCCTGGCACAACACTTCAAGCTCTCTGCTAAGGATGCTCCTAAGCTTGAAGAAGATATTCAGAAAATGAATAAAGTTCCCTACTTAAGTGCAACTGTCAGCCTAATGCACCTAATGGTTTATACAAGACCAGATTGAGCTCGTAGCTCAATCTTGATTAGTAGATATATGAACAATCCAAGGAAAACCCATTGGGAAGCAACTAAATGGGTTTTTCATTACCTAGTTGAAAGCATAAATAAAGGCCTACTCTATAAATCCCCTAATTCAACTGAGTTAGTTCTTAAAGGCTATGTGGACTCAAATTTTGCTAGTGAGCTAGACAAAAGAAGATCCCTCACAGGGTTTACCTTCCTATTTGGAGGCAATGTAATCCACTGGAAGTCTAATTTGCAATCAGTGGTTGCCCTTCAACCACTGAAGCAGACTTCAATCAGTAGGCTAACTACTAAGCTAGGCTATGAACAACCACAGGTGAAGCTACTTTGTGATAATCAAAGTGTAATTCTTGCAAAAATACCATTATATATAGAAGGTCTAGGGACAAAAACTCTTGCAAAAACAATACACTTACCCACATGGAATAATTTCTCATGTAATCGAATGATAAAAAGTTCTAGAAGAGGAATCAAAAAGGAAAAGAACACAAAAACAAAAATCACATATTGAGGCCTTATACAATGGGTTTTTACAAGAAAAATAATCTAAAGCTAATGTTCTATCATAAGAGTAACATCCCCCAAACCAATGTCGGATGCACCAACAAGAGCAAGCTTGTTCTTGAGTTTTAAGAAGTTGGACACTAACAATGGTTTGGTAAGAGCGTCAATAATTTGTTTAGCAGCAGGAAGATGGTGCATGCAAATCTATTTCTTAAACACAATATCTCAAATATAATAGATGTCAAGTTGAACATGTTTAGTTTTAGAGTGTAAAATAGGGTTAACATCAAGATGAACAATATGTTGGGATTGGTGTCCTAATCTCCCGGAGTCTCGTTGTTTGTAATTATACACATTGTTTTATGAATAAAATAACTGTTATTTCATTCTGGAATTTACTCATATCCAATAAACAAAGCTCCATGGTTATCTTATGTAAACTTAAGCATGTATATGTGATATACAAGTGGATCATACCTTAAGTGATAACCTAGATAGGTCTGTAGTATAAGGATTAAGGTGGGATACCTGATCCTGGTGACACTACGGATACAACCCGCTTTGTAAAGGCTTGCAAGCATTATAAACTACTACAAATGGTAGATCCTGACCATTCATGTGGAGACATGCGAGCGGGGGTCTCCTATACAAAGAGTTTGTATAAGATCAGACCACAAGATGACTAGACTCTGTATATAACGTCGTTGATACTAGAGACTTACATCTCACCTAAACGACCATAGGTGACACGACCTTAATCTTGAGTGTTTTGGGAACTTCTGCCTTTGAGGGTAATCCTTTGATTAGTATGGGTGAGAGTGGCCAGATTGCCAACTCAACATGCCTACCTTTTTGGGGACTTGTCTGATCTGGGAGCTGGGAACTCACTTACACAAGATGGAATTCACTTCTTTCTTGAAGCAGGGATAAGTAAAGAGATTGCTCCGTTAAGGGATGATTCCAGGGCTTGAACATAGTGGCCACAGCGTCTCTTTGGAAGAGAGGACTCAGTCATAGTAGGACTATGACTTATGTTCATTAGAGGATTCAGTGGTACTTAAAGAGTTAGATGCAACTACAAGGGCATAACAGTTATTGGCCGAGCTGTACTTACGAGCGATCTGCGAAGCGTTGTTGCACTGTTGATTGGTTAAGATGGACACATAATATATCTGTGGTAAGAAGAGTTCAGTTGTCGGTCTTTAGTGGAGTGCCTGGCAGTTAACGGATGGTGGATCCCATGACTAAAGAGTTTAGTCAGTTATTCACGTATCGTTGGAGCTTCAAGCTACAGTTCCATAAGATCCCCTTAGTAGCTCAATGGATTCAGTTAAGGATCAGCTCTTGGTGTTGATTTGAAATGTTCAAATTGACAAGAGGTAATTCGATTATATATGATATGATTGGTATGATGTATGAGATACATACAGTGGAGGATTAATGTAAATGATATTTACACTAAGTACCATGGAATAGAAAAAGAGCTATGGTTTATATGTTTCATGAGATGAAATATTAAAACTATATGTTATAAATATAATATGGTAAGTTAGTTATCATTTATATTTATAATAATATTAATTATTGGATAATTATATCTTTTTCTCTAATAACCAATTGAGTGGGAGGTTATTGGTGGTTTCATGGTAACCGTGAGATAAAAGAAAAAACGTTTTCCTAATTTTAGTAAGAAAAAAATTTTTGAAAATTGTTTTTTTCTTGAGATTTTCTAATCTCAGAAAAATATTCACAGAAGTTGTCAAGTAAACTGGATTTACTAAGCGACAGCTTGGAGTGAGCTAAATGATCGTAGAGTGTTAGTAGGTGACAGACACTCAGCTAAGCGATGAGCTAAACGATCGCATAACTTTTACCAGATGATCACTTAGCTTTTCCTAAACGATTGGGCATCAACCTATACGATAGGTCCTACCATCTCCTACTTGCTCAATCGTTTACACGATTGTATTTCCTTTTGTTTTCTGCCTTAAACCAAGTCCACCAGAGCCCACCCTCTGGATTCTCACACCGAGAATACCAAGGTAGCCTTCTTGGTGGTGCATACTCACTTCAACACCGCCGAGGTACTGTGGAGGCTGTTCGTGTTGTTGTGGTGTTCGTGATCAAGGTGATCGCTTAGTTCGAGTGCGCCGTGTTCGTGCAGTGTAGCGGTCGTGTTGGACGAGCGTTCGTGTGTTGTTGTAGCTATGATTGAACATTCGTGATCAAGGAGCTTGCAGATGAGTCAATAAATGTGTGTTACTCTTGTCCTTGATCTGTTGTTGAACATGCTGTATTTCTGTATTTAATGCATAACTGTATGTTTCTGTTTTTTTTATTGTAATTGTAAAGTTCATATACGATTGTTATTTGGAATGATCTTTCCGCTACTTATGGAAATCCTCGTGTTCGATTTCCTTCACAATACTCAAATTGTCGCACCACAAAATATGGGTATTAGACAAAGAAATACGTAAGTCATTAAGTAAAGAACAAATCCATAGCAATTTTGTTGCAACTAATGCAAGACATTTGTACTTAGCTTCTATACTTGATCGAGAGAAATTGACTGCATTTTCAATTCTCGTGCAATCAAATTACCTCCAAGGAAAACACAAATCCTAATGTTAATTTTGTATCATTAGATTAGAAGCCTAATTCACATCAGCATATCTAGTCAGAGACAAATTTGTGGGACATTTAAGAAGCAAGCCATGATCAACAATACCTTTGAGATACCTTAAGATTCTTTTTACTAATTGTCAGTGAAACATGGTAGAAGAATGCAAAAATTCATAGGCTTTATCAACACAAGAAATTTCAAGATACATAATAGTAGCATATTGAACAGTACCAACACTTCGATATAGGTAAGTATCATGTAATGATTCTGCTTGTCTAGCAGATAAAATAGGATTATTTACCACATGAGTGATAGACTTGACATCACTAATTTTTGTTCGTTGCAATAAGTCTATAATATATTTGGATTGAGATAAAAACATTCCACCAGCCTTAGGATATGAGACTTCAATTTCCAACAAGTAATCGAGGGAACCAGGATCTTTCAAGGAAAAATGTTTACGTAAATTACGAATCAGTTTGTCAATTTCAGCAGAAGAACTTCCCAAAACAATGATGTCATCAACATATATTAAAACATAACAACATCGAATAGCATATAGACGTATTAATAGAGAAGTATCAACTTTAAAAGTATGAAATCCTAGCAAACAAGAGCTTAGATGTTCATACCATGCACGAAGAGCCTATTTAAGGACATATAAGGCCTTTAAGTTTACAAACCAATAGAAAAAGGCCAAATTTAAAGGAAATCTATATAAGAGAACCAGTGAACGGAAGCAGATTGTTCCAAACTCCATTGAGAAAGAATACATATATTTACATTCAAGAGGAACAGGTTATGCATAACAAGAAAATTACAGCATGCATCCTAAAAATAAACAAGGGATCGAGTATGTCATACCTTTGAAGAACCTTTCTTCAAGTATCCCTGGATTGTTTAGCAACGCGTCCAACAGCACGAACTCGAATGCAACAATCAGAACAGCAACCAACACGAACTGGATAAACCTTGATCTAAATCAAGTGCAACTCAATCCTCAACCCTCGAATAGAACTAAACACCACCACAAAGGCTACCTTGGTATTCTCGATGTGAGAATCCAGGAGTTGTGGACTCTGTATAACTTTGGATAGAGGAATGGAGGAAGTGAAGGATCGAGTAGACGACCAAGTATGCGACAGAAAAAGGAAGTCTATCGTATAGACTTAGTACTCGATCTTGTAGTAAGAAGAAGCCTATCGTATAGACTTGCTATTCAATCGTGTAGCAACGAGTAACTAACGTATAGAATACTCGACGCCTATCGTTTACTCTCTCTACAAGTAATCTGATTACTTGATGCTTGTAACGTGTGTTATAACAAAAATGAAAACTATTTTCGTCTTTATTGAACAATTAGCCATAACCTGTAAATAACCTCCCACTCAAGTTAGTTATTGGAGAAAAATAATATTAATTATCTCATAATTAATATATTATAAATAAATACAATAACTAACTTATCATATTATATTTATAATCTATAGTTTTAATATTGCATCATATGCAACATATAAACCATAGTTCTTTTTCTCCTTTATGGCACTTAATATAAATCATATTTATATTAATTTCTTCAATCAAATAATGTATCAAATACATTATATCAATTATATCATATATAATTGAATCAATTTAATTATATCATATATAATCAAATTTCCTCTTGTTAATTTGAACACTTCAAACTAATCCAAAATCTAATTCTCAACTTGAACCCATAGAGCCACCAAGGGGACCTTATGGACCTGTAGCTTAAAGCTCCAACAGTACGTGAATAATTGACTAATCTCTTTAATCACGATATCCACCATCCATTAACTGTTGGTCGCTCCACTAAAGACTGACAATTGCATTCTTCGCACTATAGATATATTTTTGTGTCCATATAACCAATCAACAGTGTAATGACCCTTCACCAATCGCTCGTAAGTATAATTGGGCCAATTTACCATTTTTCCCCTATAATTACATCTAATTTCTTAAATACCACTGATTTCTCTAAGAACAATAAGTCATAGTCCCACTATGACTGAGTCTTCTCTTCCCAAGAGAGGGTCTACCCACTATGTTCAAAACCCGGAATCAACCTTTAAGGGAGAAATTTATCTACTTAACCCTGCATTAGAGAATGAGTGAATTTTATCTTGTGTAGTTGAGTTCCTACCTCTTGAATCAGACAAATCCCCAAAATGGTAGGCTTGTTGAGTTGGCAATCTGGCCATTCTCACCCATACAAATCAAAGTATTACCCTCATGAGCAGGAGTTCCCAACTCACTCAGGATTAAGGTCATGTCACCTATGGTTATCCTAGTTAAATGTAAGTCTAAATTATCAAAGGTGTCATATAAATAGACTAATCATTTCGTGGTCTGGTCTTATACAAACTCTTTATATAGGATATCCAACTCGCATGTCTCCACATGAATGATCAGGATCAGACTATTTGTAGCACTTTACAGTAGTTGTAACATCTAGAAAACGGGTTGTATCCGTAGTGTCACTAGGATAAGCTATCCCTCCTTTATCCATATACTACAGACCATTTAGGTTATTACTTAAGGCATGATCCATTTGTATGTCCCCATATACATGCTTAAGTTACATAAAATAACCTCAGATCTTAGTTTATTGGATTGAGTAAATGCTTATAAAATAGCACTTATTTTATTAAATAACAATATGTTCACAAAGTTTACAAACTACGAGACTACCAGGAGATTTAGGACATCATTCCCAACAAGATTGTCTAAAACCAAACATTGCTCCATAAAAACAGATTCAATAAGTATTGAATGAACCACCCTTTCATTTAGGTTAGTTAAAAGAACATGTATAGTCACTAGCTTAACAATAGGACTAAATATTTTTGTGTAATCAATATTAGGAGTTTGATGAAAGGCCTTAGCAACCAAATGAGCTTTGTATCTAGCAATAGTTCCATTAGAATTGCATTGTATTTTGAACACCCATTTGTAACCAACAATTTTTTTTATAACATCGTTTAGGAACTAATTCTAAATTATTATTTGTAATAAGAGTATGATATTCATCTTCCATGGCACGTTTCCAATGAGAATGGCTACCCTCTCTCAAATTTCCCAAAAGAAATCCCACAAAATTCTTCGCGCATTTCTCCCAACCCTAATCCCTCTATTTATAACTAAAAGCCTTAACAAACTTAGCTATGTATTAATATGCCCTTACTAATAATAATACTAATAATCCTAATATTTTCCTGATTTGAGGTCTTACAATACTTTGCCCTTCAAAGACACCTTATCCTCAATTACAAAATCCAATCACAAAATGGGTGCAAATTTCTTCTTCTTCTTCTTCTTTTATTTAGAGAAATTGTAGTAGATGACTAAATGGGTGATTTTGAAAAATATCTAATTTGAATTTTTTTATTGAAAACATCTATTGTTTGAAGGGGTCCAATTCATCTATTTTGGTTTCCATTTTTACCGTCTAACACAGCCCATTGCATGCTTTGGGTATTTAATCTCAAAAAGTACTTTTGATTTATTTTCTTGGATTTTTTCTTAGATTTTTTAGTGGTTTTGAAAATGCATCCCATAACAATCCCTAAAAAAAACTCATGAAAGGCATAGATAAACAATATACCTTAAAATCTCTCTTTAAATTTAATGTTTACCATTTGAAGATTTTTAATTAAATATTTACCTTGCATCTACAAAATCAAATTGAAAGTTTCAAATCTTCCTATTTGGATTTTGTGACAACTGAACGACGATGGAGAAACCCATGATCTGCGTAAGATCGGAATAAGAGTTGGTTTTGAATGGGGGCAGGATTTGAGTAATGGCATGCAAATGGAAGAGCAGTGAGACCAACTCAATTTGAGCAGTCACGGTGACAAATCGAAATGGTGGTAGGTTGGTCAAAGGGGTTGAATTATATTGCAATGAAATAGGATGAACTCAAGCGAGGTAGACAGTCTCAGCAGTAGTTGGATTTGAGCGGGGGGGAAAACTTTAGGAAGAAGAAGAATCACAAAACCTGTGGTCTATGTCAATTATTTCAAAGGATTTGGCACCTGCAAATACATTGTCCACAACAACAATCGGCACATACCTATAAGGTACAAACAACATGTGTACCTGTAAGAGAGGAAGCACATTTATGTTATTTTTTTCTCCTTTTTTGGAAAGGGGACGGAGAAGAACATGAAGGGGTTTGAGATGGTGGCTTGATTCATAGATTTGGGGTTTTTCATTCATGGGTGGCAGAAAATCCATATTTTTATTATTATTACTTCACTTTTATGCCCTCGTAATCCTAGTTGAATGCTTGCTCATTATTTAACATATTTGAGATCCTAAGTACTGAGTTATCATATATCCTAGTTTTGGGGTCTCTATTTTTTATTTGATATATCATTTGTTCGTAATGTTTTATGTATAAATTTTGTATACTGTGTATTTGTTATTAACATAAAGAAGATACAAAGGTTGTGTTTTATTTTTAAAATTTTGTATATTGTGTATTTGTTACTATAATAAAGAAATGTATGGAGGTTGTGTTTTCTTATTTAAGTTTTGTATATTGTTTGTGTGTTACTAGTATCATAGAGAAGGTATATTAGGTTGGTACCGCGTGTAACCTTTGTTTTAATGGGGTGCAATTTTCATTTTCATACTATATTATTCATTTACTTATTTTGCATAATTTATTGACTTCATGTGGATTGAATTAACTAATTGCTTGAATTGATTTATTTCCATTATTTCTTCCTTTATTTCCAACTAGTTTGAATTATTGGAGTAAATTTTTGTATCTTCCTTTTATTGAATAAGAAATTTTGGACCAATCACAAATTTTCAAAATTTCAAATCATCAAATTTGGGACTAAGCCCAAAAATGGGT
The DNA here is from genome assembly GCF_027475165.1 of Benincasa hispida. NCBI lineage: Eukaryota > Viridiplantae > Streptophyta > Magnoliopsida > Cucurbitales > Cucurbitaceae > Benincasa > Benincasa hispida. The sequence goes on from NC_143482.1 coordinate 17,123,323, forward strand.
TGAATTTGACCCAAATGTCCAACCAAGCCCAAGTCCAACTAATCAGACCCATAAACCAACTAAGCCCAAGCCCTAAGCCCACGAGGCCCACCAGAGAACTCTATAAATAGAAGAGCTCTCTCATTTGTGAAGGTCAGCAATTCTACAATCCAGAGAGCCCAGAGAGAATTCTCCCAACAATCATAAGACTTCTAGACTCCTGAAGTTGTACACTCCTTGAAGAAACAAGTCTCCTGAACATACAAGGACTCTTCCAAGACTTCAGCTTCAAGAAAATCACGTGTTTCGCTTCTTCAAGTCAAGTGTACACATTCAACTAAGAGATAATCAAAGGATCAAGTATTAGAGATTGAATCACATTGCATCAACATCAACATCACACACAAGTTCAACTCCACGAAACAATTTTGTCCAGAAGCCTCTTGCGAACATTAATCCTCCAAGAAGATCATCAAGCAAAGGTCGATCATCCAAGAAGATCAACAAGCTAAAAGGTCAATCATCCAAGAAGGTCAACAAGCCAAAAGGTCGATCATCCAAAAAGAACATCAAGCCCAAAGGTCGATCATCCAAGAAGATAAACCAACTTCAAGATTAAAGTTTATTTTAAATGCATCAAAGAATTATATAATAGAGATTATACTTGCTATATTGAAATCAATACAAATACAATGTTCAAATTCCATGAATTAAGTTCTCCGCAAACCTCGTGGGAACACCTTTATTTTCGGCAAATTTGAATTTTTGGATTAGATTTTGCATTTAAATATTGTGTAATTTTGTTGGTTGTCCGGAAGGTTATATTTGTCCATGTTATTAAATAATTATTGTGTAATTTCATTAAATATTTTATATTTAAACCTATGTTGATCATGAAGTAGCACATTAGGGTGGTTAAACCTTTCCGAGGTCATCCCTATATTGATCAAATGGGGGGTTGTTAGACCTTTCCGGGATCATTCTCATTTCCCATGTTGATCGGCAAGTGGCGATATAATAGGATAGACCTTTCTGAAGTCATCCCTATGTGGATCAAATGGGTATTAGACCTTTCTTTGGTCATCCCATGTTGATCGAGATATAATAGGACAGGCCTTTCTGGGGTCATCCCTAGGTTGATCAAATAGGGGTTGTTAGACTTTTCTGGGGTCATCTCTAGGTTGACCAAATAGGGGTTGTTAGAAATTTTCAGGGTCATCCTTAAGTTGATCAAAGAGGGGTTGTTAGACCTTTCTGAGGTCACCCCTAGGTTGATCAAATAGGGGTTGTTAGACCTTTCCGGGGTCATCAAGTAGTCCTTTCTAGGGTCATCCCTATGTTGATGAAATGGGGTTGTTAGACCTTTTTGGGGGTCATCTCCATGTTAATCAAGAAGCGGCGATATAATAGGGCTATTTAGACTTTTCCGGGGTTATCCCTATGTGTGTCAAGGAGGCAATCATGTATAAGGTCATTGCTGCAAACAAAAAAAAAAAAAGCAAGAATAATAATAATAATAATAAAACTTAGCCTCTGCAAATAATAATATGGAGTTGGCAAGATAAAAAAAGGTTACTCCCTCGGATGCAAGTCACGAGTAGCTTTAATTCCTATAAAAAAAAATGGGGGCAATTTAGTAAAAGAAATTATATTCCAAATGATGGAAAATAGAAATTAAAAGAAAAAGAGGATTGAAGAAAAAAGGAAAAAGAAAAAAATGAAAGTTATGAAAACAATTAAAAAAATCCGTGAAAGGAAAGTTGAAAAAAAAAAAGGAAAGGAAAGGGAGGTTAAAAAAAGGGGGAAAAAGATCAAGAAAGAGAAAAATGAAGGGAAAAAAAGATAAGAATGAAAAAAAAGGAAAAGAATTAGTAATCAAGTTATCTCTCTCTTAAATACTCAGACCTAAAGCGAAAAAGGCTCCCTAGCATTCTCTCTTGCCTCTCTCTCCTCGTGCTCTATCTCTTTGCCCTCCTTCACACACATTGCAGTAACCCATCACATCCAACCACGTGTGCATCCACTATTTGTGTCAATGCTCCAGTCCCAACACCACTACTGCAGTTGCACCACCGTCGCCTACACTGCATTGTTGGTGAATTCCAGCATTTCCCCAACTTTCTCTCGCTTTTCTCACTATCTTCCACTCACACATACATCACCTCGCGTGAGGAACCGGCAGCACACGGCATTGAAAAAAAAGAAGCAAATGTTGACGATGTCAATGACCATACGTCGAGGTGAGGGTGGCGGCTGAGCTTGACTTCAAAAGAAAAAATTTGATGCTATGGCAAGATTGAAAATAAAATAAGAAAAAGGTAGTAATAAGGTGGATCTATGGTGTTAAAGAGGTAAATAATACCAAAAAGGAAAAACAAGGAAACCCCCACCATAAAGGAAAAGAAGAAGAATGTCCAAAAAGATGAGTCACAAAATCTGTTACAAAGATCACCCAAACGATAGACCCTATGATCAATGAGCTCCTATCATTTACCAAGATCACCCAAACGATAAGACCCAATGATCACAGAGCTCCCATCGCTTAGCAAGATTGCCCAGACGATAGACCCCACGATCGTAGAGCTCCCATCATTTACCAACATCGCCCAGACCATAGACCCCACGATCACAGAGTCCCCATCGTTTACCAAGATCGCCCAGACGATAGACCCCACGATAGCCGAATCAGTAGTTCCAAACCTGCAGACAGTACTCAACAACCTACCTCAGTCAAGGCCGACATCACAAATGAATCTTACAGCCATGCCATTATCCGACCAATCTCAAAATACTCACAACAACACAACACCTCCAGTCCATACACCCTCCCACATTCCAATCCCAAATTCCTACCCGTCCTTGAGTACCAAACAGGTCTCACCATGTCGACCTAGTCCCATGAATCAGAACAGCCCGAACCAACATGACAGCTCCACTATACCAACTATGCCATATCCTCCTGACAACTTGCCCTTGGCTAACTCACCACAAACAACAGTCACCTCCTGCCCCTCAGTTGTTCCAACTCACCCCATGATAACCAGAGCAAAGGCTGGTATATTCAAACCCAAAGCCTGGAAAGCAAAGCCACTGACTGGTCTCAAACAGAGCCAACAGGGATTCAAGTAGTCCTCGCAACCCCTCAGTGGAAGAATGCTATGGATGTGGAATACTCTGCCCTAATGAAAAATAAGACTTGGACGTTGGTCCTGCCTCCTCAGTCGTACAATGTTGTTAGTAACAAGTGGATATTTCAATTAAAACAAAATATGGATGGTTCAATACAACGGTACAAAGCCTGACTAGTAGCAAAGTGTTTTCATCAGCACCATGGCGTATACTTCTTTGAGACATTCAACCCTGTAGTAAAATCATCAATTATTTGGGTAGTAATAAGTGTTGTATCACAAGGCTGGTCCCTCAGACAACATGACTTCAACAATGCGTTTCGAAATGGCAAGCTGACAGAGGATGTGTATATATGCCAGCCTCCTGGATATATCAGCTTTCAACATCTGGATCATGTATGCAAACTTGATAAGGCCATCTACGGCCTAAAACAAGCTCCACGAGCGTGGAACACTGCACTAAGCTCAATCCTAACACAATGGGGATTCTATCAATCTCGCTTGGACACTTCACTATTTATTTATCGATCGATGGCGTCAGCAATCTTTCTACGTGTCTATGTGGATGATATCATCATCAAAGGTAATAATCCCAAATTAATTAAACAACTAATTGAAACTCTTGATGTTCAGGTTGCACTAAAGGACTTGGGGAAACTCCACTACTTCCTAGGCATACAAGTTCACTACACTAAGTTTGGCCTACTGATAAATCAATCCAAATATGTGGATGACTTACTGCACAAGCTGAACATGTCTGATGTGAAGCCAATATCCTCATCCTGTGTACAAGGCAGAAAATTATCCAACACTAATGGGAAACCACTCTCCGATCCATATATCTATCGAAGCACAATAGGTACTCTCTAGTATCTAACATACACAGAACCCTGACATCACGTATGTCGTCAAACAACTCAGTCAGTTCCTCCAAACACCAACTGAGATACACTAGCAGGCTGTTAAACGAGTGCTTTGGTATGTCAGTGGCACCAAACAATTTGGTATTTTCTTCCAACCAAGCATGGACTTAACTATATCCGCCTACTCAGACGCTGATTGGGCCTCCAACCTCGATGACAGAAAATCTGTTGCAGCCTACTGCACATTTGTTGGAAACAACATTGTCTTGCGGTCATCAAAGAAACTGACCGTAGTCACACGGTCAAGTACAGAGTCCGAATACAGGGCCCTGGCACATGCCACATCCGAAGTCCTATGGCTTCAACAGCTACTTTGTGAGATGGGCTTAAAGACAAATGTCCGACTAGTAATATGGTGTGATAACTGGTCTTTCACTCTCAGACTAAACACATTGAAATAGACATTCATTTTGTTGGAGACCACGTCCTAAAAGGAGAGATTGACATACACTATGTTCCATCGGGAGATCAACTTGCAGATTGCCTCACTAAACCACTCAACAACTCTTAGTTCTACACTTTAAGATCCAAACTGGGAGTACTTGAAGAACCCTCCAGTTTACGGGGGATGTTAGGGAGGTAAATGATACCAAAAAGGAAAAAAAAAAAAAAAAAAAAAAAAAAAAAAAGGAAACCCATGCCATGAAGGAAAAGAAGAAGAATGTCCAAAAAGATGAATCACAAAATCTGTTACAAATTGGTTGGAAATATTCCATCTCCTCCATAGGATGTCTGCCATCTGTACACATTCATTTATTCTTTTTGTATTATTTTGTGCCCACAACAGAAGGCCACTGTGTATAAATGAGGTGTGATTATACCCAATATATAGCAAGAAATACAAGAAAAAAATCATCCCAAAAACCCCTGAATATTCATTCTTCAACTTGTGGTAAAAAGAAGAAAAAAATCATGGTTGGCCAGCAACAGGATAAAAGAAAACACTGTTTTCATCGACTGTGCAAAGCAAAATAAGAGGAAGAATGTTTAAAAAAAGCTAAAGTAGAAAAACAGGGTTGAAAACATGAAGATTATTTTTCAAATTGAAGGGTCAATTACAATTTTCTCAAATCAAAAGAGATGGTTTGGCCTATTTATAGGGAAGAGTTGGGAAGGAGCAAATTTTTATGATGTAGAATAAAATCATATCTCCAATCCAAATCACATCAAATTGGTAAAATTAGATTCAGATTCAAGTTTTGAAAGCTTCAACTCCACAAATATTAGTAATATCTTCCTTCCAATTGAATTGATAATGGCAATTATATCCAAATCAATTTCAAAAGAATAATCAAATTATTTTGATTATGCTTGTCATGGTTAAAATTTGGCTACAATTCAAAATGAGTCTCATGTTTAAGATTTTATCCACGAATCAAATTTAAATTGGGGATAAATTTTCAAATTTATAAATTAAAATTTGGTCATATTCCAAATTTTATCTTAAATTCAAATAAAGTTTAGTTTTTATCCTAGTTCCAAATCACATTGAGGGTAAAATCTCAAATTAAAATTTGACCATATTCCAAATTTATCTCAAATTAAAATTTGGCCATATTCTAAATTTTATCTGATATACAAATCATATTTAACTTTTATCTTCATTCCGAATCAAATTGAGGGTAAAATCTCAAATTTATTTCAAATTAAAATTTGGACATATTCCAAATTTTATCGCAAATTCAAATAAAGTTTAGCTTTTATCCTATTTATAAATCAAATTTGTGATAAAATCTCAAATCAAAATTCGGCCATATTCCAATTTTTTTTTAAAAAAAATCAAATCGTTCAACTTTGAGATTAAATTGTATATAAAATCTCAAATTAAAATTTGGACATATTCAAAATTTTATCCCAAATATAAATCATCCAAATTTGAACTTTTATCCTCAAATCAAATTAAATTGAGGATAAAATCACAAATTGATATAAAATTCAAATTGGGCATCTTCCATTTTTATATCAAATTCATCCAAAATTAGGTTATTGTCCCTATTTTCAAATCAAATTGCGAGTAAAATCTCAAATTAAAATTTGGTCATATTTCAAATTTTATCCCAAATTCGAGTTAAACTTATTGCTAAATTCATAGTTTGATTGACACATCAATTGAGATCAAATTCAAGAACATATATATTTGAATTTCGATTCTAACTTTATATTTTTCGAGATTTATCCACTCATATATGTGCATAAATCTCAAAAATGGGCATTTGTTGAATGAAAAATTTTGGACCAATCACAAATTGCTACCTCATCCACTAAATTAATGACGAAATTCCAAATCATCAAATTTGGGATTAAGCCTAAAAATGGGTTGAATTTGACCCAAATATCCAACCAAGCCTAAGTCCAACTAATCAGGCCGAAGGGCCAAGCTCACAAGACCCACCAGAGAACCTTATAAATAGAGGAGCTCTTTCATTTGTGAAGGTCAACAATTCTATAATCTAGAGAGCCTAGAGAGAATTCTCCCAACAATTAGAAGACTTCTAGACTCCATCCATTTTCGGGGCTAGTTGATTCGACAGGTGAGTTCTTACACACTCCTTAGCGGATTTCGACTTCCATGACCACCGTCCTGCTGCTTCGCTTTTTAAGTCAAGCGTACGGATTCAATTGAGAGAGAATCAGAGGATCAAGTACTAGAGATCAATTGAGAGAGAATCAAAGGATCAAGTACTAGAGATCAAACCTCATCAGATCAACACATTTTAATTCCACGAAACAAGTGTCTCTGGAAGCCTCGATCATCTAAGAAGATCAACAAGCCAAAAGGTCGATCATCCAAGAAAATCAACAAGCCCAAAGGCCGATCATCCAAGAAGCTCGATCATCCAAAAGGATCATCAAGCTCAAAGGCCGATCATCCAAGAAGAGTAGGTCAATCATCCAAGAAGATAAACCAACTTAAAGATTAAAGTTTATTTTAAACGCATTGAAGAAATATATATTAGAGATTGTACTTACTATACTGAAATTAATACAAATACAACATTCAAATTCCATGAATTAAGTTTCTCCGGAAACCTCGTGCGAACATCTTTATTTACGGCAGGTTTGAAATTTTGGATTAGATTTTGCATTTAAATATTGTATAATTTTGTTGGTTGTCCAAAAGGGTATATTTGTCCGTGTCTTCAAATAATTATTGTGTAATTTAATTAAATAATTTATATTTAAACCTTTTAGGGATAGAAATTGGGTTTAAAATTTTTTCAAATTACCTTTGAAAGTTAGACATTTTCAAATAAATAGCTATTAAATATTTTACAGCTCGCTAGAAGGTTTTAATGTGACAGAGCTCTTGAACATTGTGGAGTTAAAATAAAGAAGGGTAAGGGAAACAAAAAAGGTGAGGAAAAGGTAGAGACAGAGTGACAAAAGGAGTGGGTAAATGGTTGCATGCTTTGGGAGTTGAGGTTTTTTTTTCAAATCAACCCTTTAATTTCAGGTAATCATATCGCCTAATTTAAAGTTGTTTCGACGGGAGGGCTTAGATTCATACTAAAAGTTAAAAGAAAATAGGAGAATGATGTCCCACATTGGAGAATTAAAAAATCACTAAGGAGTCATTTGGATCACATATATTATTTCATGGGTATAGATATTAAATATCTAAGATTTAAATGTCTAAGTTTTAAATGCACGACATAATTAATGTTTGTGTTTGGATGTGTAGAATAATTAGTGCCTGGAAGTTAAACATTTGTGTTCAATTCAATATTTTGTATATAGAAACTAAAAATAAATAATTACTTAACTGAATGTAAGACAATTAAATTTAATGTTAATTACTGTTATGTTAATTAATTATTTAATTAATAAAATAAATAAATACTTTTTAATTAAACATAACTAAATTAATTACTATAATAATTAAATTTAATTAATTAATTAATTAGAATATTGATAATTGATAATAATAATTGATATTAAATAGTTAAGATAGCATAAAATATTAATGGGTAAAGATATTAGTTGAAATTTATTAAGTCTAAATAATATATTTATATTTAATAATTAATTAAAATTAATAGGAAGAAATACTTGATATTAATATATTAATTAATTAAGTTGTATTTTTACTGTTCATCTCACAAACATAAAAGAACCCACACTTTTGCATGGTATTAAAAAACCCATGTCAGATGGGTTTTAAAGTTCCATGGATAATAATATTGTGAGTTTTAAAAAGTGGAATTCTATGAAACAAACAAGGATATTGAATATCTATCTAAAATACCATGGAAAAACCTGTGAAACAAACATGACCTAAAAAGTGTAAATACCAAAGCACGAGAGGTGATTCTAAAGTGTGGTGGTGGTGGAATTATAACCCTTTCACCATGTGCACATTACTGCCCTTTGTCTGTTCAGACGAGTAGGTTTGAGTAACCGTGCTTGCACAAAAAAAAAAAAAAAAAAAAAACTTTTTATTACTTATCCGTTTTATTTTTTTAAACCAATTTTATTAAAAATTTAAATGTTTGAATATTAAATGAGATTTGTTATTTTGATTGTTTTCTACTCATTTAAAGGTACTCTGTTTTTCAATCTTCTCTTCATCTATTCTGAACATTGTTTTCCTTGATTCATCCAATCCATTTTCGAGCAGCTATATGCTTGAAATTGAAATCTGTGTTGATCTTGGGGAGTAACCGACAATAGCGATTGACACCAAGGTCATGCCAAAATTGCTTTTCAGAGTAATGCTATTCCACGACAGTAACTTTTCAACATCTGCATCAACTTCATATTGTTGTTTTTAGATTAGGTGTTAGGAGTTGGGATTTTTCCATATTTCCCATTTTTCTTTCGATTTAAGTATCAAGTTTGTCCAACACCATCATATATGTGCATATATATAGATATATATAGTCCATTAGAGTAATATTGTCATCAATTTCTTTAGTTCATGTAAATTCTGTTCATATGTTTAATCTTGTATTATTGTACTTAATGTTAAAGTTGCTTTAGTTTTAAATTATTCCGTTAGTGAGTTCAAATTTTGTTGTTGGCAATAACTGATATGTGCAGTCAATTGATTCTGCCTTCCCTCAAAATTCCCTATTTTAGGTGATTTTTACTATAATTTAAAAATGAATAGTTGTTGCAAAGGTATTTTGTTTTATATTTAATATAATATTTAGTTGAAAATTACGAATATATTATGAATATTATAATAATAAATAGATGTCCATTGCTTAGTATCCCAAAGCCATATATCATCTTTCATATTATCCATGTGTCTTGTAATTATTCATGCTTGGTATCTATGTAAGTCCACATCCTACTTGTCACTTTGCCTATAAATAGTGACATTTGGTGGATCTTAAAATTACATATACATAGTGAGAATTCCACTAATTTACATATTATTTAATTTTATAATTTTAGTCTTTTTATATTTTTAATTATTTTATTTTAGATTTTATTTTATATATTTAATATTATTATATTATATTTTTTTCTATATCTGTGTTCCCGTTGTACTCCTCAATTTCACATCATGTTATCAGCACAAACTCCTGTCGTTTTCCCCATTAAAGGTAGGTCCTAAAGTTATGTTGATTTTTCCCTTTTTGTTATAATTAATAAATTTAATGTTATTTTTCATATTCAATATCTATTAAATTTCTAACATTAGTACAATATTTTGTGATAGTGATGCCATTACAAACCTTCCAAAATTAGAATTTGCAGCCAATGACAATAATTATTTGTCATGGGTACTTGATGCCGAAATTCACCTGGATGCTATGAACTTGGGAGAAACAATTAAAGAAGAAAATACGACGCCCAATCAGAATAAAGCAAAAACTATGATTTTCCTTCGTCCCCATATCCACGAGGGATTGAAAATCAAGTATCTTACAATAAAAGATCCTTGTATCTTGTGGAAAAAATTGAAAGAGAGGTATCATCATAAAAAAACAGTCAATTCTTCTTAAAGCTCGTTATGAGTTGATGCACTCGAGGCTACAAGATTTCAAATAGTGATTAACTTCGCATTATTTAAAATCAGTTCAAAATTATTATTATACAGAGAGAAAATTATTGATACTGATATGTTAGAGAAGACATTTTCTACATTTCATGTCTCGAATATGCTTCTGTAGTAGCAATATCGAGAGAAATATTTTAAATAGTATTCTGAATTAATTTCATGTCTTCTCATGACCGAACAAAAGAATGAGTTATTGATGAAAAATCATGAATCTCGACCAACCAAAACGACACCATTCCCTAAAGTGAATGCTATGAATTTTAATAATAATCATGGTCAAGGTCGTGATCGTGGCAAATGAAGAAATAATTATTATCTTCGTAGTGGTTGTTCTAATCATTTAAATTTCAAAATAACCACACAAAATGATGATCATAAAGGAAAAGCTCCACAAGATAAAAGTTCAAAGAATGTTGAAAATAACTGCTTCCGATGCGGAATGATTTGGGATTGGTGACGTACCTGTCGTACGTCAGAACACTTAATTGACCTCTATCAAGCCTCCCTGAAGGAAAAAAAGAGAAATGTGGAAGCAGATTTTGCATACCAAGATAATGACATATTTGACCCATCCAACATGACAAATTTGGATGTGGCAAACTTCTTTGAATCTCCTGAAGAGAAGATCGACATAGTTGGTGGAACATCAAGTGTTTCTTTTGACTTTGTGAATATCTAGACTTAATGTTGTCGTTTCTTTTTATCTATCTTTATGTTTTTTTAGTAAATTTTGTATATTTTAAGTGTTGTTTTTCTTATTGTAGTTATTTTCTTTTAATGAAGAAACCTGGATCATTTTCATATGTTGGATATTTCAAAAATGGGCAAAGAAGATCTATAACTGACAGACAGTGCAACTACATATACAATATTTACAAATAAAAAATACTTTTCCAAATTGACAATGTTGAAAGCAAAAGTAAATACAATATCAGGTTCTGCAAACTTGATCGAAGGTTTTGGAAAAGCAAATATTATTTTACCTAGAGAAACAAAATTTACAATTGACAATACATTGTTCTCTAGTCAATGAATCTACAATACATTGACAATGTTGAAAGCAAAAGTAAATACAATATCAGGTTCTGCAAACTTGATCGAAGGTTTTGGAAAAGCAAATATTATTTTGCCTAGAGAAACAAAATTTACAATTGACAATACATTGTTCTCTAGTCAATCAAAGAGAAATCTTCTAAGTTTTAAAGATATACGTTGCAATGGTTATCATATTGAGACTGGTAGTAAGAATAATATGGAATATTTATATATCATATCCACTGTCTCAAATGAAAAATGTATATTGGAAGAATGACCTGCTTTATCTTCTGGATTGTATTATACTCATAAACGAGTAATTGAAATATATGCAACAATGAACTTGAAATTCATGAATCCAAACATATTTGGCATGATCGATTGGGTCAACCAGGATCTATAATGATGATAAAAATTATTGAGAATTCAAATGGACACCCATTGAAGAACCAGAAGATTCTTCAATCTAATGAATTATGATGTGATGCTTGCTCTAAAGGAAAATTAATAATTAGACCATCACCAGCTAAAGTGGAGACTGAATCATCTGCTTTTTAGAACGAATTCATGGTGATATATGTGGACCTATTAACCCACCAAGTGGATCATTTAGATATTTTATGGTATTAATAGATGCATCCAGTAGATGGTCACACGTGTGCTTATTATCAAGTTGAAATCTTGCATTTGCAAAATTACTTGCTTAAATAATTAAGTTAAGAGCATGATTTCCTGATTATACAATTAAGACCATTCATCTTGATAATGCTGGTGAATTTCCATCCCAATCTTTTGATAATTATTGTATGTCAATTGGGATAAGTGATGAACATCCTGTAGCTCATGTTTATATACAAAATGGTTTAGTAGAATCTTTATAAAACGTTTGCAATTAATTGCAAGACCATTATTTATGAGAGTTAAGCTTCCTTTATCTATATGGAGACATGCTATTTTGTATGCAACTTCACTTGTACGCATTAGACCAGTAGCTTATCATAAGTACTCGCCATTACAATTAGCTTATGGTCATGAACCAAATATTTCCCATCTTACAATTTTTGGGTGTGCAGTATATGTTCTAATTGCCCCACCACAATGCACTAATGGGTCCTCAAAGGAGGTTAGGAATATATGTTGGATATAATTCCCTATCAATTATTAAATATCTTGAACCCCTGACGGGTGATGTATTTACTGCACGATTTATTGATTATCATTTTAATGAGACATATTTTCCAACATTAAGGGGAGGAATTAAGAAATTGGAAAAAAAATTACATGAAATGCATCGTTATTGTCTCATTTAGATCCCTATACAAATCAATGTGAACTTGAAGTTCATAAAATAATTCATTTGAAAAATAAAGCAAATCAATTACCATATGTATTTATAGATTCAAGGAAAGTAACTAGATCACATATACCAGCTGCAAATATTCCATCGAAAGTTGATATCTCAACACAAGTTGCCACTAATGAGTCTGGAACATGCTAGAAGCATGGTAGACCAGTGGGTTCCAAAGATAAAAATCCTCGAAACCAAAAAATAATTAATAGTGAAAAATGCTTGGTTGAGGATGTAAATACCCATAAAGAAATCCTTGACATGACTAGTAAGGAAGATGAAATACCTAAAGATAATAATGAGATTTCAGTAAACTATGCCATGTTAGGAAAAAGATGGAATCTTACTTATTTAATTATTGGTAACATTTTTTGTATAATATTGCTCTTGATAGTATATCTGGAAATGAGGATCCTCAACAAAAATCTATTGAAGAATATCGACATAGAAAAGATTGGCTTCAGTCAAAAGAAGAAATCGAGGCAGAATTAAAATCACTTTCAAAATATCGGGTTTTTGGACTAGTAGTTCGAACACCAGAAGGTGTTAAACCTGTGGGATACAAATGGGTATTTGTGAGGAAAAGAAATGAAAATAATGAGGTCACAAGATATAAAGGAAGACTAGTTGCACAAGAATTTTCACAAAGACCTGGTATTAATTATGAGGAGACATGTTCTCTAGTGGTAGATGCAATTACACTAAGATATTTAATTGGTTTGATTGTGTATAAAAGTTTGGATCTGCATCTTATGGATGTAGTCACAACATATTTATATGAATCTCTTGATAATGATATTTATATGAGAATCTCATAAGGATTTAAGATACCTGAAACATATATGTCAAATTTATGAGAATTATATTCAATAAAATTACAAAGATCACTACATGGATTGAAACAATCAAGACGGATGTGGTACAATCGCATGAGTGGATATTTATTGAAAGAAGGGTATCAAAATAATACAATATGTCGATGTGTTTTTATATAGAAATCACAATCAGGATTTACTATTATAACTGTATATGTTGATGACTTGAATATAATTGGAACTCCTGAAGAGCTTCCAAAGGTAATAGAATATCTAAAGAATTTCATATGAAAGATCTCGAAAAAAACAAAATTTTTCCTTGGTTTGAAAATTAAGCATTTAGCTGATGGAATATTTATTCATCAGTCAATTTATACAAAAAAATTTTGAAAAGATTTTATGTGGAAAAACCACATCTATTAAATATTCCAATGGAAGTCCGTTCATTGGATATAAGGAAAGATATATTTCGACCTTGAGAAGATAAAGAAGAACTTCTTAGTCCTGAAGTATCATATTTTAATGTAATTGGTGCATTTATGCATCTTGCCAATAATACAAGACCATATATTGCATTTTCAATAAATTTAGCTACATATAATTCTTCTCCTAGAAAAAGACATTGGAACGGAATTAAGCGTATACTCCGTTATCTCTGAGGAACAATTGATAGGGGTTTGTTTTATTCAAATAAATCAAATTTTGATCTAGTTGGTTTTGCAGATTCTGGATATTAATCTGATCCACACAAAGCTAGATCTCAAACAGGTTATCTATTCACATGTGGAGGAATTGTTATATCACGGTGAACGGTGAAACAGAATATAACAGCCACTTTTCTCAAATTATGCTGAAATTCTTGTAATTCATGAGGCCAATCGAAAATGTGTACGGTTAAGGTCAATGAGTCAGCATATTCATGAAACTGTGGCTTGTCTTCTAATAAAAAACTTCCGACAATATTATAATGAAGACAACACAGCTTGCATAGCCCAAATTAAGGAGATATATTAAAGGAGATAGAACAAAGTATATTTCAAGAACAAAGTATATTTCACTGAAGCTTTTCTACACGCATGATCTTAAAAAAAATGGCGACATCACTATACAACAAATTTTTTCGAAGGATAACCTAGTAGACTTATTTACGAAGGCATTACCAGCTGCAACTTTTGAAAAATTGGTGCACAACATTGGAATGCGGCGACTCTGAGATCTTAAGTGATGTTTTCGTGAGGGAGAGTAAACATATCATATTCTTTTAGGAGTATGTATTATAAGAAATATGTACTATTTTTCCTTCAATAGGATTTTTTTCCCATTGGTTTTTCCTAATAAGGTTTTAACAAGGCATATTTCATATATATATGGGCATTTACGGGGGAGTATTATGGATATTATAATAATAAATAGATGCTCATTGCTTAGCGTCTTAAAGCCATGTGTCACCCTTCATGCCACCCATGTACCTTGTAATTATTCATACTTGGTATCCATGTAAGTCCACATCCTAATTGTCACTTTGCCTATATAGGGCATTTGGTGGATCTTAAAATTACATATACATCGATACATCGGTGAGAATTCCACTTCAAAATTCCACTAATTTACATATTATCCAATTTTATAATTTTAGTCATTTTATGTTTTTAGTTATTTTATTTTATATTATATTTTACATATTTAATATTATTGTATTATATTTTTTTCATATCCGTATTCTCATTGTGCTTTTCAATTTTGCAACAGAATAGATATTTTTCAAAACTTTATTTCAATTTGCTATTTTTCAAGTAGAACTACCTAGTTTTAAACATTCCTCTATCTTTTTTTCTTATGAGCCAAGCCCACAATCAATTTATTGTTAAAAAAAAATATACTCCAGTTTACTCTCTATTAATTAATAAAGAAATTACGTAGAAGGATAAAAATGAGTTATTGTTATTGATTATTACATACCAAATTTTATTTTTGTTACTATATTGTTCGATTTTTGGTGTACAAATTTGATTTAGTGTAAAAATTTGATTATTGGTATATAAATTCGATTTTTGTTGTTCAATTTTGTGATTGTTTTGTTACTATTTGACTATTTGTAGGTGAAATTTGAAAATGACTTTATCGAATAATAATGAGTTAGAACAAGGTGGTTCAACTCCAACATCTATGAACATGAGTGAATCAACCCCAATAAACAACGTTTCTAGTGGTAATGATCAATCTACACCTATTACATTAGATACTGATGATACTGATGATACTGAGGTGTACAAAGAAGTAATAGGTTGACGTTAGTAGTATGGAACATTATAAAAGACAAAAAAACAAATGACACCATGAAAGCAATATGTAATTATTGTAGAAAAAAGTTAGAAGGGGAATCTAAAAATGGGACAAAGCATTTACATAACCATTTCAAAATTTGTCCTTTACGGAGATAAAAAGACATTAGACAATCATGTTTGAGACCCACTAAAACCAATCAAGGAAAAGTAGTCCTAAATCCGACTCTCTTTGATTATGAAGCTTCTAGAAGAGATCTTGTTTGTGCTATAATTTTACATGAAGATCCAATAAACATGGTTGAACATAGGATTTAGAAAGTTTTTTAATGGTGTTCAACCGTTGTTTAAGATGATTTTAAGAACCACGATGAGGAGAGATATAATAAAAATTTATGAAGAAGAGAGAATTAAAACAATGAAGTTTTTGGAAAACAATAGAAGTAGGGTTGCTCTTACTACGGACATGTGGACTACATTTAGCAAGAAGAAGGGATACGTGGCAATCACTGCACATTTTATTGATGATTCTTAGGTTCTGCAAAGCAGACATTTAAGATGATTTAAATCTTTTATGTTGTTAAGTACTTTGTTGTTCATTTGGTAGTTTTCATTTTAACATATTATTACATAATACTACTACACTAGGTTTGTACACATGTCACATCCACATATTGGACAGTTACTTTTTGAAGCATTAATGAAGTGTATTTTTTATTGGAACATAGATCGTAAATTATCCACTTTAACAGTAGATAATTTTTCAACAAATGATGCAATGGTTGACATTTTATTTAGGAAGCTAGATTTAAGGACACTGTGGTTGCATGGAAGTTTGTTCCACATTCATTGTTGCGCACATATTTTGAATTTGATGGTGAAAGATGGTTTGGCTATAATTTTGGATAGTATAGAGAATATTAAAGGTACTTTTCATTTATGGACTCTTTCTGCAAAAAGGAAGGAAAAATTTTGAAGAAGTTTGTTAATTACAAATTTCATGCACGAAAAAACTAAGTCTTGATTGTGTTACAAGATAGAATCCAACATTTGTGATGCTCAAAACTGCTTTGGAATACAATGATATTTTTCCTCGTCTAAAACAACGTGAACCACTATACACTTATCTTCCTTCAGATGTTGATTGGAATTTTGCAAAAGAAATGTGTGATACATTAGAACCATTTTACTTGATGACTGAGTTATTTTCTAGGTCAAGTTATCCAACCTCCAAAGTCTTTTTTGAAGAAGTTTGTGAAATTAGGTTGGAACTTTCTAAGTGGCTTAATTCTGATGTTGAGGAGGTAAAGTAATGGCATCAAGAATGATTGCTAAGTTTTAAAAATATTGGAGTGTGATTCATGGTGTATTAGCAATTACAGTATTAGATCCTAGGTTTAAGATGAGATTGATCCAGTTTTATTACCCTCAAATCTATGGATCTCATCATATTGTTGAAATTAAACGCGTTAGAGACTTGTGTTGTGATTTGATGAAGTTTTATAGTTCAAATTCAAGAACAATAGAAGAACTTCAACGTTCTACATCTTCAATTAGTACTTCTTCGACTACAAGGTGAGATGGAAGTAGTAGTTCAACTGCTCTTGTTAATAGGAAAGAACGATATCTCAAGTTTGAAGAGTTTGTTAATAATGTTCAGAATGATGTTGATAATGTCAAATCAAAGTTAGATCATTATTTGGATGGGTCTCTTCTACCGCAGTCGGATGACTTTAACATTTTGCAATGGTGGAAGTTGAATGGAATGAAGTATCCTGTTTTGTATCAAATTGCAAACGATATTCTAGTTATTCCCGTCACTACTGTTGCTTCTGAATCTATATTTAATATTGGTGGTAAACATGTAGGTCCACATCATTCTCAAATTCATGAAAATTTATTGGAAGCTTTGATGTGTACTCAAGATTGGTTATGGGTGGAAGGTATGAATTAGTATTATTGTTTAATTTATTTAATAAACGTCTATTATTTACAATTTGAGATCTAATTTTCCTTTTACATGTCTTAAATACATAAGCATACTCCTATAGATGCTAAAGTTTTGGAAAATGTTCTTGAGGATCGAGATCCAGATGATGTAAGTTATAAGTTCGAGTATTATTATTATTATTATTATTATTATTATTACTATTATTACTATTATTACTATTATCATTATTATTATTATTTAATATTAATTTATATTAATATGTACAATATTTGTATTTTTTTAGGAATCAACCCTTACGAAGTTGGATGAAATTCATTGATGGCGGCTTGGTTTGGCTATGTTATTGTCATGTTATTGTTGTCATGTTGTTGTCTTTTTGTGTCTTAAACAAATATGTTGTTGTCATGTTGTAACTTTTATTAAAATATTATGGATGGATGTTTTTATTATTTAAGTTTAAGTTGAATTTTAATGAGAATAATTGATGGATTATGAATGGATGGCTTTATTAGAAATGTTTTGCACTAATAAATATTCTATTGAAATTAATAATATTCTATTGAAATTTGATAATATTCTATTGAAATTTGCACTAAGAAATGTTTTGTTTCAATTAAAATTGCATTGGAAAAGTTTATATTTGATTAAAATAAAAAAAAATAAAAAAACAAAAGCGGGTAATTTTACCCTGCAAAATCCCCACCTGTTTCCCCACGGGGAAATTTGCGGGGACGGGGATGGGGATGGCTTCCCCATCCTGCCCTGTCCCGTGGACATCTCTATTTGAAACTAATTCTGTTCCTTCGACTTCTGACACTAATAAGATCCAAAAAGGAGGGAAGGGGAAGGCTCCTACTGCTGGCAAAGGCAAGGGAAAAGCTAAGGCTAACAAGGGCAAATGATTCCACTGTAATGTGGATGGTTATTGGAAACGCAATTGCCCCAAGTACCTTGCTGAGAAGAAGAAAGAGAAGGAAGATAGATATGATTTACTAGTCCTGGAAACTTGTTTAGTGGCAAATGACCATGATACCTACATACTTGATTCAGGAGTCACTAATCATGTTTGTTCTTCTTTAAAGGGAATTGGTTCCTTTCAACAGCTAGAAGGGGGTGAAATGACATTCAAGGTTGAAATTGGAGACGCCATTTCAGCTCGTACAGTGGGAGCTCCTAAGTTTTCTTTTAGAAATAGATTTTTATTTTTAGAAAACTTATATATTGTTCCCAAGATGAAGATGTTTTCTATTTTTTGTTTAATTGAACAATCATACTCTGTTTCTTTTAATTCAAATGAAGCGTTCATTTTGAAAAATAGTGTGATTATTTGTTCAGCTAAACTAGAAGACAACTTATATGTGTTAAGACCAACTGAATCAAATGCACTTTTAAGTCATGACATGTTTAAAATTGCTAACACTCAAACTAAAATGCAAAGAATTTCTCCATGTAACAATGATACATATCTTTGACATTTGAGATTAGGCCACATAAATCTCAACAGGATCGGGAGATTGGTAAAGTATGGACTTCTAAGTAAGTGAGAAGATGATTCATTACTTCCATGTGAATCCTGTCTCGAAGGAAAAATGACTAAAATACTTTTTAGTGGAAAAGGTTATAGAGCCAAAGAGCCCTTCGATTTCATACATTCGGATCTTTACGGTACAATGAGTGTAAAGGCTAGATGAGGGTACAAATACTTCATCTCTTTTATAGATGATTATTTGAGATATGGTTGCTTATACCTAATGGAACATAAGTTTGAAGCCTCCAAAAAGTTCAAAAAGTATAAGGCTGAAGTTGAAAACCTATTAGGTAAAATAATTAAAACACTTCGATCTGATTGGGGTGGAGAGTAATGGATTTAGAATTTCAGGATTATTTTATAGAAGATGGAATTCAATCCCAGCTTTTAGCACCTAGTACACTTCAGCAAAATGGTGTATCAGAAAGGAGAAATAGAACCTTATTAGATATGATTCGTTCTATGATGAGTTATTCTCAATTGCCTTACTCGTTTTGGGGGCATGTAGTAGAGTCTACAGTTCACATCTCGAACATTGTTCCCTCGAAGAGTATTTTTGAAACACCTTTTGAGTTATGAAGGGGGCATAAATTGAATTACGTTACTTCTGAATCTGGGATTATCCTGTATATGTGTTAGTGATAAATCCTAAGAAGTTGGAACCTCATTCAAGATTGTTACAATTTGTTGCTTACCCTAAGGAAATGAGAGATGGTTTGTTCTATGACCCTCAAAAAAAATAAAGTTTTTGTATCGAAAAACGCTA
Source organism: Benincasa hispida (assembly GCF_027475165.1). Classification (NCBI taxonomy): domain Eukaryota; kingdom Viridiplantae; phylum Streptophyta; class Magnoliopsida; order Cucurbitales; family Cucurbitaceae; genus Benincasa; species Benincasa hispida. The sequence goes on from NC_143482.1 coordinate 17,143,088, forward strand.
TATTTTTAGAGGAAGGCACATGAAAGATCATAAACCACGTAGCAAAGTAGTATTAAATGAAGCTACTAAAGAACCAAAGGGCTGTTGATGAAGTTGATCCTTCATCAAGAGTTAATGAAGGAGTCAGCACTTCAGGTCAGTCTCATCCTTATCAATCATTGAGAGAGCCTTGACATAGTGGAAAGGTTGTGATACAACTTGGTCATTACTTGGGTTTAATAGAAACTCAGGTTGTCATACCAAATGATGGTGTTGATGATCCATTGTCCTATAAACAAGCAATGAATGGTGTAGACAAGAACCAATGGGTCAAAGCCATGGACCTTGAAATGGAGTCCATGTACTCAAATTTAGTGTGGGAGCTTGTAGATTTACCTGAAGGTGTCAAACCCATAGGGTGTAAATGGATCTACAAAAGAAAGAGAGACGTAGCTGGAAAGATACAGACCTTCAAAACTAGACTTGTAGCAAAGAGTTATACCCAAAGGGAAGGGGTTGACTATGAGGAAACTTTTTCCCCTGCTACTATGCTTAAGTCTATAATAATTCTTTTGTTCATAGCCACATATTATGACTATGAGATATGGAAAATGGATGTCAAGATTGTTTTTCTGAATGACAATCTTGAAGAAAATATCTTTGTGTCTCAGCAAGGTCAAAAGCAAAAGTTTGCAAACCGAATCGATCCATTTATGGGTTGAAACAGACATTCTGATCTTGGAACATTAGATTTGATAAAGTGATCAAACCTTTTGGTTTTGATCAAAACATGGATTAACCTTGTATATACAAGAAAATCATCAAAGACAAAGAAGTTCTTCTAATACTTTATGTGAATGATATCCTACTCATTGGGAATGATGTAGGATACCTTATTGACATTAAGAAATGGTTGGCAGCCTAATTCCAAATGAAATATTTGAGAGAGGCGCAATATGTACTTGGGATCCAAATCATCAGGGATCGCGAGAATAGAACGCTAGCTTTGTCTCAAGCAACTTATATCGACAAAATATTGACTCAATATTCGATGCAAAACTCTAAGAAGGGTTTATTACCTTTCAAGCATGGGGTTCACTTGTCTAAGGACCAGTGTCCTAAGACATCTCAAGAAGTTGAGGGTATGAGACGTATTCCCTATACCTTAACTATGGGCAACTTAATGTATGATATGTTCTACACTAGGTCAAACATTTGTTATGCAGTGGGAATTGTCTAGACCACTGGATAACAGTTAAAAACATCCTCAAGTATCTTAAGAGAATGACAAACTATGAGTTGGTGTATAGAGCTAAGTATTTGATCCGTACAGGATACACCGACTCTGATTTTCTAATTGATAAGGATTCTAGAAAATCCACGTCAGGCAGTGTTTACCTTGAACAGGGGAGTTGTAGTGTGATGTAGCACAAAGAAGGATGTATTGTAAATTCCATTATGGAATCTATGTATGTGGCTGCTTGTGAAGCAGAAAAGGAAGAAGTTTGGCTCAAGAAGTTCCTAAGTGATTTGGAAATAGTTCCAAATATGGACTTACATGTCACCTTATAATGTGACAATAGTAGGGCAATAGCCATTGTTGATTTATTTACGAAGGCTCTCTCTCGGCTAAAGTGTATGAGGGTCATCTATACAGTCTAGGTCTACGAAAAATGTAGATTGGATAATCTAGGGCAAGTGGGAGATGTGTAATAGGTATATGGATGCCCTAGTTTATTGTATTTAGCATTATTCCATCTTTTGGATTGTGTACAACCCACTGACTAGAGTTTTAGTTCAAGTGAAAGTTTGTTAGATTTTATGCCTAAAACTCGTAGATAGTAAATGTTATTAATTGACTGTGATCAATAAAGAGTTATAGATGTTGAATCAATAAATGTTATTGTTTGTATCGTTGTCTATTTTGTCTAAATAACCCTAAATCCAATAAACTAACATCCAAGGTTATCTTATGAGTCTTGAACTGTATATTGAGACATACAGGGATCAATGTTCAAGATACAGCCTAAAGGGTCTATAGTATAGGGATAAGGTTGGGTACCTTATCCTAGTAACACTATGGATACGACCCACTTTGTATTTGATACAAACATAATGATCCAAAGCATTTGTGTAGGTGACACGCGATTGGAGGTATCCTATGCAATGAGTTTGCATAAGACTGGACCGCAAAATAGTAACCACTAGATGTAACACTATTGACTGGTTAGGTTCCTAATTCATTAGGATGACCTAGGCGACTTAGTCTTAATCCTGAGTATATTATGAACTCTTGTTCACGAGGGATTGTCCTTTGATTTGTATGGGTGAAGGTGACAAGATCGCCAACAAAATAAGTCTACCATTTTGGGGACAAGATCGAGTGGGGCGTTGGGAACATAATAATACAAGATGGAATTCACTCCTTCTCACCTTAGGGGTAAGTAGATGAGTGTTCCCTTAAGCGGTGTCTCTGAGATTTAAACAAAGGTTCTACCCTCTCGTTAGCCTGAGATGGGTTTCTGTTTATTGGTTGGACCATAAACAGGTTGTTCATTAAATGACCACTCATACTTAAGGAGTCAAAGGTAACCCAAGGATAAAATGGTAATTTGACCCAATTGGAGTTATGAACACTCGTGAAGGATTAACTTGTTGGTATTAGTCTATATCTGTGGACATAAAAATATATATGTAGTGAGAAGAATGCAGTTATGGGTCTTTAGTGGAGTGTACCTACAGTTAACGAATATTGATTAGCTTGGTTAATGAGTTTAACCAATTAATCTCATATCGTTGCAGCTTCTGATCTACAGGTTTACCAAGTCCCCTCGTTAGCTCACTAAAGGATACTTAAGAAGGATAATTTGAATTGCTCAAATTAATTTGAGGAAACTATATATTAATGTGATTAATATTTAATTAATTATGAATATAATCTATAATTAAAATGGAGAGTAATATTTGAATAAGATTCAAATTAATTAATTCAAGTGAATTAGATTCACAAAAATTAATTAATAGAGAGATTTTGTACATATACATAGGATGTATATGATAATTAAATGTATACATTAAATTGGGTTTAATGTATAATTAGTTATTTAATTATTGTGCAAATTAAAATTAAATAAGTGTTATTTAATTTTAAAAATTAATAAATGTTGTTTAATTGGGCTAGTTGATTAAATAAGTTTGATTTAATTAAATGGGTTAATTAATTAAATAATTGTTATTTAATTAATTATAAAAAAAGAAATTGTATTGGGGAAGGGGCTTGGCCTTTTTCTATATAAAGACCTCCCCATAGCTTTTTGGGAATGCATTGAATACACAATTCTCATTGCAGAGAAACTCTGACAATACACAACTCCTTAGTGTTATTGTGCAAATTTTTCTCTAAGCCATAAATCCTCTCTACACTTCAAAACCTTATTCTCTTATCTCTCTCCCAATAGTTGGATACCACTTATCCATCTATTGGAATCCCAAAGAATAATGAGGTAACTCTCGTGGTAGTGTTTGAGATCGCTCAAGGAGTTATTCGTGATCAAGATTGTTTGGAGATCCGTTCGTTGGAACCTTGGAGAGGATTATTCGTGGCACTTGGGGAATCTAAAAAGGTAAGAATCATTCTAATCCTTTCCCAATAGCATGCTAGATTACGTGTTTATTAATTTAGTTTAGTATAACAATTTTGTTTAATGTAAAAATCGAATTGTGGGATGCATGGTGTTCTAACATAATGCTTCCGCTATGAGATTCGATCCTCTTCCGTTCAGAGGTTGGAGAATAGTGGGGAAGACTCTCGTGGTGGTTTACAAATCATTCATGAGGAGATTGGAGAAGAATTTAGACTACAAAGGTTGTATTCTCTATCCCTTTGTTTTATTTTAAATTGTATGCTTATTATTTTGAAATTAACATGATTAAATTACTTTAGATCCTTTATTTCTTCCGCTATGCATATGTTCGTTCCATCAAGAGAGACATTACCCACGAGTCAGTTAAAACCATGGAAGGGAAAGCCCCTCAAGACATTCTGTGTGTCTTGGAAAAGTGTGAAACCTGCATTCCTATTTCCCTGTTTAAACTAATAACTAGGAGAACCTGACTAGGTATGAAACTCTGCGCTAAAAAGGAAGAACTCTCGGTGTTGAATAAATGTTCTTCAAAAAGTTTGGAATTTAACTAATGGAAATTTAATTAAGTGCAAAGCTAACACGGAACTAGACGGTTGGTGTTAAATGCATAAAATAAAACTAAGTCAAATCTTGAGTGAATTTGTGAAGTTAACGCATTGTATGAAAGTCGCCCATGCGTTGAAATTGTACGAGCAAGAGCGGAGAAAGTGAGAGATTAAATGCAAGGTGCTGGGTGGACAATGCATTGGCCTTGTGCTAAGCATTGGTATAGTGCCATGTATTGGCCATTAGAATTTGAGAGGTTATTTGGGTATTGAAAGAGGCTAAAGTGTGGCCGAGAGAAAAGGCTATGTGGGGACAAGCATGCGGCAGCCAATGTTTTGAGAGGTTAGCAAAGCATGGGCGCTGAGCGTTGGAGTTGTGTGCGCTGGTTGATCGTGGAGTAAATAAGCAGTGCTACACGATGAGGTATACAATCGTGTAGTAAATGAGCAGGGCTACACGATAGGGTATGCGATCGTATAGTAAGTGAGCAAAGCTACACGATGAGATAGGTGATCGTGTAGGCAGGCACTGAACGATCGTATAGCAAAGGCGTGGAGCTAAGCGATGCGGTAGGAAATCATGCGGAATGATGAGGCATTGGAACTGCACGATCAGCATCAGCGTTAGACGATGGCGCTGGGCGATGGCGCTACGCGATGGGCGTGTGCGCTAGACGATAGTCGTGCTTCGCTAGACGATGGGCATCAGTGCTACACGATGAGCAAGAGCTGTGCGGTAGACTGGTGCTATGCAGAAATGTTATGCGATGGTGCTATGCAGCAATGCTATGCAATGGTATTATGCGGCAGCAGTACTAGACGATGAGCTATGCAGCGATGAGACGAGCCATGGTGGACGCATGGTGAAACGTCTTGCATTGCTAAGGCTTGCGGTACATAGGGTTATTATGCGTTGATGATGTGCTATATGCTTTGGACATCCGAGGGCATATGGGTGCATAGGACAAGGCTAATAGTATGCGTTGGAAGAGTATTGGTCATAATCCTAGTTGTGCACATAGGCCAAAGGTAAGCCATGTGGGAGAGGAAGGTATGCGGCCAAGGATGCGATGCCTTTAGTTTTGACTCAAGTGATGCATTGATGAGAAAGCCATGAGTTGATGATGGCTAACCGAGAAAAGGATTCACGGCCAAAGATGAGCCTTGCGAGCATCTAGCATATGTGACCAAGTTGCGTCAATTGGATGCACAAGGTAAGATTGGATGAACGCATTGAGGTAGGATGGGCGCATATGAGATTGGATGGATGCATTCAAGGTCGTCATCCGGACATGTGACTTGTTGGGGAGAAAATCTTAGGCTTTAAGCAAATAAGGTGGATGCATAAGAAGACATGCAAATTTAAGCATTATGTGTTGGCTAAGGAAGAGGAAGACACCTTAGATTGTGATGGCATGAAGGTTGCGATGATAGTGTGGGGAAAAGACACTTGGACATGCGGCCAAGTAGGAGGTATCGGTTTTGGAGAGATTTTGGACGCCTATAAATAGGGCCAAGGATTTCTCTTCGGATGATAACTCAAATTCTCTTCAAAGAACATTAAGAAGAGTGTATGAAGGCTGATTGTAAGGAAACTATGCGTTGATGGAAGAACGCATGCATTGGTAGCAAAACCATGCGTCGGTCATGAAGTTGTAAGAGGAGAAGATGTTGTCAGACAGTGAAGTCTGGAAGTAGTATTAACTTGAGACGAGGATATGTCCTATAATACTCATGTGTTTTAAGTGATTCTAAAACCACCTGAAAGCTAAAAGAGTCTAGTTTTCAAGGTAGGGCTTCTGGAGAAGAAGATCCAAGGAATCGGGCTAGAGAATGAGGAAAAGATAGAAGGGTCGAGCTGTCAGGTAAGCTGGGCTAGTCTTGATATTTTGAAGATTCTGGCCAAACCACGAAGAGTTTTGAGCTAAGATTTTAAGGTAAGAATTCCTCTAGTTTAGAGCATGTTTGTAGAAGGAAGTAGCTCAAGATAAAGCTTAGAACTATGAGAAATCTGAGCTTTAAGTTGAATCTGGATCTTAGGGTTCAAAAGGGAGCCCGAGGGGATTAAGGAACTTCTAAGAGAAAGATTCTATCCTCACCAAGGTGAGTGGTAATTTCCTTTAAGTCTTAAAGTATATCTTTTAGAGTTAATTGTATATGCTTATGTTATGAATGAGTATCTAGTATGAGAATGAGATTGTGTGATCGGGATGGTCAAGGGGTAAATAGAGCTAGTTCCTTAGCTCGAAAGCAAAACCTCATGGGATGGTCAGGCGACCGAGAGGTCTAGTTCCTGAGCTTGTGGGAAGATCCTCGTATGGGATGGTCAAAGAGCCGACGGGCCTAGCTTCTGAGTCCATGAACGGGGAGTTATGTGCACATAGGAGACATAGGGAATAAAGGGAATGCAAAAGAGTAAGCGTTCGTAATTAGTAACGGTTAACTATCTGTCGTATGTATAGACAGCATACTCATTCTAAGTAGTTATTAGTTTCCATGCATGTAGATAAAGTGGAGAACAGACTCATTCAAAGCGGAGGTTTGAGTACTAACCTCGCATACCTATGATATGCTTGTTTTTATGAGTTGAAATAGACACTAAAAGTTGCTTACCACTCACTGAGCTTTGTGAAGCTCATTCTTTTCTTTCATGTTTCTGTTCCCAGGTAGCGAAAGGTGAGGAGTTCTAGGGTGCTGCTAAGGTCAAGGTTTGCCACAAGCCACAGTTACACTTATGGGGGGGTTTTATAGTTGTTGTTGTAAACTTTGTAGTTAAGTCTTGGGAGTGTATAAACGTTACATTGTTATAACAAAATGGGCCTACTTAATCAATTATTGTTATTTCCTTGACTTAAAATCTATTGAGTGTAGTAAAGAAGTTCAGATGGGCAGTAGATATCACAAAAGGATGGTATTTTCGGTCCGTCGCACCTCTCCTTGGGCTCAAGAGTGCAGGCTCGGGGCGGGGTGTGACAAAAAGTGTCACTTTGGCGAGTTGGACAGCTTAAACAAGTCTCTACCTCCAAATAAGAGGAAAAGGAAGCCCAGATGCCGAGAGTTACTACCAAGGGACAAATTTTGGGTAAGATTACACCCAGAACAGTTTCGATTGCAAGGCCAAAGAGAACGCTGTCTCATGAAGAGATATAAAGGATTGGTGGAAGTCATCGAAAAGGTTGAGAAAGCCTCTTATCGGGTGCGATTACCGTCATGGTTGGAGATTCATTCTATCATCCATGTAAGTAGATTGAAGCCCTATCACCCCGACCATGTTGATGAGCAATGTAATGTTGTGATAATTCCTCATGCCATGACGAAGAGAACAACAGAGGTAGAAGTCAATGAGAGACTTGTTGGAAGAAGGAATAGAGTTAGAACAAGGTTTAGAAGAGTTCCTAGAAAGGTGGAAAAGCCTCTAAGACGGAGAAGTTTGTTGGGAGCGCACAGAAAACCTCAAGGAAACTACTCTTGATGAGTTCGAGCAGTGTCAATTGATGAGGACGGCAACCAATTTAGTGGGGGAGAATGGCACGGTCATGCTTTTCCAGGGCGTGTTGCCCATGGTTGCATGTCCACCTCCACCTCTTTTTACCATGCTTTCATCCTTTATATTTCATTTTTCTAGTTAGTTTACTTTCTATGTACTTTTCTTAGTGTATGATTGCTCGCCCATTTCCATATGCATGGATAGTGGATGTCTTTTTGTTCATAATGCACTATATGGGGGTAAGACTAATCATCATATCCTCATATCCGATGTAGTATGCTATAAAGTCGTTGTTGTTGCTCATTGCTTTATAGCCTACTACAATTTTTCCTTACTCAAATCATGCTTTCAAACGTTTGCAAAAACCTTTTCCTCTAAACTTGTTTTCTAAAATCATTTTCTCCGAAATGGGAGTGGAGGTTGTGAGAGGCACTCAGTGTGCCATCAGCGATCCGAATTCGAATTGGCTAATATGTTCTTGAGCGGAACAACTATCGCACAATTGATAAGTGAAGCTTCCAAAAGGGCGATTGTGACACTCTGCGTGCACATATGACCATGTTTTTCTACTATTTATCTTGAGATTACTCAATAAGTAGTATGACCACGTTTGCTCTACTATGCATCTAGAGCTTGATCGGTATATAGTACGACTATATTTCTCTGCTATATACATCGAGTTTTTCATATATAGTATGACCACATTTGGATACAGGTTTTGATGAAGATTTTTACAAGGTCATATTTATGCTTGCAAGTTAATCTTTATGATTTTATCTACATAATAACTATCCCAAGTTTTGAATTGCTCATGTTTTGTATCAGTTTAAAGAATTCCAATTTTCATTTACTAGTTTTTTTCTTTTAAAATATAAAATAAAATGAATCATATATGGCTAGTAATTATATTATGATTGTATAAAATAAATTGCAAGTACAAATGTAATATATTAGAATAAAATGTTTTGGCCATCATAAAACTAAATATATTGTGTGTTTCTTAGATAAAATTGTCATAGAGAATCGCAAAACTACTTGTATTTCAATTCCCCCAAAAAAAAAATATTTTCGTATTTCAAACTCTTCATAAATTGCATGCATCCATCTTTTATTAGTGAAGGTATAAGTAGTTATCACTAACAATATTCTATTATTTTATATTTTATCTCATTTATCAATATTTTTAGTGCATTTAATTTTTCAAAATAAATTTAGTAGGTTATATACAATTAATTAAAAAATTAACAATAAAGATAAAGTGGTCAATCACTAATTTCCATCCTTTTTCATGCTACAAATATTAGCACGGAGGTTGAAAATTTAATTTTAAGAATTGTGCTATCAAATGCAATTTAAGAGATCAAATGAGTGTTTCCTACTTCTCAATCTTTCCAAAAATGTCTCAAAGTTTTATGCGACTATTTTATGTAGTTATGAAGTTGAATTTGTTGTTGTCGCTACCCTTGCTACCACATTTGAATCTATTTTAAAATAAAAGAGGATATGTGTGCCAAGTTTGTTTTAGAAATAGATGAGTTGTCTTATAAAAGTTTGAAGAAAAAACAAAAAGATTTCCATAAAAACTAAATTAAATTAAAAAAAAAAAACAAGATATTGTCCAAAAAAAGGTCCCATTAGGAAAATTGTTGACGCGGACTTATTATGTTGTTGGATGATGAAAGCACCGATGTTGAATATCGCTTTCAAACAATCATTTATCCACTCATTAACCATCATATTTTTCAAATTGTCTCTATTTGAGAACAATAGATTTTCAACGATAGTTAAAACAACTATACATATATATAGAGATTTTGAAATCAACATTACATAGGTCGCATTGGATTGATTATTCATCATCATAAGAAATGAGACATTTTCCCAAAAGGATAGAGAGAAATGGAAAGAAATACATTGGATTAAATAGAGAAAAAAGAATAGATATAATGTGTGTAATGTAAAAGTCATCTTTATCCATATTTGGTAATTCCTTAGTCACAACTTCAAAAGGATCCTTATTCACCACATTCAATTGGTCTACTTAAAAAGATTGTCCTTTGGATTGTCGTCCTCTCTTTTTTTTGCATCTAGTTGTGATTAAGGAGTTAATAACATGGAAGAAAAAAGACTCACATATATATAGAAGAAGAAGAGAGATAGAAGAAGACAAAAGAGTTAACATACATAAGTTGTACAATGGTACTCAAAAGCCCAAATTGTACCTATTATTTTATTGTGTATTCATATAGATTTTTTAAAAACTTCTTTAGTAATTAATATTCAATCATAAATGTTATGGTTAATGGGAGAGGTTGGAAGTTGAAAGTGTGGGAAAATTCCTTTGATTAGCCATTAATATTTAGTCATAAATATTATGGAAAGGAAAGAATTTTAATGGGTTGGGAGAAAATTAAGAACTTAATAAGAAAGATAAAAATAATATAAGAGAAGGCTCGAATATAGGATTATAGGAGAGAAGTGAGAGAGATCACAGGATAAGTTAGACATTATACAAAAGGGGTAATATCGCCTAGAAAAAATGTTTCTTCCTCATTCGTACTTTTATATGTATTATAGATTATGATGACAGTTTTCTTAAATTATTTTTCCATAAACTCTCACCACTCGCTGGATATTTTTAGCTCAACCTTTTAAATTTATTTTCCCACCAGGTTGCTCTTGTGTTTCAAGAGGAGTTAGCATATCAAAAGCTACCATCTGACTCATCAGTTTATTGTTACATGTAGCCAAGCACAGGGTTTTGATAAGAACGTCAGTCTTGAATTGTGCAACTATTGTGTTCAATTCAAGTTAAAGTTCAAGACAAGTTTGATGGTAGGTTCCACTGTACACTCGAGGTCTACTGTCTTCGCAGCCTGTCCTAGGTTTAGGTAGGGTAATTGGGACTTACTAACTCTTCAACTAATGGTTTTTTTTCCCATCCTTGAATAGATGTAATGAAAGGAATGTACTCCTTTCTTAAACCACAAAGGAGAAATCTTTGTAGACAAGCTGCACTAGTCTTTTCATCTAGATCTAGCTCTAAAATGTATCTTTAACACAAAGGAAATATTCTGATATGGTCATACCATCTTGCTTCAACATCACCAATTCATTTTCCAAGACTTGTTGTCTTGTTGTGTTTTTCTTAGAGAATAAGTTTTCAAGAATATCTCAAACTTTCTTTGTTGAGCCATCATCATGAACATGGTCAATGAATTCCTTTCTAATTGAAGTCCTTAAAGAAAACACTGCCTTCCCACATTTGATCCTCCATTTCCTCTAACTTCTACATTTTTGGAGTGCAACTAGAATTTGATCACATCTAAAAGCTAATTCCCAAAGATAAACTTGAAGAAAGGCCTCCTTACACTATCTTCAGCATTTGTAGTTTGTACCTATAAGTTTCTCCATACCATAATGTGTGTTTGAGTTACTTCCACCAATAATCTTCATGGCAAACTTCTCCAAGAAAATTGATAGACAAGAAGAAAGAAATAAATAAGAAGTAGTGAATAGTAAGTTACTACCTATTTATGGTAATGTGGGAGGATGGCGAAATTAGAAAACTCATTTTTGGATTGAAGAATACGTGGAAGTGTCAGATAATGGAGAAGGGGCTTGGGGAAGAAGGAGGAGGAGAAGGGGAAGTGTGAGAGAAAATTGGGAAGAAAAGAGAAAGGGTAATTAGAGGATATTTTCACATCTTTTTTATTTTTTACTTTTATCGAAAAATAGAATTTTTATATCAATTTTTATTTTATATATTTTTCATTAATAGAAAATTCTTTTACCAAACTATAAGATAGAAATATGCATTTTTTTTAATAAAATTAAGTTGGACCAAGTACAGAATTCTCTCTCAATCACCCTTTGATGAAAGGTATCTCAAAAAAAAAATAAAAATATGATAACCAAACTGGTAATTATGTCTCAAAATAAGGATTAGATTTACAAAAAAGATATAAAAACAAAGTATACGATTTTTGGACAAAAAAAATATATGTATGCGAGGTTTGTTTTTGCCCAAAATATCTATAACTTTTTATCACTAAAGTCTAAACTCAATTACATTGTAGGCCTTGCATCTATGTATGTATGTATGTATGTATGAAGGAATATATTTATGGAAAGTGTATATATGGAGATATATACTAGAGGCAAATGTTTATAAATGGAGAAATATACTAGAGACAAATGTGTGTATATGGGGTATGTACTAATGAAAAGTGTGTATACAAAGATGTATATACATCGTATATACTAATTGTTGTTTTCCAATATAACTTTATAAAATTTGCAAGCATTTTGAGAGGAAAATAATGAATAATAAAATTAATACTAAGAAGTGATAAAAAAAGTCAAAAGAATAATGATTCCATAAGAAAAAAGTTTGGAAAGCATTTCAAATTAAATTATGTATTTAAAAACCCTATAATAATAAAATGTTATTAAGGAACAAAATGTATAATATGGGATGATAAACAAAAATAGGGTTATAATGGTAAAAAAATTGATAGAAAATATAAAATTAGAAATTTTCAAATTTCTTAACATTTGTGAAATTATGATCCTAGAATATGCTTAATATTTCAAGTATTATATGAGGAATTAGATTCACAATTTTCCTAACGTCTTTTATATCATGAAAAAATGTTTGAATTATTTTGTGGAGTGGAGGAATTAAACCTCTGACTTTAGGGTTGATAGTATAAGCATTATGTTAGTTGAGCTATGCTCATTTTGGCTATCCTGGATGATCTTGAAATACATATTTTTTGTCCAAAACTAGGAGGTTAGTATTTAGAATATATATAGAGGCGGGACATTTAGGCATTAATCTTTTGATTGGGGATATATGCTAGTTGAGATATATTGGCCGAGAAATTACAAATAATAGAGAAAATTGGAGTAAATATTGAGAAATAAACACTCAAACAATTAAGTTAAAGCACGAGTATCTTGCTCTCTTTAAGGAGATTCAAATCCTCTATGGCATGTATTATATTTCTTTATATCAGCCACCAATATTGCATCAAGTATTCTTTGGCATGTTCCCTCATAATACAACAATCCAATTTGAATATTGTGTAGCTTAAATTCCTCTACACTTAAAAATATTAAGCTCAAAGCTCCACAACTAAGAATACCAATATTTTTCCCAATTTCTCTTAAAATAACAAATGACAAATACGAGAAAGAGAAAAGAAAATTAAAGATGTATGTCTATCTTGTTGTATACTGAGAATAAGGTAAGAGAAGTTTTTATAGGGTACTTTAGATCTATAAATTTTAATACAAAAACTAAGTAATTAAAGTATGATCTTTTAACCTTTCTTACCAAAGATTTTTACATGGAAAATCTTTTTTAGATCATATATTTCATAAATGTCCTAAATTTTTAGATTATTTCATTAAGAGCTTTTAGCTATAATTTTGGACAATTTTAACATTTTCTCAATTATTGAAGGATTTTTTAATTTTTTTAATTATTTCCTTATTAAGTTAATTCCAAATTTGACATTGGGTGTAACTATAGACCCTTTAGGTAATTTCTTGAACATGATTCATCTGTATATCAACCACATACTGTTCAAGATTACATTTAATGACCGTGAATTTTTTCCGTAATGGATAATTTAATATTGCATATAGTAATTAAATTAAATAGTTATTAAGTAACAAATTGATTAAGAAGCTTTAGAGCAGAAACCCAAAATATTAATGATCTTTGATTTGTATCTTCATGAAACACGTTTACATTTTAGTCTGTTTTTATTATATCATCGATAGATAGTGATAGAAGTCTATCATTGATTCTATTTCTATCATTGATAGATAGTGATAGAAATCTATTATTGATATACTTACTAATGATAGAATCTGGTAGAAGTATATAAAAATCTATTAGTATGCTAATAGTCCATGATAAAAGTATATGTTGATAAACTCTAACAAAAGTATACGAATAAACAAATCAAAGTATATCAGAGATTATCAGAGTCTACCAATAATAGAAATCAAATTGCATATAATTCTATCCGAGTCTATCAATTACATACTTCTATAAAACATCAGTTGTATACTTATAGTTCTATTAGTACTATTTCTATATACTTCTATTAGAAATTTTGGAGGTGGAAAATATGTGAATTTTGGTTGATAAAAGAAGTTGGTAAAAAAGAAAATATTAGTAGGTTTATTATAAAATCAAACGATAGAAAATTCAAACATCAGTCATGAAAAATCAAATGAATAAGAGGAAGAGCACATAAACCACTTGTTGTGGGTAACCTTGGATCTGAAGAAATAGGTCAAAAATAATTAAAAAATAATAAAAAAAAATAAGGGAAGATAAATAGAAGACAAAGTGGACTTAATTCAAATAAGTCCAAATGTTAGTTAATCAATCATCTTATCATATCTAATCCTAACTTATTAGGATTAGTAGAGATCCATCACATCCTTATCATAAGAGGAAAAAGTAAACTCTATCTCATTCGCCCTATAAATACATATTATAACTCTATATGAAGCACCTTAATTTGGGATCTAAAACTAAAACTTTTGACTTTTTCTATATTCAATATTTCTCTATCTCTAACTTTGGCATCAGAGTCCTTTTTTTTTTTTTTTTTTTTTTTTGCAGGTTCTTTCTTCTCCAAATTACAAATTTACAGTTGGTGTCACGTGAAGGTCATGTACATGTTTCCCTTCCAAAATTTGGCATCAACAGTCGGCGTCATCTGTGGGGACAAGAGTGTGTACCTTTCTATTTCAAAATTTTAGAAAAATCAACATCAGTTGAACTTGTTTGCAATATAGCCCAAGAAAAAAATATTGTGGTAGATGACATTGGGAATTTCACATCTATATAGTCATAAACCAAAGAAAGGAGAAACCTTAGGCGAGAAAAGTCTTTTATGGTAAAAGACATTGGAGAATTTTGACCCATATTCAAAAACTGATGAAAAGACAAACCATAGAGGCTAGAACAAATAAGATCAAAGAATGCAAGACACTGGGGGCTTAGATTGAAAGAAAAAATAAGCATCTTTCAACTTTAAAGATTTCTACCAGATTATGGAATCCCTCTATAAGTTTTATTTAAAATTTAGAATATTCTAAGACTATAGTGAAAATTAATAACGAGTTTGTTCAAATATAGTATGTATTATTAGTTAGTTAACTAAATCATGCATGACATTGTTAATTTGTAATAAACTTTTATCTTCTTTGTAAAACTGTTCGCATTAGAAAATGATACTCCCAAGTTAAGCTTCAAGTGTGTAGCTTATAATAATTAAAAAGCTAAACGTGAATTCTAACTTGGGAGTGGGGGCTAATGTTGTGGGTGAATTTGGACTTGACAAAATAAGCCAAAGATCAGGAAAAGATAAGGGAAGATAAATATAAGATAAGTGGACTTAATTAAAAAAAGGCCAAGTGTCGGAAAATCAATTATCTTGTCATATATAATCTTAACTTATTAGGATTAGGAAATATTCATCTCATCCTTCTCATAAGAGGGAAAGGTAAACTCTATCTCATTCTCCCTATAAATACATCATTATAACTCCACATGAGATAACCAAATCTGGGATTTGAGATCTTAATCTAGGATCTAGAACTAAAACTTCTGGTTTTTTTTTTTTTTTTCTATTCTACAATTTTGGTTTTTTATTTGGGCATCAGAGCTCTTTTTCTTTATTTTGTAGATTCTCTCTTCCCAAAATTAAAAATTATCATTGTTGTCACATGAAGATTAGATGTGTTCTCCCCTGTCCAAAATTTAGCATCAACACTAGTAATTCATCATGATTAAAAATGTGAATTACTTGTGGACTTCACGATCATAGTGATTAAGTAAAAGGACGGAATAAGAAGACAAAAGAACAATGGAGGGGAAAATAGAAATCTTACAATGAAGAGGAAAGAAGAAAGCACAAAGAAATCTCGCCATGAAAACGACGAATAAACGTGTAAAAATTTCTACAAAAACCAGGCCAAAATTGTAATTAATTAATTATGGAAACTAGATTGTCATTTTTATATTATGTTTATATTTTTTTGCCATATTTGCAAATAAGTTAGTCAGTTTTGCCATATAATATAATTCCTCCCATATTTAGTATATTTGATATATTAAATAAGGAAAAAAAACATATTTATTGTGTTTGATACATTAAATGTCAAATAAAATTATTAACATATAAAGATACATTGAATAAAATTATATATATTTAATTTAAATGAGATTCAAATACAAGAATATATATTAGAAGAATTTGATAATTATATTTAAAAATTATTATTATTATTTTAATATTAGTTACTAAGATGTTTTAAATTTAGTCAAATTTTGCGCTTGGTCATTATAAATAGAACCTTAGGGTTTTTGGTGTAAGATTGATGATGCTCATCAAAACCTCATAACTGAGAGAAGAGTTTTTGCTCCTTTTTCCTTTACCCATATCTTTCAAAGAGACTTTCATAAACTTTGATCTCATGTCAAAGTCATAGCAAGGAAGAGTTCATGGTCTGGAGATTCGACTTCATGAGGTTGGAGCACAAGGAGAGAAACATCCACCGACATATTGTACACATTTATTTAGACTCTATAAGAGGATTTATATGCTTAACCCTTTTCATTTATGTTTAGTTCTAAATAAAAATAATGTGATTCAATGTTTTCGCCACAGGATGAAATATTCATTCCCGTTAGAGTTAACATGAGAAAAAAAGAAGGTTGAATCAAATGAATGAAATTTTAGAAAGATTTATTGGAACAAGTCATCTTCTAATAAGATAATTTTAAAACTTTTAACATATATATGTTCATATTATATGAATATTTTTTTAATGTAATCTTTTGTAATTATTCGTTGATTATGACTTTACTTATGAATTGACTTTTGATTATGTGGGTTATAATTTTTTTGTTGCCAATGGGATTGGAAGGAGATTAACAGGACTTTTGGATTGGCAAAAAAAGTGGTTTTCAAAAAACTCATTTTTATTTAAACACTTTTGATAAAAACTTATTAAAATATACGTGAAAAACTATTTTAAATAGTTGTCAAACACTCTAATTTCTTCTAAATGACTTTTTTTAAAATTATATACTTGAAAATGTATTCCAAACAAACCCTGAACTTGTTGTTGTGAATTAGGAGGTCGAGTAGAATTGAAAAACTTTGTGATTATTGTGTCAATAATTTATTTTCTAGTGAGTTTTGTGATTATTGGGTTTGAGACTATGCGACTGCAAATTTTATGATCATTATGTAACTTTTAGTTGATAAAGAGAGTTAAGATTAATATTTGTTATGTCAATCGTTTATGTATAGGTATAAACATTTTCTTGTGCATAAGTATGTCATGATTAGTAAAAATAAAAACATTGAGGAACTAGAAGAGAGGGAAAAAAGGGGGAATCACAAATCTAAACTTATGTGGGCTTGAACATGTGCTTTGTTCATGATTAATCGGGTTTTCGTTCACTTAGTTTCATTATTTAATATTTATCATAAACATCACAGGAAACCAAACCAAACTCGCCAAAATATCACTGATATATCGCCAATTAGGAGTATGAACGGTTCGGTTCAGACCGATTTTAAGCAAGACCAGGGATCAAACAAACAACTTGATTTGCAATTACTATCAACTGCCGAAAATTGAGGCTGCTCAGTTTTGATTTTTGAACCAAACTATTCTGATACAGTTAAGGTCACTGTCTGTTTTGCATTGTCCCAAGTTCCCAACTCGTTTGTCCCAAATCTGAACTCATTTTCTCAAGGAAAAAACATTTAACAACTACAATATAGAGTCAAATTGATAGAAACATATAAAAACCTTCATCAAAAAAAAAGGAAAAAAGCATATTAGAGTTAAAATACCCTTGTCATATTTTCAAAAAAGAAAAAGAAAAAGAAAAAGAAAAAGAAAAAACTATTTGTCGTGGTGATTATCAACTGACAGTGGCGATTTGATCGTATGACGGTTGGACAATGTGATGACAAGTGATAAAGGAACTCATGGATGGATGTCTAGTCTGAAGGGGAGTCGTGGAGGGGGTGAAGAATGGAGATGACTGTGTTAGATTTATTTAGATTCTTCAATACAAGATCTTGTGTTATATCATGTTATATCTTCTCTTAATATTTAATAAAGATTACTATATCTTCTTCTATCCACCCTATTATAAATGGGTGCTATACTTCACATTATACTCAATGAAAATAAGATTACAAGTCAAATTACCTTACATTTTTCTTGGTATCAGAGTTTTCGACCCACATCCTTTTCTACAATGGCCTTTTTTCTTCATCTCAACCCATGTTGGGTGAAAATTTAACTTTCAAAACAAGCGGGAACCAACCTTTTGGTTGGAGAATCCCACATTGGAAAATTTGGAATTAGAAGCCTCCTTTATGTACTCCAATCTTGAGTTTTGAGTTTGGGCCCCAAAGGGTACATATGTTTTGGAGGGAGTGAGGAGATAGATCAATGTGGGTTTGGTGGACGTACCACACGCCAGAGTGGTGCGTGTGTGTATGATTATTAATTAAAATATTATTTCTTTTATTTATTTTTTATGATTTTCTTTTAGCCGAAGAAAAAAATGGAAAAGGTCCTCCCCCTTCGCAATTTGTCCGTGCACGTTCTGAGGCTCACCACCTTTTCCAAGCAGTGGGTTTAGAAAGGGTGTGTGTTTCGATCGGTAAAGGTGTATTTCCGATCAGATTTCTTTTGAATGTTTTATCCTGGAGACAACATGGCAATTTTCAGACTTGCTTGCACACTTGGGCAGAGTCGCAAAACATCTTAAAGAGAGCGAGCTCTGCGACTCAGCCCATGACGAGTTTCTGTTTTGCAGGTTTTGCTCTTTGCTTGATCATCGTGCCTTGACCGTTTACTATTCGTCGTTCTGAGGGTCCTGCCGTTTCCAACAATTTTAAGACGCTCCCGCCACATCATCAATGGCTCTCAGTAGTAAAAATGACGTTATGATATCTGACCTCAACCGTCCATTCCGGTATGAAGGAGCGAACTTTAAACGGTGGAAGAAAAAGATGATGTTCTTTCTCACCATCAAGAAAGTTGTCGAAACTTGTACCAGAGCTGAGCCGATTGTCCCTTTAGAAGAACCAATTGAGCAATAGATAAAAGAAGTTTTTGACTGAGAGGTGAAAGACTTTATTTGTAAGAATTTTATTTTAAATGGTTTGACCGATGATCTGTATGACTAGTACAGTACAATGAAGACAGCGAACGAGGTCTGGGATGCCCTACAAAAGAAGTACGACATCGAGGAGGCCGGGTCGAAGAAATATGTTGTTAACCGTTATCTCAAGTTCTAGATGATGGATGACAAATTCGTGGAGGCCCAATCCCATGAACTCCAGGAGATAGCCTACACAAAAAAATGACCACCGGGCTAAAAAACATAATCATGTTTTTTTTTTGTTTTATTTATTTTGATTTTTATTTAACTACATTATATCAATACATTTTTTTATATAAAATGTAGGAAAATGCCTTGTGTTTGGATTTGTTTCGGTGGCGTTGGAATGAAAGTAAAAAGGATTACGATAGAGAAGAGTTGCGGGGGTTTGACATTGAGTTGGGCACGACCTATAATGAATTCCTGAGTGAAGTTTATAGGATAAGTTGTATAATATCAGATGAGTATAATCTTGTTATAAGATGTATACTTCAGTTGAGATCCAAAGCCTCTGCATTTGTAATTCGAAATGATGAAGATCTACACACATTCCTTACATGGGAAGAGGTCTCAATAATATCTCTTTACATATCCACGCTTCCAAAGTGTTCAGCAAACTAAGGATTTCATCCAAAAAGTTCATATGTCCGACGAACTGAAGAAATCCCTTCAACATCTAGGCCAGTACAGTGGAAGATAGAGTCGGATAGTCAATTTTCTCCCACATATTTCAACCCATCACTTACTTTGTCGCCTAGTAATTTGGAAACTCATAACTTAGGGGATGATATAGACCAAGGTCAATATTTCAATGATTGGTCTTAGATGGAGAAGGATGACCTAAGATTAATACCACCATACATCTCATGCAGAAGAACAAACAATCGAAGACTACGGAGGCTCGTCACATGCAACGGGTCATGACTTGTCACATCCTTCTAGTAGCACAATCACCATGTCAGGTCAGTCTTATTCTTCTGAAGATGTGCAAGTTGGTGACATATTTATATCTAAGAAGGATTTAAAGACGGGTTATCTATGTTAGCAATTAGAGGTAACTTTCAGTTTAGGGTGAAGAAGTCGACCACAACATTATACAAAGTTATATGCTTAGTTGAAGAATGCAAATGGAGACTTCAGACCATTAAATTGAATTTTTTTTTAATATTTAAGATCTCTAAGTATGACAATGTCCACACATGTAGAAATGAAATATTGACTAACGATCATAGACAAGCTTCTAGTTGGGTTCTCAAACATTTAATTTCGTCGAAGTTTGAAGATGTTAGTCGTTCATATAGATCAAAGGACATTGTGAAGGATATAAAACAAGAGTATGGTGTGAGTTTAAGTTATGACAAGGCATAGAGGGCAAGGGAAGAAGCGTTAGTGCTTGTTTGGGGGTCACCAGAAGAATCGTACAAGAAGTTACTTAAATTTGGTGAAGCCTTACAAATTGAAAATCCTAGTTCAACATTTAAATATGATCTGCAGGAAGATAAATATTTCAAGCACGTTTTTATGGATCTTGGTGCTTCCATTAAGAGGTTTCTAAACTGCATTTGCCCTGTTTTAATTGTATATGGAACACATTTAAGGGGTAAATACAGTGGTAAACTCCTGCTTGCGACTGGGGTTGATGGAAATAATCAAATATACCCAGTCGCATTTGGTATATCTGGTGGAGAAACTAATGAATCTTGGGTGTGGTTCCTTCAGCAATTAAGATGTGCAATTGGGCAAGTTCATGATTTGGTTATCGTATAAGATAGACACCCTAGCATAAAGAAGGCAAATATCACGGTCTTCCCAAAAGCATTTCATGTTATCTGCATCCATCACTTGGAAGCTAATTTATTAGTTAATTTTAAGAATAAAGATATTTTGGATATTTTTGACAAAGTAGCCAAGGCAAGTCGTGAGTCTGTGTTCAAGTACCATTAGAGTCAATTTGTAGGGTATCCAGGTGCACGCAAATACCTAG
The DNA here is from genome assembly GCF_027475165.1 of Benincasa hispida. Lineage (NCBI taxonomy): Eukaryota > Viridiplantae > Streptophyta > Magnoliopsida > Cucurbitales > Cucurbitaceae > Benincasa > Benincasa hispida. Next base: position 17,163,957 of record NC_143482.1, read on the forward strand.
AAGATATTGGTCTTAAACAATGGGCTAGGGTGTACCAATGTAATAGAAGATACAATCAAATGACAACAAATCTCGTTGAGTGCATAAACTGAGTGTTAAAAGATGCACGACAGTTACCAATCACTTCATTTCTAGACCATATTAGAGGTTGGTTACAGGACTTGTATTACAGACATCGAACGGATGCATCAAACAGTACGTCAAGACGGTCAGACTATGTGATGGCAATAATTCATGATGCGGTAGACAAAGAAAGCAGAAATGAAGTTCAACCAATTGACCAACATGAGTTCGAGTTGATAGATGGAGGTTTGGGAGGCCGTGTAAATATTCACACAAGAACATGCACTTGTCACAAGTTTGATTATTGTGAAATCCTTTGTTCACATGCCATTATTGCATGCAGGGTTCGGAATATTGATCCTACCTATCTTTGTTCACGGGCATACTCTATTGATGCAGTGTTAGTTGCGTATGTTGAACCTATACGACCACTTGGACACTTTTTGGAGTGGAAACATTCATCGGCCTTTGTTAATGTTGAAACATTGCCTCCAAAAAGAGTTCCAAGAGTAGGTCACTCACGAACAATAAGATTTCCTTCTACATGTGAATTTCGTCAACTCCACAGGTGTTCTAGATGTGGGAACCAGGGTCACAACAAAACGACATGCAATCAACCTTTTAATACTGCCGAGTGAAGTATGGATTTTTTTTTTTTGGATGATATTTTTTTGAATTTGGGTGATATTTTTGTGAATTTGGATGAGATTTTTGTGAATTTGGTATATATTTATAGTTTTTTTTTCATGCGCCTGGTCGAGAATTGGTATATATTTGTAGTTCTTTGCATATGCCCGACCGGGAATTGGCGTCAATTTGCATGCGCCCAGCTGGGAATTGGTATATATTTGTAGTTCTTTGCATGCGCTTGGCCGGAAATTGGCGCCAATTTGCATGCGCCCGGCTGGGAATTGGTATACGTTGATGAATTTTAACTAGCAAACCACTCCCAACTATAAATTTTAACTATAAATTTTCATTCATCGCTTCAACCATTAATTACAAAAAAGTTTACAAAGTTCTAAAACAACGCTCTATTTGCTCAGATCTGAAATGCATATTGTCTACGAAAATATTGCATTCTATCTTGTGTTAAGGTGTCCATTTTGGACCCTGTTACATTGTATTCGAAAAATTTACATGTGAACATACCACAGTCACCACTCTCATGTTGTTGAGGGAAAGCATCTTCGCGTAGAGTCCAACGATCAATTAGAAGATCATGAGACTCCATTACCGCACTAGCAATAAGTAGACCGGGAAAGTTTTCACACACTGATCTCATTTCACGTTCCAAGTATGCATTCGAATGTAATGCGATCAATGAATCGAACACGATTAATTCTCTGACCTGGAAGTCCACACAAACAAGCACCCAATGCATCCCAGAAAGGTTGAAATGTGAAACCCAGATTTCCATTTTTCCTATTTAAGCAAGTAACTAAAGGAATTAACTAAGTGAAAGTTAAATCCTATGTTGATGAGAAGGAAATTTCCAAGTGTTGAATTGATTTTTCTTGAGTAGTTTGGAGATAAGCCTTAATTAGTGAAATTTTGGTTAAATGTAAAGTCAAAAGGAACCACGCGTTTGGTGTTAATGCATGAGATGCGGCGAAGTGTAGTATGAAGCCGAAGGCAACCATGCGAGAGCTTGTGAGGTTGAACGCATGATTGGCTGGGGCGTTGCCTAAAGTTTCTCATGCGTTGAGTTTTCATGATCGAGAGCGGAGAGAGTGAGATGTTGAGCGCAAGGCGCTAGGCAGACAATCGTATAGCAAATGAGCGGCGCTACATGATGAGGTAGGTGATCGTATAGCAAATGCATGGAGTTCAGCGATACGCTAGACGATCATGAAGATGCACGCGGCGTTAAACAATGAGAAGTGACGCGCTAGAAATTGAGCTATACGATAGGCGTTAAGCACTATACGATCAGTGCGGGCGCTAAATGATAAGCGTAGAAGCTGGACGATAGCACTAAACAATAGCACTGGACGATAGCGTTAAGCGTTAAACGATGTGCAGGTGCTAAGCGATAGACTACACGATGGCGCTACGCGATGGGCATAGGCACTAGACGATAGCCGTGCTGTGCTAGACGATGGGCGTCGATGATACATGATAGGCAGAATACTAAGCAATGGGCATTGGGCGATAGATGCGGACACTGGGCGATAACGCTAAGCGATGAGCGGATGCGTTAGACGATAGGGCGTCGGTGCTAAACAATGGAGGTAAACGATGGGCGCGGTAGCTAATTTGTAAAACTTGAACCCTAATTACTTCAAGTAAGAGTAAGTAATGTGATGTCTTTTAATGAGCTAAATGAAGCCATGTCTTAGGAAGGGTAGAAGATGTAAGTAAGAAGAAATAGTCTCTTGGGTAGCTAAGTGTAAAAGTAGGACAAAACTCGATTAGGCTAAGGAAGGTCATGCGTGATGATGGAGTGCATAATAAGCATATGAATGAGACCATGCCATCTAAGAGGTATGGTGTTGAAGTAATATCGTGAGTGAAGTTAGCAAAAGGAAATTTGCTAAATCCTAACCTTTCATCACCAATAGTGGGTCAGGTGGCACAAGGAGGGTTCATGCTAGATTTTGGGCGGTAATATAAGCAAGAAGGTCAAGTTCATTGGGTCGGTTTGGACAAAATACTTAGGATATTTGTGTAATTTTAGTGGCATTCGAAAGCTCTGTGTGTCTATTTTCTGTGACTGGGCTACTGGAAGGAAAACTCGCTAGAATAAGACCAGAGGGGCAAAATAAATACGAAGGGTTTGTTTCTCGAGTGAATCTAGGCTGTCAGTGAAGAATTGAAGCTCCAGGACGAATTACGAAGCATTTTGAGCTAAAAATTTGAGGAAATATTGTAACTCAATTATAAACAACCTTGTAGAATGAAACTTTTTAAGATGAGGCCTGGAAATCGAGTTATATAATTTTGAAGTTTGAACTGGAAATTGTTAAACAAGCAGGCAGTTGCTTGAATTGGGGCCAATGATGAAGTTTTGAATCTCCAGATTAAACGACGAGGAACTATGAGCTGAAATTTTAAGGTAATATTGCTCACTCAATTATAAACATGTTTGTAAAAGGAAGTTTCTTCAAAAGAGGGCTGGATTTTGAGTTATGAATTTTTTAAATTGTAATAGAGAAGCTGTGCATAAACAGACAGCTGCTTGGGAAGAACAAGCAAACAGCTCAAGAAAGAGGATCTCGCTAATGAAGGAAATCTCGCTAATTTTGTGCTGAGGATCTCTCTAATGAAGGAAATCTCACTAATTTTGTGATGAGGATCTCGCTCTAGAAGGGAATCTCGCTAGAAATTGGGTTGAATCTCGCTGGTAAGGTTAGTATCGCTAAGATGACAGTTTGCCAGGAAAAGCTTGATCTCGCTCATGAAGATCTCGCTGATCTCGATCATGAGGATCTCGCTAATCTCGCTCATGAGGAGGATCTCGCTAGTAAAGTTGTCTTTGTTGATGAAAGTTCCTTTAGTAAATGAACTATTTGAGGTATTTTGCTAAGAATTCTGAGTAGTTTAACCGTGAATTATGTCCTTTCAGGCCAAAAAGAGCTAAGAGAGGCATATAACCCATTAAGAGGCCAACGAACTGTGAGTGACTATGTGATGACTTACTGTTTTAATGATTTAGAAACTATGATTTCTTGAAGATATTTCCCATGCTAAGTGGCTAAATGGATTGCCAAGCAACATATTTGTGAAACTGTTTCTCATGTTAAGTAAAGCATGTTTTCCATTGAATTGACATGATATAGATATGTTATCTTATCCAAATACTATCAGTATGTTTAAGTAGCTCCATTTTTATGATGAACCAGTTTGATGGATGAACTAGTATGATGATTTGAGCACTAAGCCTTAGTGTTCAACTAAATGTTTATGACTAGACAATGAGAAGGTATCCTTTCAACTACATGTTTATGACTAGTTATATGACGGATACTGAAGGACAATGAGAAGGTATCCTTTCAACTAAATGTTTATGACTAGTTATATGATGGATACTGAAGGATAATGAGAAGATATCCTTTCAACTAAATGTTTATGACTAGTTATATAACGGATACTGAAGGACAATGAGAAGGTATCCTTTCAACTAAATGTTTATGACCAGTTATATGATGGATACTGAAGGACAATGAGAAGGTATCCTTTCAACTAAATGTTTATGACTAGTTTTATGACGGATATTGAAGCACAATGAGAAGGTAGACTTCAAATAAATGTTTGTGACTAGTTATATGACGGATATTGAAGGAAAATGAAAAGGTATCCTTTCAACTAAATGTTTATGACTAGTTTTATGATGGATACTGAAGGACAATGAGAAGGTATCCTAAGGATACTGAAGGACAATAAGAAGGTATCCTAGTCAAGTACCTAAGGTATGATGGTACTAAGTTATAACCACATGCACGTAGGTAATACGACGTCGAGGGATTGAGCAAAAGGTTCTCCCCGACGAAGGTTGACATTGAGGGTTACATCTAATAGTTCACTCTCAACTAAGGATAAGGGCAGTCATATCTTCCCTAGGCTAGAAGGATAGTTTGGAATTGCTAATTCTTATGAATGTTTATCAATGCATGATGTTACTAATGTATGAGTGTTCCAAGTATGTTTTCCATATCTAAAGCATGATAATAGTTTTTACAAGCTAGTTCAACATGGTTTAAGTCAACTTATTTTACAAAGTATGAAGCATGCGTTAGGGTTAAACTAAGGTTGAATGAAGCTTGATGTACTATGTTTTAAATACCTAAGACTGTCAAAGTACATGTGTTGGTATTACTAAACATAATGAAAAGGGATATTGAAGGTAGGGAAGGTATCCTAAAGAGTTTTCTATGCTATACTCGAGAACTTGATAGCTTAAGTGAGCCGGATACTGAAGGTAAGGAAGGTATTTAAATAAATGTACCTAAGGTGTTGACAGTACATAGAAAACTCCATGTGTCGTAGGTAGTTCCGAATGAGAGGCCGAAGTATGGGTCTCCTAGGCCATATACCAGCAAAGGGAGGCCGAAGTATGGGTCTCTTGGCCGGTAACAGACGTTGGGAGCTAGAGCGATGTATGCTCGTTCTCAACTAAGGAATAATGATGTTTAATGGTGGCTTAAAGGTTTTATGTACACGTTTTCTTTGTATACTTTAGTTTCAGTATTATGGTTTCAAGCTTCCGATTTGAGCATGAGATTTATATTTTTATTAAGCCACTCATTGGGCTTCTAGCTCATATTTTCAAATGTTTTCTTTACGGTAGCGGTCAGTTCCCAAAAGACTATTCTGCTGCTGCTCTGCCACTCAAAGAAACAGGTTGAAGGAAGTGTAATTAAAGACCTATGTTAGTTAGTACACATGTGTCTGTCTAGTGACTTACTAGATGGGGCTCACTAAGTTGTAATATTCATGTATGAACAATGTTGCGAAACCCTGTAATGTAAATGTGTTAAGTTTCGAGTTAATATGTTGGTATATTGATGATATGTATGTATTCAGGGTTTGAGTAAAGGTTAATAGGATAGTTAGGCAGTAAGTGCTAGCAAAAGGGTTGGTAACTGCTGCAGTCACCATTCTATCCAGGTTTAGAGGGTAATTTGTGGTGGGATGTGACATAAGCGATAGGTCATGCGCGAGATCGTTGAGAGCGAGATTGTTTACTAAACGACTGAGCTACACGATGTGGAGTTGGAGCTAAGTGATAGATGCAAGAACTAAGCGATGGAGTGGTGCTGAGGCTTGCGTTACGCAAAATTGATGAGCTCACTCAGACAAATGTCTATACCGAGAAAAGGTTGAAGCTTGAGTTAGTAGGAGCTAGAAGAATTAAGTTTCATGGAAAGGAAGACTTATGCATAAGGAAGACAACACAAATAGGTGAGTGGCATGAGAGTAGGTGAATGCAAGAGAGTAGGTGGTGGCAAAACCTGATGCAAACACCCCAAAGTAGGAGGTGTCTTGCATTGGAGGCTTGGTAAAGATGATAAGGATCATTTTCCTTTGGCCTATAAATACCCCAACAAATTGTCTCTTCAAATCACAAGCCAAATCCTCTCCAAAGAATGTAAGGAAGAGTGTTAGAATGTGGATTTGAAAGAGACCATGCATTGGGAGTGAGATCATGCATCGGTCATGAAGTTCCAAGAGGAGGAGATGCTGTCGGACAGCAAAGTCTATAAGTAGCATCAACTTGGGACGAGGATTTCTCCCAGAATACTCGTGTGTTTGGAATGATTTCAAATCCATATGAAATCTTAGAGAGTCTAGTTTTCATGGTAGGGCTTCTAGAGAAGAAGCTCCAAGGAATCGGGCTGAAGAATGAAGAAAAGACAGAAAGGTCGAGCTGTCAGGTAAGCTTGGGCCAATCTTGGTGTTTAGAGGATTCCGACCAAACCACGAGAATTTCTAAGCTAATATTTTAAGGTAATCTTCTTGAGACATTTTTGAGCATATCTATAGAAGAAAGTATCTTGAGATAAGGCTTGGGACTATGAATAATCTGAGCTCTAATTTGAATCTGGATCTTATGGTTCAAAAGGGAGCCCGAGGTAACCAACGAATTTCTAAGAGGAAGATTCCTACCTTACCAAGGTGAGTGGTATTTCCTTTAAGTCTTAAGTATATCTTTTAGAGTATGTGTATATGCTTATGTTTTGAATGAGTAATTAGCATGAGAATGAGAATATATGATCGGGATGGTCAGGGGATCAATAGACCTAGTTCCTGAGCCCGAGTGGAACCTCACAGGATGGTCAGGGGACCAAGAGGTTTAGTTCTTGAGCCGGTGGGAGGAACCTCATATGGGATGGTCAAAGGGCCGACGGGCCTAGCTTCTGAGCCCATGAGCAGGGAGCTATGTGCACATGGGAGACATCGGGAACAAAGAGAACGTAAAAGAGTAAGTGTTCATAATTAGTAATAGTTAACTATCTACCGTGTGTGTAGGTAGAGAATAGACTCATTCTAAGTAGTTATCAGTTTAACTATTTACATTGCATGTAGATAGAAGTTGAGACCAGACTCATTCAAAGTAGAGGTTTGAGTATTAACCTTGTATATACATATGATATGCTTGTTATTATGAGTTGAACAGACTCTAGAAGTTGCTTACCACTCACTAAGCTTTATGAAACTCATTCTTTCTTTCATGTTTTCTTCCCAAGTAGCGAAAGGTGAGAAGTTCCAGGGTGCTGCTAAGGTCAAGGTCTGGCACAAGCCACAATCACACTTCCGGGGTTTTAATAGCTGTTGTTGTAAACTTTGTAGTTAAGTCTTGGAGTTGTTTAAACATTACATTGTTGTAATAGAATGGGCCTACTCAATCAGTTGTTGTTTATCTCCTTGACTTAAAGTTTACTAAGAATAAAGAGGATGAGATGGGCAGTAGTATCATAAATGGGTGGTATCTGCAGTCCGTCATGCCTCTCCTCGGGTTCAGGAGGCAGGTTCGGGACGGGGTGTGACATGAAAGGCATGTAAACAACATCGACGTTGCTCCAAGCTACATCGTAGTTAGTTTGTTATGAACGTACTTTAATACGTTTATCGCCTTACTCCAATCGATAGTATGACGATCGGGTCTTAGGAAGTTCTAAAGCAACAAGAAAATCGACAACGATGAGTGCATGCACCTATGGCCTAATATATAGCGTAACTACAATGTCAGATAACGTACCATAACTATAATGTTAGCTATAGCAAATTTTTGACGACACAAGCCTGGTTGGGCTTGCATTTTCGTTTTTATACACATAAACAATGTGTCTATTATCTGCATGATAAGAATGTTTAATTAAATAGGGACACATATACACATATGAGAATCTACATTAAAGGTTATATACCTCGTCATTCATCCACTCAGACGGTGTTAACAGACTATTAAACCATTTTTTATCCATTTGAGCATATGCATTCCCTGAATCATCGCAACAGGGTCTACGTTATCCATCCACTTTTGAAATTTAATGTTAAGATCTTCAGGTATATCAATGAGGGGATCGTATTTCTGATGCATTTTTTGCCTCTTCCCATACTTACTTGTGTCCTTCCACGGTGTAGTTAATTTCCAAGAAATTTTCCTCATTCGACCACTGCGACCTTCTATTACATTTACACTTTTCGTGTCTTGTGAACTTATCGACAACCTAGACAATAAAATTTGTAGTGAACTTATAAGTATAGTGTTGTTTGATCAATCTACACAATGATGGCTACACTTCTACATCAATTATAGAGTTATTCAATCAATTAAATAATAAAATTTCAATTATTATTCATAAGTACAACAATAGGAGGACAAAGATGATAAAAACAGACTAAATAGGAAAAACAATTATTATTCCAAACTTCATACTAAATAGAGTTCAACTCATATGCCTTCATGCTCTCATTATCGTTTAGATACTTATCTCTAAGTCTAACAAAAGAATTTTCTCCCCTCACATTTCTAGTTTGATGTTTTAGTCCTATGATAAGGTTAAACTCTACTTCGCTGAAGGATACCTTATTCCCCCATAAGATTAAAGCTAATAACATCTCTCCTAGGTTCCTCTACCTCCCAAAGAAAAATATAATGAATTAGTGGTCCATTGAAAATGATGTTTGTGTCAAGGAAATGACCAAAACATGTTTGTCTAAACATGGATAATTGTGTCGGAGATAGTTTTTTCTTAATTTCAGCGATAGCCTTTCCTATGTGGTAACAACATGAAAGGGATGCAGGAAAATGGTCGTTAGGATGAACCTTCATATCTAGTTCCATTATAACCTACATTTTTCAGAAATAGATAAATTAGAAGACAACACATCATGATCACCAATGCATACTTAAAAAAAAAACAAAAAATTATATATAAATATAAATAAAAAATGGCCCGGTGCATACTTGGCCAGGTACGATGTTGAGCAAAAACCCCCCACTTGGTCCCTTCCCCCTACAAGGTCCCATACTTGGCCAGGCGGGAACCGGGCCAAATTTCATAAACTAGGGTTACCCGGCCCACCCCAGTTACCCAGTCCCCTCCCCCTACCCGTTCCTATACTCGGCCGTGCCAGGACCGGGCCAAATTCCAGAAACCTGGCTTACCCGACCCACCCTCATGCTACCCGGTCCCCTCCCCCTACCTGATCCAATACCTGGCCAGGTCGGGACTGGGCCAAATTCTATAAACTTGGCTTACCCGACTCGCCCCTATGCTGATACCATTGTTTCCATGAAGCATCGAATGAAGCATGGAAGAAATGGAAGAAATGGACACGTGATGTGTGTGTGGCATGAAGAATATGGAGTAAATGGAGTTGGTGGAAGGATGCATGGCTGACACGTGGAAAAGAGAGAGGAAATGGAAAATGGAATGGAAAATTATGATATTTTATGGAATGGAAAATTATGATTATGGAATGGAATGAGTATGTTGGTATAGAATGAGACAAAGGTTTAATATAATATGCGATTGAAATGATGATGAAAAATTTGTGTAAATTAAAAGTTAAGAAAGATTGATATAGGATGAACTTACTTGAATTGTTTGGGAGAAATGAAGAACTTCTTTATTTTTCTACACAAGGTACAAGTTCTCTAGATTTTCTCTCTCAAGGAAAAAACTAAAAGATGCAGAAGAGAAAACTTGTGTCCCTAGATTCATACTAAGCCTCCTTTATAGAGATAGGAAGCTTATCATGCATTACATTGGGTGGACACGTTATAGGACACATGACACCTAAAATCTAAAAACCAAACATTTGTACAATACATTGAGACTTAAGTTTGACACAAGTACAACGTTTTGTCTTCATTTGGATTTTGTCGTCAACTTATTTGATTGATTTGGCGTGTGGATGTGACGCATAAAATTTGCAAATTCGTTGTCATCATCTTCTTCTTGAATGTTTGATGTATTTTCTTCTTAGTTGGTAGTTGATGGAGATGAAATCTGTTGAAGAATAATATTGAGCTCTTCCTCATTTGATACTTGTACCATTGCAGCCATAAATCTTGATTTTTTAGCCAAAAATTATTGATTCTTTTGTAGGTTTGGCTTCATGTTGTGGGGATAGATGGAAAACCATTTTTCCACCACATTTTTTGAAGCAATGGTTTTGTTGAATTTGTCTCACCACTTGATTCGATATGATCGAAATAGGCGGGAGATGCCATTTGATTCTGTAACAGAATAATTCCAGCAAAAGATCCATGCTAGATGAAAGTAATTTGAAAAACGTAGAGTCAAGTCAAAAGAATTCGAGAAAAAATTATTTGAAAAGTATTTAAAACTTTCAAGAATTGGGTATGGTACGATAGTCTCATTAAGGCCACATATGTCCCACCAATCATTAAACCAAAATGGAAAATTTTGAATACATGTTTTGTCAAACATTATGAACCAAGAATGATTAAAATTGTTTAACCAAAACATATTATACCAAGCATTTTGATAATCGATGTATTAATAAGTTTGTGGAGAGAATTGATGAGAAAATCTTTTTTCGGTATAAATACTTTGATTCCATTTTTTGGGAGTTAGAACACGAAGAATTCTAAGTTTGAAAAGGCAATTCTATTAGGATCGTCTTTATTCTTGTTACGGGTGATTTCAATTGAGTCGGTATCAACAATAATAAATTCATAGAATAAACGGGTTTTTGTGGATGGTTTGGAATAAAATGGAAATTTGACGGAAATGTTTTTTGAATTGTTTCAAGCATAGATTTACCTATGAATTCTGGCTCGAGAGTTGTAATATATGAGGTATGGGTTTTATTATGGTAAGAAGTAGGTGAAGATTATCGATAATTAAAAGTCTTTTTTGAGGGTATAATTTCTGAATGAGAGTTTGAGTTTGTAATGGCTTCGATGTAAGTGGTTGGAGGAGTGGATGACTCCTCAATTTTGATAGGGGAAGAGTTGATTGTTAAGGCAGAAGGCCTTAAAGGGATGGGAGATCCCAAAATTTGACATTTATTTGATAATGGCAATGTTTGAGGAGTTTTCCCTTTTCGATCTTCCATTACCAGTGATGATTCTCCTTTGAGAAATTGATACGCTTGAGAGTACGATGCTTTGGTTTGTGGAGGTGTTGATCGTTGTTGTTGAGATCACGATCATGCTTTTCTTCTTTCTTGCAAGTGGAATTCATTCTTTCTTTTCTTTCTCTCTTTCACTCTCTTCTTTAGTCTTGCCTTGAAGAAATTCTTGAGTGAGGTAATCAGGAAGGGAGTTTGCACTTCTTTTTATAGCTTCAATTTTGAAATCAAAACAAGAAAGTATTGCTTGCCATCTGGCAAAAATTTGTCGAGAAACCAAGTTTTTAACATCCTTTTGTAAAACATTGTAGCTGCTTTGCAATCCACACGTATTAAAAACAACTTTTGTTGATTAAATCACTTTGGAATTTATTGGCACGTAAAACGATTGATAAAATATCTTTTTTGATGGTTGAATAATTTTTTGAGATCCTAGCCAGATACCCGAATGATATCTAACTAATTGTTCGCTACCATTGATGGATTGTTTGAGAATGCCTTCATATCCTATATCTGATGCATCTGTTTCTACGATGAGTGATACATGTGGATTGATGATGGATAAACATAGAAGAATTTTGACTAGACATTTGATGGTTTTAATGATGCATGTATGTTGATGATTCCATGGAGGGGGATTTTTTCTAAATCTTTGATATAGAGGTTCACATGTTTGTCTTATATTTGGAATAAAGTCTCATATATAATTTAAGCAACCTAAGAATCTTTATAGTTGATTTTTATTGGTGATTTCATCTGGAAAATTGTTAGCAAATTCTATTCATCTTTGAATTGGTTTTATTTTTCCTTGGAAAATATCGTATCCTAAGAACCTTATGTTTTGTTGAAATAATTTTATTTTGGGTAAATAAACAACTAAACTATTTTGTTTAATTATTTTGTGAAATATTTTTAAATGTTTAAAATGTTGTTCGATGGATTGTGAAAAGATTAAAACATCATCAATATAGACAATTGTGAATTCTTGATATGGATTAAAAATGTCATTCATAATATTTTGAAATTCAGAAGGGGCATGTTTTAGTCCGAATGGCATTACATTCCATTCGTATTGTCCAAATGGAACATTGAATGTCGTTTTATATTTATCTTTCTCAGCAATTTGTATTTGCCAAAATCTAGGTTTCATACCAAATTTTGAGAAGATTAAAGCATTTTGTATTTGGTTAATTAGATCTTTTTTGTTTGGTATGGGGTAACGTATCCATTCTAGAACAGAGTTTAAGGGTTTGTAATTGATTTCAAGACGAGGTACTCCTCGTTCAATTTCTGTTTGATTATTTACATAAAAAGTAGCACAACTCCACGGAGATTTGCTAGGTCATATAAGTCCCTTTTCTAGAAGTTCTTGAATTTCTTGATGACAATGTTTTAATAATTCAACATTCATTTGTATAGGTCTTGCTTTTGTAGGAATTTTTTATTCATGAAAATTTTTAATATATGGTAGGCTAACGATGTGTTTCTTTCTTTCCCAAAAAGCATTAGGAATTGTGGCACATATATCTTTTTCAATTAATTCTTTTAAGTGATTAATTTGATTTTGAATATAAGGGTCATCTAATTGTTTTTCGATTCTTTTATGATCTATTTCTTCCTTTAGAAATTGCATTTGTTGTGTCTTTCTTTTAATGGAATTAATAGTTTTAAATATTGAGGAATTTTGAATAGGATTTATTAATTTAGTAGATATTGGATTTACAAATTTGAAAGTAATGTTTTGATTTAAGATTTTTGAATTTATTCCTTTCTCATTTATTGAGAATGGATAAAGTTGAGATAGGAATGGGGTTCCTAATATTATTTCTTCATCTAAGTCTTTAACTAATATGAAGGTATTTTTGAAACAATATCTTTGATTGCATATATATGCATTTGAAAGTTTGTAACAAATTTTTAATCATTGACCATTGGCACCATGTTTTTCGGAGGTTTTTTCAAAGTATTTGGTAGGTATTAAGCCTTCTCGTATACAGTTTTGATCTGCTCCTAAGTCTATTAAAACCTTAGAAGTTAAATGGTATTCCTTGTTTATGACAAGATCAATAATAGAGTACCATTTTTGTATTTGAACTTTATTAATAAGATTAATAAACGATTCATGTGAAATTTTATCGGCTTTGTTATCAATTTCTTTGTTTTCAGGATTTTCAGAAGTGAAAAGTTGATCAATTATTTGTTGAGTTTGAAGTGATAAGAGTTCGAATTTTATTTGAGAATTTTCTTTTTTAATGTAAAAATTTCATCCTTTATTGTATTTATTTCTCTTTGAAGGTCGGGAATAGTTACTGGTTTTGTTTTTGGTTCAAAGCGAGAAATTATCTCTTTAAGATTGTAATGTTGGAAACTTTGTTGTTGAGGTTCTACTATAATAAGATCTTTAAGTTTTTCAAAATATTATTTTTTTAATTTCGGGGCCCTGATTATCACTAGAAGGATATTAATATTTTAGAATCAGAATTATTAGTATTTTCTTAAATTTCAAAAATTTGTTCGTAGGAGGATTCTTTATTAAATCTTCATCTATTTCTAAACTATTAATTTTTCCTTTCATAGGACAATTTGGAGCTATGTGTCACTTTTGTCAACATTTATAACAAGTAATTTCTTTTCTGGTAGTAGTTTTGTAATTTTTAAATCTTCTTTTTGCTTTATAAGTTTGTTTATTTTGGTTATTTTAAAAATATCCTTGGGTTCTATAAGGTTTTCTATAAAATTTCTTTTTAAATTGCTTGGGTTGTTTTCGTGCTGAGGGAGCTTGTATTTTTTCATAACCATATTGAGCACAAAAAGATCCAAGTTCCTGTTTTTGCTTATGAAATTCATTTTTCATTTTTGCTTGCAATTTATGCTATGTGCATAAAGCTAAAACTTCATTGTTTATCAAGTAATTAATTTGCCATAGGTTAAATTATCAAAAGGAATTGTACCGTGATAAGTTTGCCTTATTGTTTGGCGTACTTTTTCAGCAAATAATTTTGGCAATCCTGAGAGGAATCTTTCTTTCCAAATTTGATTATTGCAGTCTGTGCGGGTGTAGACTTTACTCAAGAAAACATCTTTATACCATATGAAATCTTGAAGTTTTGGACAGGTAAGGTTGGAAAGAATTTCAGAATTTCGTTCTTGGAACTGAACGGGTTCTCCTATAAAGTTTTTGGTAATAGTGTAAATCAAAGTTGCAACGATGTCTTGTGTTTGACTTATTCCTGAACCACTTGGTTCAACTTTAATGGCAGTTAGTATACTTGTTTTGTCATTTGAAGATACACAATTATCCCACCATCCTTTTAAATTGCCAATGAAATCGGAAATTAGCGTTTGAGCAATTTAGTGGTCTGTATTTTTATGTATTTTGTAACCAGTGGCTGCTAAGGTCATTTCATGCATTAAATTTAAAATTTGATGTTCATTCATGTCATCTATGTTCCATTCATAGATGTCATTTCCTGTATATTGAGCCTGGGTTAATTGATGTCTCTCTTCATATTGCATGTCAGGGAGAAATGGTCTGGAATAATAGTTTCTAAATTTTGGATACCTAGAATTTGTTATCTTTTGAAGAGTGAGGTTATGAAATTGTTCTTTCAGGTTATTTTGTAAATCATCATGATTATCTTTTATTTCATGTATGTCAGGAGGATTATGACCAGAAATTTCAATTATAGTATTAATTTTTTACGTTGATGTATTAAGTTTTTTTATGGAATTTAAATTCATGTTTTGTAATTGAAGGTTAATTTTGTCTAAAGTATTATTAGATTCTTTACCTAAAAAATTAATTTATTTTAAATCTTTATCTGATATTTCGAAAGGTTTAAACAATGGTTTTGTCTTATCGATTAGTCGAAGTTGTGATTTTATAGGATAATGTTGAGATTCAAGTTTGGATTCTATTCTTTCTACTTGGTTGGATATTGTATGTAAAATTTTATTAGAATAATTATTCTGTAATTGTATATTTTTAATATCTTTTAATGTTAGTACTTTTGTTCCAATTTCAGGTACATTTGTCATTTTGAAAGGTGAAGCTATTACTTCTTGATCATTATTATTTTCAAATTTAATTTCTTCTAAGGGAGGATGTGGAGAAGTTATACATGTTTTAAGATTTGTAGTTTCCCATGTGGGAGAAAGGTATTAGTATTAATAGTTTGATATGAAGGAGATGTAAGGTTTTGATAATAGGTTCTATATTTCATCCAATGGAAGAAATATATATTTAATTTAAGTTTTTACATTGTTTCGTAATGTTCATCGCAAATCTTACTTTGTTCAGTTTTGATAAAGGATTCAAAAAATTTATTCTTTAAGAGTTTATTTTTGTCAGACCAAAACTCTTTATCTAATTCTATTTTGTTAATTGTAAAGAGTTTGGAAATAACATTTAATTGGTTAATGTTTTGCATATCAGAATGAGTTGGGGATAAGGTTGATTCCTTACCTTTTGTATAAAAAGGTTGTGGTATTGTATTATCAAACCGTACTCCTTGAAGATTTATAGAAGTATTTGGTTGAGGAGGTTCATATGTAGTATGAAATCTAGGAGGTTCACACATAGTAGAAAATCTAGGAGGTTCATATCTTGAAGATTGAAACTGTATTTCTACACTTCCGTCTTCATTTTCAACAATACAGGTTAATTTTGGATCTTCAATTGAAGGTTTAAAAGCGTCTTCTGAATTCCATCTAGGATTATGAGTAATTTGGTTCCAAGATACCATTTTTGGAGTAAAATATTTGAGTATTCTGTATTGGCTTCCATTAGTAGGGTTTGGTTTTTAGGAGAAGTCTTAAGAGCTTTGGGGGATAAATTTGTATGCATTAGTTTATAATTGATGGAACACGAGACATACGCAGCAGAATAAGGATCTAATTACACTCTAATTGCCTTTAATTAAAAGGAAATTAGCATGCAAATGTAAAAAAAAAAAAAGAAACAGTAAACTAAAAGGGATAGTGTACAACCTTTGTAGCTCCCGAAAAATGCTTTTTCTCGCTGAATCTCGATCCGAACTCTACCAGACCACCACTAGAGTTTCCTTGCTATTCTCTAGACTTAGAACCGGGTTGTGGACCTAGTGAATGATGGAATGGAAAGAGAAGAAAGGGAGGTTCAAGGTTAATCTGAGAAAAATGGAGTTTTGGTGAGAATTTGTAAACCAAATAAAATATATAAAATTCAGCTAGAAGAAGCAAAAAACTTTTTTATTTCAAAAACAAATACTTTCTTTTATAAAACAATTACATGCATCTAATGCATGTCTTAGCTCACCAAAGATCAACACCTCACAAAGCACTAAACCAAAGTGGGCTATGTGTCATTCTATAATGTTTACACATAGTCCACTTAAGTTAATGGGATTATCAAACAAAAATGTTGGATAATTCCACTAACTCTAGTCAAGGGCAAAATGGTCTTTTTTCATTTGGTCAAAGTCAAACTTTGACTTTCCCTAGCAAAAAAAACCCTTTGACTTTTTACAGTTTTGACCCTCTTGACTAATTTTGACCTCCCGAACATCCCGAACATGAATCCAAATTCATATTTTCAAAATTCAAATCACATTTGAATATAGAGCGCCATACAAAAAACCGATAGCGATATCACATATACTTGTCAGTTTTACTCCCTTTTCCTTATTCGAACAATTCGAATTAATCCAACATACTGTTCTAAGTTTAATCCATATGAGCTAGCAGGGGGACCTAATGGACCTACAGATTATGGGCTCCAACAATTCGAGATTGACCAGTAAAAGTCTTTAACCTAATTAATCAACATTTGTTAACTAACGGGTCATTCCACTAAAGTCTCGTAGTTGCACTTCCCTCACTGTAGATATATTTCTATCCATCTGATATAACCATAACCAGTAAGTCAATATTTCACAGGTTGTTCGTGGTCTTGGCTGGGTTAAAATACCGTTTTACCCTAGAGAACACTTCTTGTTCCTTCAGTCCCACTGAACCTCTAAAGAACAATTGATTTGTGGTCCAACCAACAAATCGAGTCCCTCTCAGCCCCTGAAATGGGAGGCTTATTGAGCCAACGCTGTTGAGCTGCTCTCACCCATGCAGATCTAAGGATAATCCCAAATAAACAAGAGTTCATAGTAAGCTCAGGATTGAGATCGAGTTACCTAGGTCATCAAATTTGAATTAGTCAGTTGTATACAGTAAACGGTGTTATAAAGCAAAAGTGACTAAGTCGTGGTCCGGTCTTATATAAACTCATTGCATAGGATGCCCCCACTCACATATCTCTACATGAACGATTCAGGATCACATCATTTGTACTAACTACAAAGTAGGTCGCATCCATAGTGTCCGTAGAACAAGGCGCCCAACCTTATCCCTATACTATAGACCATTTTAGGCTATATACTCGAACTTGATCCATGTTTTATGTCATCACATAAAGTTCAAGTCTATATTAAATAGCCTCAGGACCTTAGTTTATTGGATTCAAGATTATAATTTCAATAACAATTTTATCGAAAACCAAAACAGAATATGTTTATTAATTTACAAACTACGAGTTATAGGACATAAAATCCAACAATAATGTATATGAAATATTCCTACAATAGATTCAGTTTGTGGTTCCCAATCCATGTTTTGAATTTTAATATCAAGCCTTAAAGATCTAAGTATATTTGGATCACTTAATGAAACTGAAAAGTTTGGATAACAATTGAAATAGACTAGTCCTCGTTCTAAATTTGATTGGACTATAGAAAGTATTGAGTTTGAAAAGTTTCTATGTCTTTTATCACGTAACAGTAATAGAATTAGAGTATCTAATCCTATCCTATAAAGTGGTTTTATGGGAATTTGAACTAATCCTATATGAAGAAATTTATATTTTTCTTGATGTTGAATAATTGATTGTCTTGAAAATAAACAAAGATTTTCTAAGAG
Organism: Benincasa hispida; assembly: GCF_027475165.1. Lineage (NCBI taxonomy): Eukaryota > Viridiplantae > Streptophyta > Magnoliopsida > Cucurbitales > Cucurbitaceae > Benincasa > Benincasa hispida. The sequence goes on from NC_143482.1 coordinate 17,182,017, forward strand.
TTTATTGATTGGGACTAATTGTTACGTGGTTTTGATTCTATAATCTTGAAAATCAAATTTTCCTATTTGATAGATTGTTTTAATATCTACTTTTGTATATTTCAATCATGGAGGTTTTTCTCTATTTTTTCTATTTGAAGCTCTTTACTATTCATTATGGAGGGTTGAGAATCATTTGAATAATCTTCAATTAAATTTGAGTTTTTCGTAATATGGGTTTTAAAGAGCATTTTTCAAGTTAACTTAGACATTAAAATTTTTAAGGCTTAAAGTCTTACTAGAATTCTAGTTATCTATTACGACAAAGAATCAGGATGTAGAAAATTCTACAACACTAGAACACCGAGCTTACCAACGGTTTTACGATTCTACTGTTGGGAACACAAGGCTTACAAAAGCATTATCCAATAGAATTAACTAGCAAACTTGATTATTACCATAAAGGATAATTAGAATGTTATTAAGACAAAGACTTAATGACAATTTAATGCTAATGCAATTGGATTAACACACACTACCAGTAAATGACTAGGCTCTGATACCATTAATTGCATGATGCATGGAAGAAATGGAAGAAATGGATACGTGATAATTAATTGGATGATGCATGGAAGAAATGGAAGAAATGGACACGTGATGTGTGTGTGGCATGAAGAATATGGAGTAAATGGAGTTGGTGGAAAGATGCATGGCTGACACCTGGCAAAGAGAGAGGAAATGGAAAATGGAATGGAAAATTGTGATATTTTATGGAATGGAAAATTGGGATTATGGAATAGAATGAGTATGTTGGTATGGAAATAGGCAAATGTTTAATATAATATGTGATTGAAATGATGATGAAAAGTTTGTATAAATTGAAAGTTAATAAAACAAGACTAAATTAATTGTTGAAATTGATAAAGAAAGATTGATGTAAAAAGTAGGTGATGGAAATTACTTGAAATGTTTGGGAGAAATGAAGAACTTCTTTATTTTTCAACACAAGGTACAAGTTCTCTAGATTTTTTCTCTCAAGGCAAAAAGTAAAAGATGCGGAAGAAAAAACTTGTGTCCCTGGATTCGTACTAAGCCTCATTTATAGAGATAGGAAGCTTATCATGCATTACATTGGGTGGACATGTTATACGACACATGACACCTAAAATCTAAAAACCAAACATTTATACAATACGTTGAGACTTAAGTTTGACATGCGTACAACGTTTTGTCTTCAGTTGGATTTTGTCGTCAACTTATTTGATTGATTTGGCGTGTGGATGTGACGCATAAAATTTGCAAATTCGTTGTCATCATCTTCTTCTTGAATGTTTGATGTATTTTCTTCTTGGTTGGTAGTGGATGGAGATGAAATCTGTTGAAGAATAATATTGAGCTCTTCCTCATTTGATACTTGTACCATTGCAGCCATAAATCTTGATTTTTTAGCCAAAAATTATTGATTCTTTTGTAGGTTTGGCTTCATGTTGTGGGGATAGATGGAAAACCATTTTTTCAACCACATTTTTTGAAGCAACGGCTGTGTTGAATTTGTCCCACCACTTGATTCGATATGATCGAGATAGGTGGGAGATGCCATTTGATTCTGTAACAGAATAATTCTAGCAAAAGATCCATACTAGATGAAAGTAATTTGAAAAACGTAGAGCTAAGTCAAAAGAATTTGAGAAAATATTATTTGAAAAGTATTTAAAACTTTCAAGAATTGGGTATGGTAGGATATCCTCATTAAGGCCAAATATGTCCCACCAATCATTAAACCATAATGGAAAATTTTGAATACATGTTTTATCAAACATTATGAACCAAGAATGATTAAAAAAATTTAAACAAAACATATTGTACCAAGCATTTTGACAATCGATGTATGAATAAGTTTATGGAGAGAATTGGTGAGAAAATCTTTTTTCGGTATAAATACTTTGATTCTATTTTGTTGTAGTTAGAACACGAAGAATTCTAACTTTTGAAAAGGCAATTCTATTGGGGTTGTCTTTATTCTTGTTATGGGTGATTTCAATTGAGTCGGTATCAACAAGAATAAATTCATAGAATAAACGGGGTTTTTTTTTATGGTTTGGAATAAAATGGAAATTTGACGGAAATGTTTATGAATTGTTTCAAGCATAGATTTACCTATGAATTCTGGCTCGAGAGTTGTAATATATGAGATATGGGTTTTATTATGGTAAGAAGTAGGTGAAGATGATCGATAATTAAAAGTTTTGTTTGAGGGTATAATTTCTGAATTTTGAGAGTTTGAGTTGGTAATGGCTTCGATGTAAGTGGTTGGAGGAGTGGATGACTCCTCAATTTTGATAGGGGAAGAGTTGATTGTTAAGGCAGAAGTCCTTGAAGGGATAGAAGATCCCAAAATTTAACATTTATTTGATAATGGCAATGTTTGAGGAGTTTTCCCTTTTCGATCTTCCATTACCAGTGATGATTCTCCTTTGAGAAATTGATACGCTTGAGAGTACGATGCTTTGGTTTGTGGAGGTGTTGATCGTTGTTGTTGAGATCACGATCATGCTTTTCTTCTTTCTTGCAAGTGGAATTCATTCTTTCTTTTCTTTCTCTCTTTCACTCTCTTCTTTAGTCTTGCCTTGAAGAAATTCTTGAGTGAGGTAATCAGGAAGGGAGTTTGCACTTCTTTTTATAGCTTCAATTTTGAAATCAAAACAAGAAAGTATTGCTTGCCATCTGGCAAAAATTTGTCGAGAAACCAAGTTTTTAACATCCTTTTGTAAAACATTGTAGCTGCTTTGCAATCCACACGTATTAAAAACAACTTTTGTTGATTAAATCACTTTGGAATTTATTGGCACGTAAAACGATTGATAAAATATCTTTTTTGATGGTTGAATAATTTTTTGAGATCCTAGCCAGATACCCGAATGATATCTAACTAATTGTTCGCTACCATTGATGGACTGTTTGAGAATGCCTTCATATCCTATATCTGATGCATCTGTTTCTACAATGAGTGATACATGTGGATTGATGATGGATAAACATAGAAGAATTTTGACTAGACATTTGATGGTTTTAATGATGCATGTATGTTGATGATTCCATGGAGGGGGGTTTTTCTCAGTGAGGTTCACATGTTTGTCTTAAATTTGGAATAAAGTCTAATATATAATTTAAGTAACCTAAGAATCTTTGTAATTCATTTTTATTGGTGATTTCATCTGGAAATTTGTTAGCAAATTCTATTGATATTTGAATATAAGGGTCATCTAATTGTTTTTCGATTCTTTTATAACGTATTTCCTTTTTTAGAAATTGTATTTGTCGTGTCTTTCTTTTAATGGAATTAATAGTTTTAAATATTAAGGAATTTTGAATTGAGTTTATTATTTTTGTAAATATTGGATTTACAAATTTGAAAGTAATGTTTTGATTTAAGATTATTGAATTTATTCCTTTCTCATTTACTGAGAATGGATAAAGTTGAGATAGGAATGGAGTTCCTAATATTATTTCTTCTTCTAAGTCTTTAACTAATATGAAGGTATTTTTGAAACAATATCTTTGATTGCATATATGTGCATTTGAAAGTTTGTAACGAATTTTTAATCGTTGACCATTGTCATCATGTAATTTTTCGAAGGTTTTTTCAAAGCATTTGGTAGGTATTAAGCCTTCTCGTATACAGTTTTGATCTGCTCCTAAGTCTATTAAAACCTTAGAAGTTAAATGATATTCCTTGTTTATGACAAGATCAATAATAGAGTACCATTTTTGTATTTGAGCTTTATTAATAAGATTAATAAACGATTCATGTGAAATTTTATCGGCTTTGTTATCAATTTCTTTGTTTTCAGGGCTTTCAGAAGTGGAAGATTGATCAATTATTTGTTGAGTTTGAAGTGATAAGAGTTCGAATTTTATTTGAGAATTTTCTTTTTTAATATTAGAAATTTCTTCCTTTATTGTATTTATTTCTCTTTGAAGGTCGGTAATAGTTACTGGTTTTGTTTTTGGTTTGAAGCGAGAAATTATCTCTTTAAGATTGTAATGTTGGAAACCTTGTTGTTGAGGTTCTTCTATAATAAGATCTTTAAGTTTTTCAAAATATTCTCTTTTAATTTCAGGGTCTTCAGTTTGGCGAATGGCCTCAAAAAGAATCTCTTGATCTCTTGAAATAACATTTATAGTTTGCTTGCATGCACATGTCTCGATTTGATTATCACTAAAGGATATTGATATTTCAAAATCAGAATTATCAGTATTTTCTTGAGTTTCAAAAATTTGTTCATAGAAGGATTCTTCATTGTCATCTGATGAGGAGGAGTCTGAATGTGTTAACAAATTTAATAATTGAATTTTTAAATTTTCATCTATTTCTAAACTATTAATTTTTCCTTTCATAGGACAATTTGGAGCTATGTGTCCCTTTTGTCTACATTTATAACAAGTAATTTCTTTTCTTTTAGTAGTTTTGTAATTTTTAAATCTTCTTTTTGGTTTATAAATTTGTTTGTTTTGGTTATTTTGAAAATATCCTTGGGTTCTATAAGGTTTTCTGTAAAATTTCTTTTTAAATTGCTTGGGTTGTTTTCGTGCTGAGGGAGCTTGTATTTTTTCATAACCATATTGAGCACAAAAAGATCCAAGTTCCTGTTTTTGCTTATGAAATTCATTTTTCATTTTTGCTCGCAATTTAAGCTATGTGCATAAAGCTAAAACTTCATTGTTTATCAAGTAATTAATTCGCCATAGGTTAGATTATCAAAAAGAATTGTACCGTGATAAGTTTGCCTTATTGTTTGGCGTACTTTTTCAGCAAATAATTTTGGCAACCCTGAGAGGAATCTTTCTTTCCAAAATTGATTGTTGCAGTCTGTGCGAGTGTAGACTTTACTCAAGAAAACATCTTTATACCATATGAAATCTTGAAGTTTTGGACAGGTAAGGTTGGAAAGAATTTCAGAATTTCGTTCTTGGAACTGAACGGGTTCTCCTATAAAGTTTTTGGTAATAGTGTAAATAAAAGTTTCAATGGTGTCTTGTATTTGACTTATTCCTGAATCACTTGGTTCAACTTTAATGGCAGTTAGTATACTTGTTTTTTCATTTGAAGATACACAATTATCCCACCATCCTTTTAAATTGCCAGTGAAACCGGAAATTAGCGTTTGAGCAATTTGGTGGTCTGTATTTTTATGTATTTTGTAAGCAGTGGCTGCTAAGATCATTTCATGCATTAAATTTAAAATTTGATGTTCAGTCATGTCATCTATGTTCCATTCATAGATGTCATTTCCTGTATATTGAGCCTGGGTTAATTGATGTCTCTCTTCATATTGCATGTCAGGGAGAGATGGTCTGGAATAATAGTTTCTAAATTTTGGATACCTAGAATTTGTTATCTTTTGAAGAGTGAGGTTATGAAATTGTTCTTTCAGGTTATTTTGTAAATCATCAGGATTGTCTTGTATGTCATAATGATTTTGACCAGAAGTTTCATTTATAGTATTAATTTTAGATGTCGATGTATTGAATTCTTTTGTGGAATTTAAATTCAGGTTTTGTAATTGAACGTTAATTTTGTCTAAAATATTATTAGATTCTTTACTCAAAAAATTAATTAATTTTAAATCTTTATCTGATATTTCAAAAGGTTTAAACAATGGTTTTGTTTTATCGATTAGTTGAGGTTGTGATTTTATAGGGTAATGTTGAGATTCAAGTTTGGATTCTATTCTTTCTGTTGGGTTGGATATTGTATGTAAAATTTTATTAGAATAATTATTCTGTAATTGTATATTTTTAATATCTTTTAATGTTAGTACTTTTGTTCCAATTTCAGGTACATTTGTCATTTTGAAAGGTGAAGCTATTACTTCTTGATCATTATTATTTTCAAATTTAATTTCTTCTAAGGGAGGATGTGGAGAAGTTATACATGTTTTAAGATTTGTAGTTTCCCATGTGGGAGAAAGGTATTAGTATAGTTTGATATGAAGAAGATGTAAGGTTTTGATAATAGGTTCTATATTTCATCCAATGGAAGAAATATATATTTAATTTAAGTTTTTCCATTGTTTCGTAATATTCATCACGAATCTCACTTTGTTCAGTTTTGGTAAAGGATTCAATAAATTTATTCCTTAAGAGTTTATTTTTGTCAGACCAAAACTCTTTATCTAATTCTATTTTGTTAATTGTAAAGAGTTTGAAAATAACATTTAACTGGTTAATGTTTTACACATCAGAATGAGTTGGGGATAAGGTTGATTCCTTATCTTTTGTATAAAAAGATTGTGGTATTGTATTATTAAACCGTGCTCCTTGAAAATTTATAGAAGTATTTGGTTAAGGAGGTTAATACGTAGTAGAAAATCTAGGAGGTTCATATCTTGAAGATTGAAATTGTATTTCTATACTCCCGTCTTCATTTTAAATAATATAGGTTAATTTTGGATCTTCAATTGAAGGTTTAAAAGCGTCTTCTAAATTCCATATAGGATTATGAATAATTTGATTCCAAGATAGAATTTTCGGAGTAAAAGTATTTGAGTATTCTGTATTGGCTTCCATTAGGAGGGTTTGGTTTTTAGGAGAAGTCTTAAGAGTTTTGGGGGATAAATTTGTATGCATTAGTTTATAATGTATCCGAAATATTCCTACAATAGATTCAGTTTGTGGTTCCCAATCCAGGTCTTGAATTTTAATATCAAGCCTTAAAGATCTAAGTATATTTGGATCACTTAATGAAACTGAAAAGTTTGGATAACAATTGAAATAGACTAGTCCTCGTTCTAAATTTGATTCGACTATAGAAAGTATTGAGTTTAAAAAGTTTCTATGTCTTTTATCACGTAACAATAATAGAATTGGAGTATCTAATCTTATTTTATAAAGTGGTTTACGGCAATTTGAACTAATCCTATATGAAGAAATTTATATTTTTCTTGGTGTTAATAATTGATTGTCTTGAAAATAAACAAAGAGTTTCGGAGAGTAATTAGAATGTTATTAAGATAAAGACTTAATGACAATTTAATGCTAATGCAATTGGATTAACACACTCTACCGATAAATGACTAGGCTCTGATACCATTAATTGCATGATGCATGGAAGAAATGGAAGAAATGGATACGTGATGATTAATTGGATGATGCATGGAAGAAATTGAAGAAATGGACACGTGATGTGTATGTGGCATGAAGAATATGGAGTAAGTGGAGTCGGTGGAAGGATGCATGGCTGACACGTGGCAAAGAGAGAGGAAATGGAAAATGGAATGGAAAATTATGATTATGGAATGGAAAATTATGATATTTTATGGATATGGAAAATTATGATTATGGAATGGAAAATTATTATATTTTATGGACTGGAAAATTATGATGTTGGAATAGAATGAGTATGTTGGCCTTTCCAGGTTAGTCCCTCAGGTCGGTACTAAGGAATGAGGTAAAGGTTTAATATAATATGTGATTGAAATAATGATGAAAAGTTTGTGTAAATTGAAAGTTAATAAAACAAGACTAAATTAATTGTTGAAATTGATAAAAAAAGATTGACGTAGGAAATATGAACTTACTTGAATTGTTTGGGAGAAATGAAGAATTCTTTATTTTTCAATACAGGGTACAAGTTCTCTAGATTTTCTCTCTCAAGGCAAAGTAAAAGATGCGGAAGAAAAAACTTGTGTCCCTAAATTCGTACTAATCCTCCTTTATAGAGATAGAAAGCTTATCATGCATTACATTGGGTGGACATGTTATAGGACACGACACCTAAAATCTAAAAACCAAACATTTGTACAATACGTTGAGACTTAAGTTTGACACGCGTACAATGTTTTGTCAATTGGATTTTGTCGTCAACTTATTTGATTGATTTGGTGTGTGGATGTGACGTGTAAAATTTGCAAATTCGTTGTCATCATCTTCTTCTTGAATGTTTGATGTATTTTCTTCTTGGTTGGTAGTGGATGGAGATGAAATCTGTGAAGAATAATATTGAGCTCTTCCTCATTTGATACTTGTACCATTGCAGCCATCAGTCTTGATTTTTTGGTAAAAAAATTACTGATTCTTTTGTAGGTTTGGCTTCATATTGTGGGGATAGATGGAAAACCATTTTTCCACCACATTTTTTGAAGCAATAGCTGTGTTGAATTTGTCCCACCACTTGATTCGATATGATCGAGATAGGCGGGAGATGTCATTTGATTCTATAACAGAATAATTCTAGCAAAAGATCCATGCTAGATGAAAGTAATTTGAAAAACGTAGAGTTAAGTCAAAAGAATTTGAGAAAATATTATTTGAAAAGTATTTAAAACTTTCAAAAATTGGGTATGGTAGGATAGCCTCAATAAAGCCAAATATGTCTCACCAATCATTAAACCATAATGGAAAATTTTGAATACATGTTTTGTCAAACATTATGAACCAAGAATGATTAAAATTGTTTAATCAAAATATATTGTACCAAGCATTTTGATAACCGATTTAGGAATAAGTTTGTGGAGAGAATTGGTGAGAAAATCTTTTTTCGGTATAAATACTTTGATTCCATTTTGTTGGAGTTAGAACACGAAAAATTCTAACTTTTGAAAAGGCAATTCTATTGGGGTCGTCTTTATTCTTGTTATGGGTGATTTCAATTGAGTTGGTATCAACAAGAATAAATTCATAGAATAAACGAGTTTTTTTTTTATGGTTTGGAATAAAATGGAAATTTGACGGAAATGTTTTATGAATTGTTTCAAGCATAGATTTACCTATGAATTCTGGCTCAAGAGTTGTAATATATGAGGTTTGAGTTTTATTATGGTAAGAATAGATGAAGATGATCGATAATTAAAAGTTTTGTTTGAAGGTATAATTTCTGAATTTTGAGAGTTTGAGTTTGTAATGGCTTGGATGTAAATGGTTGGAGAAGTGGATGACTCCTCAATTTTGATAGAGGAAGAGTTGATTGTTAAGGCAGAAGACCTTGAAGGGATGGAAGATCCCAAAATTTGAAATTTATTTGATAACGGCAATGCTTGAGGAGTTTTCCCTTTTCGATCCTCCATTACTCGTGATGATTCTCCTTTGATAAATTGATACGCTTGAGAGTACGATGTTTTGGTTTGTGGAGATGTTGATCGTCGTTGTTGTTGTTCTTGATCACAATGATGCTTTTCTTCTTTTTTGCAAGTGGAATTCATTCGTTCTTTTATTTCTTTCTTTAATTGTCTTCTTTGTCTTGCCTTGAAGAAATTCTCGGGTGGGGTAATCAGAAAGGGAGTTTGCATTTCCTTTTATAGCTTCAATTTTGAAATCAAAACAAGAAAATATTGCTTGTTGTCTGGCAAAAATTTGTTGAGAAACCAGATTCTTAACATCCTTTTATAAAACATCTGTAGCTGCTTTGCAATCCACGTGTATTAAAAAACTTTTGTTGATTAAATCACTTTGGAATTTGTTGGTACATAAAACGATTGATAAAATCTCTTTTTTTATGGTTGAATAATTTTTTGAGATCCTAGCCAGATACCTTAATGATATCTAACTAGTTGCTCGTTACCACTGATGGATTGTTTGAGAATACCTCCATATCCTATATCTTATGTATCTGTTTCTACAATAAGTGATGCATGTGGATTGATGACAGATAAACCTGGAAGACTCTTGACTAGACCTTTGATAGTTTTAATGATGCATGTATGTTGATGATTCCATGGAGGGGGTTTTTTTCTAAGTCTTTGATATAGAGGTTCACATGTTTGTCTTAAATTTGGAATAAAGTCTGATATATAATTTAAGCAACCTAAGTTTTTCGATTCTTCTATAACGTTTTTACTTTTTTAGAAATTGTATTTGTTGTGTCTTTCTTTTAATGGAATTAATAGTTTTAAATATTGAGGAATTTTGAATTGAATTTATTAATTTGGTAGATATTGGGTTTACAAATTTGAAAGTAATGTTTTGATTTAAGATTATTGAATTTATTCCTTTCTCATTTATTGAAAATGGATAAAGTTAAGACAGGAATGGAGTTTCTAATATTATTTCTTCATCTAAGTCTTTATCTAATATGAAGGAATTATTCTTCATATATGTGCATTTGAAAGTTTGTAACGAATTTTTAATCGTTGACCATTGGTACCATGTAATTTTTCGGAGGTTTTTTTCAAAATATTTGGTAGGTATTAAGCTTTCTCGTATACAGTTTTGATCCGCTCCTGAGTCTATTAAAACCTTAGAGTTAAATGGTATTCCTTGTTTATGACAAGATCAATAATAGAGTATCATTTTCGTATTTGAACTTTATTAATAAGATTGATAAACTATTCATGTGAAATTTTATTGGCTTTGTTATCAATTTCTATATTTTCAGGATTTTCAAAAGTGGAAGGTTGATCAATTATTTGTTGAGTTTGAAGTGATAAGAGTTCCAATTTTATTTGAGAATTTTCTTTTTTAATGTAAGAAATTTCTTCCTTTATTGTGTTTATATGAGTAATTTGATTCCTAGATAGCATTTTTGGAGTAAAAGTATTTGAGTATTCCATATTGGCTTCCATTAGGAGGGTTTGGTCTTTGGGACAAGTCTTAAGAGCTTTGGGGGCTAAATTTGTATGCATTAGTTTATAATTTATCCGAAATATTCCTACAATAGATTCAGTTTGTAATTCCCAATCCATATTTTGAATTTTAATATCAAGCCTTAAAGATTTAAGTATATTTGGATCACTTAATTAAACTGAAAAGTTTGGATAACAATTGAAATAGACTGGTCCTCGTTCTAAATTTGATTCCACTATAGAAAGTAATGAGTTTGAAAAGTTTCTATGTCTTTTATCACGTAACAATAATAGAATTGGAGTATCTAATACTATTTTATAAAGTGGTTTTATGGAAATTTGAACTAATCCTATATGAAAAAATTTATATTTTTCTTGGTGTTGAATAATTGATTGTCTTGAAAATAAACAAAGAATTTCTAAGAGTTTATTGATTGGGACTAATTGTTCTGTGTTTTTTATTCTATAATCTTGAAGAAAATCAAATTTTCCTATTTGATAGATTGTTTTAATATTTATTTTTGGTATATTCCAATTATGGAGGTTTTTCTCTATTTTTTCTATTTGAAGCTCTTGACTATTCACTATAGAGGGTTGAGAATCATTTGAATAATCTTCAATTAATTTTTATTTTTTCATAATATGGGCTTTAGAGAGCATTTTTCCAATTAACTTAGACATTAAAATTTTTAAGGCTTAAAGTCTTAGTAGAATTCTAGTTATCTATTATGACAAATAATCAAGAGGCTGAAAATTCTACAACACTGGAACACCGAGCTTATCAACGATCTTACGATTCTACTGCCGGGAACACAAGGCTTACCAAAGTGTTATCAAATAGAATTATCCAGCAAACTTGATTATTACCACAAAGGATAATTAGAATGTTATTAAGACAAGGACTTAATGACAATTTAATGCTAATTTAATTGGACTATCACACTCTACCGATAAATGACTAGGTTCTGATACCATTGTGTCACACCCCACTCCAGATTACCCTCTTAATCTGGATGGAATGGTGACTGCAGCAGTTAGCAACCCTTTTGCTAGCACTTACTGCCTATCTAACCTGTTAAATTTTGCTCAAACCCTGAATACATACATATCATCAATATACCAACATATTAACTCGGAACTTAACACATTTACATTACAGGGTTTTGCAGCATTGTTCATACATGAATATTACAACTTAATGAGCCCCATTTAGAATACTAGTCACTAGACTGACACATGTGTACTAACTAATACAGGTCTTCAGTTACACTTCCTTCAATCTGTTTCTTTGAGTGGCAGAGCAGCAGCAGAAAAGTATTTTGGGAACTGATCGCTACCTGAAAAAGAAAAACATTTGAAAACGTGAGCTAGAAGCCCAGTGAGTGACTTAACAAAAACATAAATCTCATGCTCTAATTAAAAGCTTGAAAACATAATACTGTAATTAAAATATACCAAGCAAACGTGTACATAAAACCTTTAAAACCATTGTATTTGAAACCTGAATCTTAGTTAAGAATGAACATTGATCGTTCTAATTTCCAACGCCAAGCCATGGCCAGGAGAGACCTCTACTCGACCTGTTCATACTGAACTATGGCTAAGCGAGATCCCTAAGTCGATCTCTTTAAATAAAGCGATGGGCATCTCAAGCAACTTCCTTCAAACATAAACATTTCATAGCACTTTTCTTATTTTGCTAGACTATGCCTTAGTCTATTAGTTTAGAGTGGCCGTTTTGCTCACTCCTTATCATTCTTTACTGCGTTACTACTTAACTGGAAAGGAACTTCTCTTATTCTCTTCCTACAATCATAACTTGCATTCTTAGTTGAGAGAGAATCTTTACTCAATCCCTCAACATCAATTCATGGCTAGAATGGAGTGTTCTCGACACTATCAATCACAACTTTTCCCTTAATTGTACAATTCTAGTTCAAGTACCATCATACCTTAGGTACTACTGCTCAGATACCTTCTCCGTATACTTTAGTATCGAGCTGCTCGCATACCTTCTCCATGTCCTTTAGTATCGAGCTATTTAAATTCTAGGGCAAGGCCTTAGTATCTTCTCTATGTACGTCAGTACTAAGTTATTCACATTCTAGTTTAAGCTCCAGTACTTTCTTCATGTACCTCAGTACTGAGCTATTATACTTACTTGCTTGCATATTCTTATCTCTTAATAACTTAGTTGCCCAAACACATTCCTTACTAACGCATCCTTATGGTCATTGTAAAACATGCATAAATACAACATTACTGTGAGGTGCGTTGTTTGGTAATTATTTGAGAATATTTGTCATAAATAGCTTTTAGTAAGCATGCATTGCTAAACATTCATAAGCTTTAGCAATTTACTTAAAACATTTAAAACATTTAGAGTCACTCATTCCTGCAGCTGGAACCATATGACCAAGAAATACAACCTAGTCTAACTGGAAATCACATTTGCTGAACGTGGCATACAACTACTTCTCTCGCAGTGTCTGCAAAACTATTCTTAAATGGTTCCCGTGATCTTCCCTACTGATTGAATACACCAATATGTCATCAATGAAGATTATCATGAACTGATCCGAGTAGGGATGAAATATCCTATTCATCAAGTCCATAAACACTGCAGGGGCATTTGTTAGTCCAAATGGCATTATTAGGAACTTGTAATGTCCATACCTCGTCCTGAATGCAGTTTTTAAAACATCCACCTCTACCTTCAACTGATGGTAACCTGATCTCAAATCTATTTTAGAGAAAATCGTGGCTCCCTTAAACTGATCAAAAAGATCACCTATACCAGACAATGGGTACTTGTTCCTGATCATCACCTTGTCCTAATGCCTATAATCTATACATAACTGAAAGTACCGTCTTTCTTCTTGATAGAAGACCGACGCTTCCCAAGATGACACACTGGATCTGTTGTAACCCTTATTTATTAATTCCTGTAACTGAACTTTCATCTTCTTAAGTTCTTCTGGCACCATCCTTAATGGTACCTGAAAGATAGATGTTGTATCTGGAATTAAATCGATAGTAAACTCAACTTTCCTGTCAGGTTGTAAATCTGATAACTTTTCAGGGAAAACATCCAAGAACTCTTGTAATAACTGGTACATCCTCAGGTTTCAGTTTTGCATCCTACGAAACCATCACATGGGCTAAATAGGCTTCACATCTTTTACTTAGTAGCTTCCTAGCCTTCACTGCTGATATTATGCTTCCTGAAAGTATTCCTTTGCTTCCTACAAATACTATCTCTTGCCTACCAAATCTCTCAAACATTATCCATCCTTAAAACAATTCATACGGTTGTAACATTTATTCAGAAAATCCATGTCTAAAGTGACATCAATTCTAGGAAATCTAATGGAATCACTTCATAACTATACTTATCAACAACTACTCCAGAGCCTGTAAAACTCTTATACTATTACAACCTCTCCACAACATAATAATAACTACTTAGGGACATGGTCTCTACAATCTTTCCTACAAATAGTGCAACATATCAGATAACAATAAAGGTATAACACCATAGGCAACTAGTTCATAAATATACTGATACATAAAGTTATTTTACCATTCACAACATTAGGTGACTTCTCTGCCTCCTGGTAGGACACTTCGTAAAACCTTCCCCTGCCACTGAGGTCGTTCTGCTTCCTTTCTCGTTTTTCTTCTCTTGAATCCCTTCCTCGGCTTCTGAGTCACTAGGCTTATCTATCGTCTGTAAAGTCATTCCATGTTCTATCTGAACTCCTCGACCTAGCTGGGGCATTCCTTCTTGAAATGTCCTGCCTGTCCGTACTGGAAACATACGTTTTTCCCTTTATAACATGTCCCTCGGTGATGCTTACCACAATTCGTGCATAAGAGTTTCTTACCTATACCAGCTACCAGCTCGGTAGGATGCCACAACCTTGATCTATCATCCATATTAATCACAAGTCTTGGCTACTTTCTTCCTACCCTATGCTGACTTGTAGCTCTTTGTCCTTTATCAATACCTATTAGGTAATTCTCAATACTGTACTTCCTTTCCGAATTCGCCAGAATTGATTTGACACTTTCTGTCATCCCCTTGGCGATCCTGTTAAATATTCTATCCTCTAACTAAGGATCTGTTCCTGTCTGCGAAATCCTCGACTCCCCTTCTGAAGTCATTTCCTAATTTACCGGGTCTTTACCTTTCTGTTCACTAAAATCTGGATTCCCTCGAGTATCGGAACTTCTAAAGGTAGGGTCAAGGTTCCCGTTGTCTGTCTGTCTGTCTGCTTTGCTTGCCACTTTTCTTGACATCTTCCTCTTACTTAGGTAGTACACATGCTAAGGTCTCAAGACTCAGACTTATATATATAAACTTTTCCCCTCTCTTCCTAAAATCTTTTGCTCTGATACCACCTTGTCACACCCCACTCTAGATTACCCTCTTAACCTGGATGAAATGGTGACTACAGCAGTTAGCAACCCTTTTGCTGGCACTTACTGCCTATCTAACCTGTTAAATTTTGCTCAAACCCTGAATACATACATATCATCAATATATTAACATATTAATTCAGAACTTAACACATTTACATTACAGGGTTTCGCAGCATTGTTCATACATGAATATTACAACTTAGTGAGCCCCATCTAAAATACTAGTCACTAGACAGACACATGTGTACTAACTAATACAGGTCTTCAGTTACACTTCCTTCAACCTGTTTCTTTGAGTGGCAGAGCAGCGGCAGAAAATTCCTTTGGGAACTGACCGCTACTTGAAAAAGAAAAACATTTGAAAACGTGAGCTAGAAGCCCAGTGAATGACTTAACAAAAACGTAAATCTCATGCTCTAACTGAAAGCTTGAAAACATAATACTGTAACTAAAATATACTAAGCAAACGTGTACATAAAACCTTTAAAACCATTGTATTTGAAACCTGAATCTTAGTTAAGAATGAACATTCATCGTTCTAATTCCCAATGTCAAGCCATGGCCAGGAGAGACCTCTACTCGACCTGTTCATACTGGACTATGGCTAAGCGAGATCCCTACGTCGATCTCTTTAAATATACCTATGGGCATCTCAAGCAACTTCCTTCAAACATAAACATTGATAACAACATTTAACCATTATTAAACATCATTATTCCTTAGTTGAGAACAAGCATACATCACTCTAGCTCCTAACGTCTGTTACCGGCCAAGAGACCCATACTTCGACCTCCCTTTGTTGGTATATAGCCTAGGAGACCCATACTTCGGCCTCCCTTTGCTGGTATATGGCCTAGGAGACCCATACTTCGGCCTCTCATTAATAACTACCTACGTGCACATGGAGTTTCTATGTACCGTCAACATCTTAGGTAGATTTATTTAGATACCTTCCTTACCTTCAGTATCTGGCTCACTTAAGCTATCAAGTTCTCAAAGAGCATTAAAAGAATAGCTCTCAAATATAGTATAGAAAACTCTTTAGGATACTTTCTCTACCTTCATTGTAATGCCCCAGGCCTAGGATTCGAACCAGGATTCGAAATTCAGATTCGGCCCCTGATGGACCCGGCATTCCCCTGCGTCCCCTGCGACCTGGCTACGTCATCCTCACTTGCCTTAAATGCTTCTAGAAGGGAAAGTTGTCCCTACAAACCAACACGGGTCGTTACATTCAGTATCCCTTTTCATTATGTTTAGGAATACCAACGCATGTACTTTGACAACCTTAAGTATTTAAAACATAATACATCAAGCTTCATTTAACCTTAGCTTAACTCTAGTGCATGCTCACACTTTGTAAAATAAGTTAGCTTAAATCATGTTAAACTAGCTCGTAAAAACCATTAACATGTGTTAGACATGGATAACATACTTGAAACACTCATACATTAGTAAACATCATGAAAATAGAGTTACTAAAACATGTTGAAAGTATTTGGACAAGATATCATACTTAAATCATGTCCATTTCCATAGAATACATGCTTTACTTAGCATGAGAAACAGCTTCAAACATAGGTTGCTTGGCACTTCATATAAACACTTAGCATGAGGAATAACTTCAAAGAAATCATGGTTTCTAAATCATTAAAACATTAAATCATCATATAGTCACTCACTGCTCGTTGGCCTCTTAACGGGTTATACGCCTCTCCTAGCTCTTCTTGGCCTGAAAGGACATAATTCCCGGTTCAACTACTTAGAATTCTTAGCAAAATACCTCAAATAGTTCATTTACTAATGGAACTTTCATCATCAAAGACGGTTTTACTAGCGAGATACTCATCATGAGTGAATTCATTCTCATGAGCGAGATCCTCACGAGCGAGATCCTCCTCATGATCGAGATCCTCATGAACGAGATCAAGCTTTTCCTGACAAACTTTCATCCTAGCGATACTCACCTTACCAGCGAGATTTAGCCCAATTTCTAGCGAGATTTCCTTCTAGAGCGAGATCCTCATCACAAAATTAGTGAGATTTCCTTCATTAGCGAGATTTTCATTCTCCATATCTCACTATAACTCTCCATGGTGAGCTGTTTGCTTGTTCTTCCCAAGCAACTGTCTGCTTATGCACAGATTCTCTGTTACAACTTCAAAAATTCATAACTCAAAATCCAGACCTCTTTTGAAGAAACTTTCTTCTACAAACATGTTTAGAATTGAGTAACTTTCTTACCTTAAAATTTCAGCCAAAAATTCCTTATAGTTTGGCCTAGAGCTTCTAATCTTCACCTCGGCTCTGTTTAATCCGAGATTCTGCCTCTTCTACAAATTCCTCACTTTTTGTTCTTCTTCTCCTATAATCTTTCTCTAGCAGGACAACCTCGAAAACTAGATTCTCCCAGCTTTCAAAGGGCACCAATTTCACTAAATTTGCTCATGTAGATTGCCGAAACCAAACTTTTGAAGTTCCTCTTCCTTTTAATCTTCTTGTCGACTCCCGAGTTCAAGGATTTACCGCCACATCACCCCATATTTAATGCCTCCAACCAAACCAATAAATGAACTTTCCTATTTAATATGTTTTTCTTCTTCTTTCTCCACAACTCCTATAAATAACATGGTTTTTCACTTATTAGAAATTTAATATTTCATTTCTTTGGCTAAACATACTTGTTTAGGAAATTTAGAATCCGAGGTTTACACTTAGTTACACAAGAACTTATTTCTTCTTGCTTCCATCCTATAAATAATATGGCTTCATTTAACTCATTAGAATACATCACATTACTTGACCTTACTTGAAGTAATTAGGGTTCGGGTTTTACACATTGTTTGTATGAAGCATGGAATGAAGCATGGAAGAAATGGAAGAAATTGACACTTGATGTGTGTGTGGCATGAAAAATATGGAGTAAATGGAGTTAGTGGAAGGATGCATGGCTGACACGTGGCAAAGAGAGAGAAAATGGAAAATGGAATGGAAAATTATGATATTTTATGGAATGGAAAATTTTGAATACATGTTTATAAATTTCAACAATTAATTTAGTCTTATTTTATTAACTTTCAATTTACACAAACTTTTCATCATCATTTCAATCACATATTATATTAAACTTTTACCTCATTCTATACCAACATACTCATTCCATTCCATAATCATAATTTTCCATTCCATTTTCCATTTCCTCTCTCTTTGCCACGTGTCAGCCATGCATCCTTCCACCAACTCCATTTACTCCATATTCTTCATGCCACACACACATCACGTGTCCATTTCTTCTATTCCTTCCATGCTTTATGAAAACAATGGCGTCTCATTAAGACCAAATATGTCCCACCAATCATTAAACCATAAAGGAAAATTTTGAATACATGTTTTGTCAAACATTATGAACAAAGAATAATTAAAATTGTTTAACCAAAACATATTGTACCAAGCATTTTGATAATCGATGTATGAAAAAGTTTGTGGAGAAAATTGATGAGAAAATCTTTTTCCGATATAAATCTTTGATTCCATTTTGTTGGAGTTAGAACACGAAGAATTCTAACTTTTGAAAAGGCAATTCTATTGGGGTCATCTCTATTCTTGTTATGGGTGATTTCAATTGAGTCGGTATCAACAAGAATAAATTCATAGAATAAACGGGTTTTTTGTGGATGGTTTGGAATAAAATGAAAATTTGACGAAAATGTTTTTTGAATTGTTTCAAGCATAGATTTACCTATGATTCTGGCTCGAGAGTTGTAATATATGAGGTATGGGTTTTGTTATGGTAAGAAGTAGATGAAGATGATCGATAATTAAAAGTTTTGTTTTAGGGTATAATTTCTGCATTTTGAGAGTTTGAGTTTGTAATGTCTTGGATGTAAGTGGTTGGAGGAGTGGATGACTCCTCAATTTTGATAGGGGACAAGTTGATTGTTAAGGCAGAAGACCTTGAAGGGATGGAAGATCCCAAAATTTGAAATTTATTTGATAATGGCAATGTTTGAAGAGTTTTCCCTTTTTGATCTTTCATTACTGGTGATGATTCTCCTTTGAGAAATTGATACGCTTGAGAGTACGATGCTTTGGTTTGTGGAGGTGTTGATCGTGGTTCCTTTTTTTAGAGTACCCCCGGGAATAGATCTAGTAGAGACGGGGTGGGGCCTATAGCTCAGAGGATTAGAGCATGTGTCTACAAACCATGGACATCTTCCCAAACCATAGTCCCATGAGTTAATATTCATATACTAGCGTTTCTACGTATATGAATTAGATTTGTTTAGTTTTATCGCCTTTTGTTAGTGGATGTTTTTTCTAGCGTTTTTAGGTTTCGTTATTATTGTTTATTTAGTATGGGATGGGTATCTTAGCTTTCGCAAGGAGGATATGATGGTTCCGTTGCTTTATTATTTCATTTGTTATTCAACAATCCTAAAGTTTCTTTTTTTTCTTTAAAAATAAATATTTCGTAGTCTTTCATAATAGAAATATTGTTAAAAGTCGCTGCATCAACTATGGTTATTTCATATCCTCCTTTTTCTTTTCGTATTATTTTGCTTACTATACCTGCTGCTATAGCATTATAAACATTATTATTACTCTTACTCCCGTTGGGATAAATATGAACCCTTCCCCTGTTCCCGCCTACGTATATGGGATATTTTAAGAAGTGAACATCTTTCTTAGTCGCAGGGTCCGGTAAAAGAATAGGAAAGGAGATTTCACTATATTTCTGACTAGGAACAGACCCTATCACAAGAATATTTTTTTTTTTAGTGGGACGATAGCTCTGAAAAGACAGATTGCCTATCTTTTCTTTTATCTCGGGAGAAACGAAAGAATACTTCCATCTCCAAGTTTAACTCAGACGTAGCTCGCTTCTTTTTGGGTGTGAAGCAGTGTCAAACCAAAATACCCAACAAGCATTAGCTCTCCCTGAAAAGGAGGTGATCCAGCTGCACCTTCCAGTATGGCTACTTTGTTACGACTTCAATCCAGTCACTAGCCCTACCTTCGGCATCCCCCTCCTTGCGGTTAAGGTAACGACTTCGAGCATGGCCAGCTCCCATAGTGTGATGGACGGTATGTACAAGGCCCGGGAACGAATTCACCGTTGTATGGCTAACCGGCGATTACTAGCGATTCCAGCTTCATGCAGGTGAGTTGCAGCCTACAATCCGAACCGAGGATGGGTTTTTGGAGTTAGCTCACCCTCGTGGGATCACAACCCTTTTCCTGGCCATTGTAGCATGTGTGTCGCCCAGGGCATAAGGGGCATGATGACTTGACGTCATCCTCACCTTCCTCCGGCTTATCACCAGCAGTCTGCTCAGGGTTCCAACCTCAACGGTTGGCAACTAAACACGAGGGTTGCGCTCGTTGCGGGACTTAACCCAACACCTTACAGCACGAGCTAACGACAGCCATGCACCACCTGTGTCCGCATTCCCGAAGGCACCCCTCTCTTTCAAGAGGATTCGCGGCATGTCAAGCCCTGGTAAGGTTCTTCGCTTTGCATCGAATTAAACCACATGCTCCACTGCTTGTGTGGGCCCTCGTCAATTCCTTTGAGTTTCATTTTTGCGAACGTACTCCCCAGGCGGGATACTTAACATGTTAGCTACAACACTGCACGGGTCGATATGCACAGCGCCTAGTATCCATCGTTTATGGCTAGGACTACTGGGGTATCTAATCCCATTCACTCCCCTAGCTTTCGTCTCTCC
The DNA here is from genome assembly GCF_027475165.1 of Benincasa hispida. Taxonomy (NCBI): domain Eukaryota; kingdom Viridiplantae; phylum Streptophyta; class Magnoliopsida; order Cucurbitales; family Cucurbitaceae; genus Benincasa; species Benincasa hispida. Next base: position 17,202,709 of record NC_143482.1, read on the forward strand.
GCGTGAATCTCAGCAATCACTTGTTTTGATTCTACATATTGATCGTTTTGAACTAAAAGTGTCAAACCAAAATACTCAACAAGCATTAGCTCTCCCTGAAAAGGAGGTGATCCAGCCGCACCTTCCAATACGGCTACCTTGTTACGACTTCACTCCAGTCACTAGCCCTGCCTTCGGCATCCCCCTCCTTGCGGTTAAGGTAACGACTTCCAAATCATCCAGTAACAATTGATCTAAACATTATTATTTTGAAAGACGAAAATATAATCATAGTTTATTAATATCGAAAATATTTCGTTACTAGAGAACAAATAAACGAATATTTATTCTAACTCAAAGGGAGAAATTCATTGGAGTACCGACGTGTATCAATGCACCTGAATTTACATATAGTAATGTCCATCTCTTACCAAAAACAAGTCATTTATGGATATTATCAGGAGGTTCGTGCGGATGCAGTGTAGTCTCTTTTTCACTCTACAAGGATCAAGATCAAATTAACGTTCATTCTCGGTACAATATTGACGATCTTACAAAGATATAATTTCAGTTAATTTCCATTTACTGATCTCATCTTTTACAGAATCGATCCCCTTTTGACTGTACAAGAATATGTGGAGCTCGGCATGTCTGGAAGCACAGGAGAACGTTCTTTTGCTAATATTATCACCAGTATTCGATACTGGATCATTCATAGTGGCCAAATTGGTGTATTACCAGATCACGCACCTATTGCCACAGCTATAGATATAGGTATTTTAAAAATACGCCTTACTCCTAATGACGGATGGTTAACGATGGCTCTGATGGTTGGTTTTGCTAGAATAGGCAATAATGAGGTCACTATTTTAGTAAATGATGCGGAGAAGGCTAGTGACATTGATCCACAAAAAGCTCAGCAAACTCTTGAAATAGCGGAAGCTCAGGGCAAGAGACAAACAATCGAGGCAAATTTAGCTCTCAGACGAGCTAGGACACGAGTAGAGGCTATCAATGGCGTACCTAGTTAATGCGTCGAAATAATCAAGTGAAATGAAATTTTCATGGAAAAAAGAATTACAATTAAAAAATGAAATAAATATAGATAAATATAGAGTGGGATGGAAAAGATAGAAAATCACTAGAATAAAGTTGAGTAGAAAAATTTATTAGATACCATTGCTTCTATGGTATCTAATAAGTTCTACCTACTATATGATTTGAACCAATGACTCCCGCCGTATGAAAGCGATACTCTAACCACTGAGTTAAGTAGGTCATTTATCATCACAAAGAAAAACAAATGGGCATTATCACATCACATCGATAGATTATAAATCGAATATTATTGATAAGCAATACCAATGAAACAAATCAACAAAATAGATCATAGAATATTCATCTTGACAAGAAATTATCTACATGATAAGAATGTATCACAAGCACAAGGGCTATAGCTCAGTTGGTAGAGCACCTCGTTTACACATGCGCCAATGTTTTTCAGAGAAGTACATCATGTAATCAAAAAAGTTGATCTTATTGAGAAATCGATGTCTTACTCTATTACTTTTAGGAACAAAACAAGAGAACAGTAGCCTGACAAAAAGTTCGGTCCGAATCGAGTGCCCCATTTAGGCACTAAAAAAAATCCATCATTGATTTGAGATATTGATAAGGTGAATACCCAGTCTATTCAATGCTAGGTGTCACGGTCATGCTTGTCCAGGGCCTGTTGCCCATGGCTGCATGCCCAATCCAACCCCCTTCTAGCATACTTTCATATCTTGTATTGTATTAGCTTAGTTAGCTTGCTTTCTTTACATTTTCATTGTAAGTGACCACTCGCCCTTTTGCATATGCAAGGGCGCCAGTTGGCTTTTTGTTCAGAATGCACTATATGGGGATAAGACTAACCATCACTTCCTCATACCCGGAGTAGTACTCTATAAAGCTGTTGTTGTTGCTTATTGCTTTCTAGTCTACTATAATCTTTCTTTCTTTATTCACACTCGCAAAAACTTCTTACGAAAACCTTTTCTCCAAACCCGTTTTCTAAAACCGTTTTCCCTAAAACGGGGATGGAGGTTGCGAGAGGCACTCGGTGTGCCACCGGCAGTCCGTATTCGAGTTGGCTGACTTGTTCGTGAGCGGGAACAAGTGTCGCACAATCGCTAAGAGAAGCTTCCGAAAGAGCGATTGTGACACTAGGCATAATGAGTATCAGGACCTCAAAAAAAATTATCTTTCGTCCTATCTTATGAACAACTTTAAGGTGTATGAAGTTTCATATTTTATTCTTTAAGCAGAAGCAGGACGATAGAGATTCCATTTAACTTAAGTTGATCTAGGTCAGAAGCATACCTACGTCAGGATAACCCTTCTTTGAAACACTTTGGTAGTGCTCCGAGATTTGAATCAAAAGAATGAATCAGAGCACATGGAACCACGCATACCCAGACAGAAACTAAGTTCCCACTCTCGACCCATGTAACATGCTACACCAAGTAAGAAGTGTAGAACAATTAACTCATAAGGACCACCATTGTATAACCATTCATCAACGGAAGCAGCTTCCCAAATTGGGTAAAAGTGTAAACTGATAGCTGCAGAAGTAGGGATAATAACACCAGAAATAATATTGTTTCCGTAAAGTAGAGATCCAGAAACAGGTTCATGAATACCATCAATATCTACTAGAGGAGTAGCAATGAAGGCAATAATAAATACAGAAGTTGTGGTCAATAAGGTAGGGATCATCAAAACACCAAACCATCAAATATAAAGACGGTTTTCAGTGCTAGTTATCCAGTTACAGAAACGAGCCCATAGGCTTTCACTTTCGCGTCTCTCTAAAATTGCAGTCATGGTAAAATCTTTGTTTATTTAATCATTAATCATCAGGGACTCCCAAGCACATGAATTCTCTATAAAAAGAAAATGAAGGGCTTGTTATTTAACCGTATAACATGACTTATATACCCATGTCAACCAATATCAACATCCATAAATATAAACATATATCTATGCTTTTATTTATTAGTTATCTAGATTAATCAGAATTTTTTTTTTGAATTCTTTTCATTCATTAAAAAATCGAATTAGACTTGATAGATTATTTCGATATGATAAATTGGTTCACTATCATCATTAATATAGGTTACCCGAGACTCGGACCCAAAACTAGTCGGATGGAGTAGATAATTTACTTTAATCCGACTAGTAAAAAAAAATTTCCCATACGACTACGTATATGGTTTGTTGGCAAGAGATATCCACTATGTGGTGGATCATAATTATCTTGAATATATTAACTATTTCTTTATTTTCCGATCGCCTGGAAGGGACAAAAGAAACATCTTGTTCTTTCTTCAACAATTTCTGATCTCTAGTGGACCTTTCAATAGGATTCGAACCCATATGAAGTTCTGACCATCTGTCAGAGAAAAAAGAACGAATGGATCTTGTAGGATTCCCGAGAAATTCATCCTATTTCATCAGATCCGGGATATGATATGGTTCCGAAGGATGAACTGGATATGAACAGTTCCAATAAGATTTCATTCTTGAAAAAAAATCCATTTATTTATTTATTTCATCTATTCCATGACCGGAACAGGAGGGGATACACGTTACACCACGATTTTGAATCAGAAGAGAGATTTCAAGAAATGGCAGATCTATTCACTCTATCAATAATCGAGCCGGATCTGGTGTATCATAAGGGATTTGCCTTTTCTATTGATTCCTACGGATTGGATCAAAAACAATTCTTGAATGAGGTATTCAACTCCAGGGATGAATCGAAAAAGAAATATTTATTGGTTCTACCTCCTATTTTTTATGAAGAGAATGAATCTTTTTATACTTGCAAATAATAGGACAGCGCACAAAGTAACAAATAATAAATTCACCTCATTATTATCAATCAAGTTATTGAGATTTTAAATAAATCCTGAAATTCAAAACTCCCCGTTGTCCAATAAATACCTAAAATCCCTAATAATAAACCAAAATCCCCTACGCGATTAGTTACAAATGCCTTTTGACAAGCATTCACCGCATTAGGTCCAAAAACAATTCTTGAATGAGGTATTCAACTCCAGGGATGAATCGAAAAAGAAATATTTATTGGTTCTACCTCCTATTTTTTATGAGGAGAATAAATCTTTTTATCGAAGGATCAGAAAAAAATGGGTCCGGACCTCCCCCGGGAATGTTTGGAAGATCCAAAACAAAAAATAGTGGTATTTGCTAGCAACAACATAATGGAGGCAGCCAATCAATATAGATTGATCCGAAATCTGATTCAAATCCAATATAACAACTATGGGTACATAAGAAATGTATTGAATCAATTCTTTTTAATGAATAGATCCAATCGTAACTTGGAATATGGAATTCAAAGGGATCAAATAGGGAATGATACTCTTAATCATAGAACTATAATGAAATATACGATCAACCAACATTTATCAAATTTGAAAAAGGGTCAAAAGAAATAGTTTGATCCTCATATTTTGATTTCTCGAACCAAGAGATCCATGAATCGGGATCCTAATGCATATAGATACAAATGGTCCAATGGGAGCAAGAAACATCTATAATTATTTCTAGATGATATAGATACAAATTTTGGCAATAATCAATTACGATAAATTGGATCGGATTTTATAATTTTTTCTTTTGCAGTACCTCGATGTGACATGAGTGTGAAAGGGGTTCAAGAATAAGTTTTCTTTTTATAAGGGCTAAAATCATTTATTTTGGCTTTTTGACCCCATATTGTAGGGTGGATCTCGAAAGATGTGAAAGATCTCCCTCCAAGCCGTACATACGACTTTCATCGAATACGGCTTTTCACAGAATTCTATATGTATCTATGAGATCGAGTATGGAATTCTGTTTACTCACTTTAAATTGAGTATCCGTTTCCCTCCCTTGATCACGATCATGCTTTTCTTCTTTCTTGCAAGTGGAAGTCATTTGTTCTTTTCTTTCTCTCTTTCACTATCTTCTTTAGTCTTGCCTTGAAGAAATTTTCGAGTGAGGTAATTAGGAAAGGAGTTTGCACTTCCTTTTATAGCTTCAATTTTGAAATCAAAACAAGAAAGTATTGCTTGCCATCTGGTAAAAATTTGTCAAGAAACCAGGTTTTTAACATCCTTTTGTAAAACATTTGTAGTTGCTTTGCAATCCACGCTTATTAAAAAACTTTTGTTGATTAAATCCCTTTGGAATTTGTTGGTACATAAAAGGATTGATAAAATCTCTTTTTTTATGGTACGATAATTTTTTTGAGATCCTAGCCAGATACCCGAATGATATCTAACTAATTGCTCGTTACCATTGATGGACTGTTTGAGAATGACTCCATATCCTATATCTGATGCATCTGTTTCTACAATGAGTGATGCATGTAGATTGATGATGGATAAACATGGAAGACTTTTGACTAAACCTTTGATGGTTTTAATGATGCATGTATGTTGATGATTCTATGGAAGGAGATTTTTTCTGAGTCTTTGAGATAGAGGTTCACATGTTTGTCTTAAATTTGGAATAAAGTTTGATATATTGATTTCATATGAAAATTTGTTAGCAAATTCTATTAATCTTTGAATATAAGGGTCATCTAATTGTTTTTCGATTCTTCTATAACATATTTCCTTTTTTAGAAATTGTATTTGTTGTGTCTTTCTTTTAATGGAATTAATAGTTTTAAATATTGAGGAATTTTGAAAATAATTTATTAATTTAGTAGATATTGGATTTACAAATTTGAAAGTAATGTTTTGATTTAAGATTCCCGATCCTCTCCCCCTACCCGGTCCCATACCCGGTCGAGCCAAGATCGGGCCAAATTCCAGAAACCTCGCTTACACAGCCCGCCCCTATGCTACCCAGTCCAATACTCGGCCAGGCCAAGACTGGGCCAAATTCCAGACGTAAACATACTTCTCGACCCGGTCACATAAAGTCGTTCGAAGCCCGACCGGGCGCCACCTACCCCTACCCAGTCTTGCTCCCTTTCCCCTCGTCCTTTCCTCTCTTTCCCGCCCATACTCGGTCGAAATACACATACAGCCCGACTGGTCTACCACCGGGCGCAATCTTCCCCAAATCTTCCTCAAACTTCTCCACTCGATCACATACCCGATCACAATGGTATGAAGCCCGGCAGGGTAAGACCGATTTTCAGAAACTCATTTTTAGTTTCAAACTTATTCAGAAAATGTTGAACATGATGTTTTCAGGAAAAAAAATAACATTCAATATAGATCTAACATAGATTTCAAATATTCACACAAGAACACCTAACATAAACTAACACAATGAGTGGAAAAAAATGAAAATCCATACCTTAATTGAAAAATCCCAAATGATCTTCAATGAAAAGGAGAATGACAAGGAAATCTAGAATGGGAAGAATGAAATGGAGTGAGATTGAAGACTTTTGAAATGGAGAAGAGTGACCGAAAATGGAAAAGAAAAGTGAGGGTTTGAAGGGTTTGAGTGAGTTTTGAAATGTGAAGGCTATTAGCATAATTTTCATTAATTTTCAAAATTTTGGGGTCAAAAAAACAAACTTTTTAAAAAAATCTGAAAAGGATTATTTTTGTTAATTACCCTCTTAGTTTGTGGTCTAATTTTGTAGCATATAATACAAGGCATAGATTTGCATTTGAAATAACCTAATATATATTTGAAATACATTGTATATACTTGAAATAAACCTTGTATATGTATATAAAAAGCAAAAGAACAAATATTTAAAACCATAATTCTACAATCGGATGAAGGTAAGTCGACGCCCCTACAATTAAGTACAACTAAATCTCATTAATCAAGGGATAAGAAGATGAAACAACGCTCCTTATGGGAAAAGAAAATCTCATTAATGCATTAATGGAAATAGATATTTATAAACAATAAAATGTTTTTAAAAAAATGCTCATTAATGACCAAAAGAAAAAATGACAAAAAATGAAGGGACTGTTTGGGACCGTGGGATGATATAGGATGTGAGGAGTTTTGATGTCTGAGAAGTTTGATAGAGTATGATCGAATATGCTCAAAATACACGAAAGGAAAATGATGGCGAAAATAAGATAATAGGCCTCCAAATACTGAGATAATATAGGATGTGGAGATATACCATCTCATGTTGGACCCCCAAACAACCTTGAATATGTTAGAAAAATTGAAAAAGGTAAAATTGTCCAAAATTAACCCTAAAAGCCTTCAAATTTAAGGATATTTAAATAAATGACAAAAAAAAAATCATGTAAATCTATATATGTGTGTATATATGTTCGGATACGCCTGGAGCGGCAAATATATTGGACTACGCCAACCAAATTCAATGATATTATAATTCATGACAAGAATAACTCTCAAATAAATTAAGATTATCTCAAAACTCAAAGTCTCAACTGCAACTAAATCTAAATTCTAAAAATCAAGTCTTTTAAAAAAAAACATCATTTATGGGAAAGAAAGGCAAATTGGAATAGAGAAAAGAATGTGAAAGAGAGTTTCCATATACAAAATCATTTCATAGAAGATGGGAAACACAACACATACTCCTAAGCAATTTAGTAAGTGAAGTCAAAATTGGCTATGCTTTTTACTTGCTCCACAAGAACCAGGTCTAAAAATAGCTTTACACCTAAAACTCAGAATGTTGAAATACCATCAAAATTTCCAACAAAGGCATGTTGTTTTGTTTTTTCA